>NC_090924.1:610587663-610890693 GCF_040938575.1 Ambystoma mexicanum
AGGAGGGCAGGTCAGAAAAGCACCTACAGCGACCGTCACCAACAGGTAGAGATGCGGGAATCAGATATGGACAGTGTTATGCACTCTTGGCAGGAGAAGGCACAGGACCACAAGCACACAATGTGCTTGTATCAGGTTTAAACTCGAGACGGCAGGGATTCTGCAGGATACCACAATGTAGAGCTGGACAGTTCACTGGATGGCCCAGGGACACTTCGGAAATGGCTCCTTCGGTGGGTAAGCAGTGGGCGCCAAGAGTAGTTCCCACTATTCCAAAGAGTTGAAGCGCCCTTGCAGGCCTTCTTGGTCGATAAAAAAAAAACAAGGGGTCCGACGGGACAGCAGAGGGCGAAGGGTGCCAAACCTTCCAATGTGTCTCCGGCGGTTTCACAATTCTGTTTCTTAGCTACAGGATACTTCTCTCCTTCTGTAGTTTGGGGAGAACTCAGTTGATCGACCTGGAATGGATGCAGAGCCCCTTATCTTATCCAAGATTAGCTTTGCCAAAATCAAGGACTGCCAATCATCGATCTGCTCTCATGCAAGCATCCCAGTCGTGGACCAATCACGGCCCAAAGTGGTCCCAGTCATTCAGGCACTCCAGACATCCTGGCACCAGTAGTGTGGATTGGGACCAGACAGTCCCAACCCCCTTCCTGTGCACACACGTGACATGCAGAAAGCCCACAAAAGAGATTGCTTTTCACGGAGGCTGCATGCCCAAATAAGGAAAACCCGGGTCACTCAAACTCGGGGAAGGAAAGGGACAAAATGGCCATGGGACAGAACAAAAGTCTTTGTGGCTCTGCCATTTTTGGACCTGGCCACAGTCTTGAACCAAACACAATGTGATCCTGTAAAAAGAAGTAAAAAACTTAGTAACTGCTGTCACCAGTTCGTCCCAGGCACACTTGTACAATCACCAAATAAATCCTTCGAGGGTATCTAGGGCCATAAAACAAAAAGGACCCCAGCACACTGTTGTGGAAGGTATAGTGTGCACTGTTAAGAAGTTACCAAGAAATGGCAACATAGTCGAAGACTAAGGGAAACAGTTTCTCAGTACGGACAGTCTGAAGAACATGTCAGTTTCCCCATAACAAGTGAACAAAAGCCCAGGTGAGCGCAGCTGAAGGCTGTGCTTCAATGGCAAAATTCAGGATAGGATAGCCAAACAAAAGCAAAATGTTTGGGGGTGGAGGGGAAATTTCACATTGAGGAAATCTTTCCCAACAGGTATCAAGACAAAATACACAATCATAGCGCGCAATGGACTCACGACACAGAGGGCAAGTCCATAGCACAGAGACGGAAGCTTTTCCAAATGTATGCAGCAACAAATGACCACTTATTTACAGGCAGCCTATAAGGGGACTGAACTAATCAACCGATTGGCCATATTAGAGTTATGCAAAATGTTTCAGGACGAGTAAGAGGCCTCTGTTCAACGGCATTGGATGCTGAGCCAACAGGACATGGAGAACAAACAGTCCTTGGCTCTCTCTCCTCCTGTACCTCCAACAGCAGACGTAGATACAGCAACAGAAAGCAAGGGATTTTACCCCATAAAGGAGTTTAAAGCAGCGCCGGGATACACCAATCCCATTTTCGCACCTCCAGCATATAGTGCCAGAGACACACTTGATGGCGCAAAGCAATCGAATAAAGCAATGCAAGACATTACCAGCGAATGTAGGGAGCGCAGCGAGATGCAAGCTTAGCTGCAGGAGAATGACTTGGGGAAGGCCAAGAATTGATAGCAGCGAATGAATGGATAGGCGGACAGATCATGCTCAAACTGGACGGAAAACAGCCAGTGAGACAGGGCACGATTGGAAGGAATTATCGAGTAGTAAAGACACAGAGGAGGACGCTAAAGAATGTGTGGCGATAGGCGGATGTGCATAGAAGGGAAAGGGAAGAAATTTTAAGATTATGAAAAGGAAGTGAGCGCAAGCACAAGAAAGAAGTAAAGGAGAGAAGAAAACAAAGGTAGCTAGAAGACATAGTAACGAGAAAAGCAGAAAAGCGGGAAAAGCAATTGCAAATAAGGAAAGAGAAAAGGAGGATAGAAGTCGAGCGGCTCGTTCAGAAACTCGTACAGAGGGAAAAAAAGAGGAGCAGAGATGCAAGCTAGACTGACGAGAGCAGAGAAAGGCACTCTTAGAAAATGGTTGAAATTAAGATGCACTTGCCACGTTTAGATGGGGACGGTATACGAAGAAGGATAGAGGAACTCTAAAGGAGTAGGAGAAGCAGCATGGCTGCACCGTGGGCAGACAGGTGTGCTGGAGAACCGTGGGTGAGGGGGGACCGCAGAGATACAGATTGGAACAAAGGGAAAGAAGAGGGAATACACAACATTAAGAAGACTTCGCTTCGACGACAGAGAAGGGGGAAGTGACAGTAGTATCAAGACCATGGGTTCAGAAGAGGATTCACAGGGGAGTGAGGACGATGAGGAGGGAAGACACTATCCGCTCCAGAGAATCAAATCTAGTTAGAGACAATATGGGGAGGCGAAGAAGGCAGGGGCAGAGAAGTGGTGGACATCGAAGGGCAACTGCCGCGTCCTAAGGGTGGGTCGCGGAGTGAGGATGATCCCACTCTGTATGCACAGAGGCTAAGGGCCCTGCCAGGATGGAGAAGGACAGATGGCAAGGGCGTTCACTACCGCTAAAAACATGCGGGGGACAGAGTGGAGGAACAAGGCTAACAGTTCCTTATTGGAGAAGGGTGGTGGGCGACCTCAGTATATTTCATGGCAGCAAATGGACAAAGACTATTTAAGATGCAAACTACTTTTGTTGACTGCTGGTGCTGGGAAATGAACAGTTACTCACTGTAGTGACTAACGTGCCCATAGTCCCCTTTCCTCCATACTGTATAGGTGTCCCTCGTGAGGGACAGGAGACAGAACCCTTCACCAGAAAAAATATTCCCCTTTAAATTTAGAGGCATGTGAGGGCACAGCCCAGGGAGTATGCGCTCGCCTGACTCCGCCCACCAGCGCCACTCCTCAGACCCCAGTTACGCATCGACAATTACAGGCGTTGCCTAATGACACGAGTATTATTAGGGGGGCTGGGACTTATGGAGGAGATGGTACTATGGACTAAGAGTACGTTAGTCACCACAGTAACTGTCAATTACTCTTACGTCCCGTCCCCTTTCCTCCATACTGTATGGGCAATTACAACTGAATGTAAACCTCTCTCCTTAAGAAAACAGGTTTCTTCGAACCGCCTTCCCGAATGTCGCGTCTGACCTAGAGGCGGTGTCCAGACAGTAGTGTTTACAGAAAGCCGAAGGGGTGGCCAGGAAGCCGCCCTGCTGATGACCTTCCACGGCACCTGCCGGTGTAATGCGATGGTCATGGCCTTGGCTCTGACCACATGGGCATGTAAGTTAGCTGGCACTGGTTTGTACTGCCCCTCATAGGCCTCCTTGAAGCCGCGACCATCCGCCTTGCTATGGAGGCCCTGGAGGCCTGATAACTGGGCCTTGACCCACCGAAAGTGACAAGACGTCTGACCTGCGGAAGACCTTGGTGCTGTCCAAGTAGTATTTCAGCGCGCGTCTGACCTCCAGACGGTGCAAGACCCTCTGAGGCCCGTCCTTGGGGTCGGCAAAGAAAGTGGGGAAGACTATTTCCTCGTTGCAATGGGAGGAGGAAGTCACCATGGGTAGGAAAGCAGGGTATGTCCACAGGGCGACTTTGTCTCTGAAAAGTGGCTTCTGTATAGGCGTGTACAGCCTGTGGATGCCTGCCAGATGTTGCTTGACCATTTACTCTTATATTGGCTCCTAGTAGCCTTGCTTCAGCGCCCTGGATGATCTCTAGGTTAGCCTGAGATAGGCCTAAGTGTTTCAGTGTGACCTGCTCTGGAGCCCTGCAGTGAGGACTAGCTAGTGAGGAGCTGGGTGGAGTACCCTGCCACCCTGCTGGGTCAGGAGGGGAGTCGAGCCCCACGGTAGGTGAACAGGTAGTCTGTCCGAAAGGCTGAGGAGCGTGGAGAACCACGGTTTGACCGGCCACCAGAGAGCTATCAAAATGATGCTGAGGTGCAGGGATTCCTTCATCTTGCAGATCATCCCGTGGACTAGGGGTGTGGGTGGGAAGGCATATGCTGTCATGTCGTTCCATTGGCTCTGGGATGCATCGCCCAGGGAGCCAGATCCCTGCCCCTGCCAAGAGGCAACTGTTGGCATTCCCTGTTGTACAGGGAGGCAACAGGATCCACCTGGGGATGCCCCGACCTGAGGAAGATCTCCTTCAGTACCAGGTAATTGCCACTCGGAATTGTCCGCCCCCAGTCTGCTGAGCCTGTTGCTGCCAGGTTGGATTCCCCGGGGAGGTGGACAGCCATGAGGTAAATGTTCTCCAGAGCCCATTCCCCCATGCCGACTTATAGGTTGCACAGCGGAGGGGATCTGGTACCCCTCCTGCTTGTTGACCTAGTACATGCTGGTGGAGTTGTCTGTCTGGATAAGAACGGTCTTGCCCTCGATAAGAGGGAGAAAGGCCTCTAGAGCCAACCCTACGGCCTTCAAGTCCGTAGTAACTGTAACCTGAAGAGCCGGCTGCCGGAAGGGCTTGCCCTGCCTAAGGTTGAAGTCCGCAGACAACCAGTGGAGGTCCGAGAGGATAAAGGGCGGAATGTTAACTGGCTCCTCTTGGAAGCCCTTCTCCTGATTCCACAGGGCTGCGAAGTGCAGCTGTAACATCTGCATCCTTGTGTGGAGCACGGCCAAAAGGGCTGCTGCCATAAGCCCCAGTATGTGTTGCTACCACCAGGTCGAGGTCACAAGCCTAGAGAGGAAGTGAGCTGTAGCTCTCTTGATGGCCGCAATCTTGTCCTCCGAGGGAAAGACTCTTACTGAGCTTGTGTCCCAGATGAGGCACAAAAAGGTCAGGCTCTATGTGGGCTGTAGTTGAGACTTGAGATTGATAGTGAACCCGAGGTCGTGGAGTGTGTTCATCAGTGCATAGGCAGTATGCTGAATAGCTTCCAGAGAGGTGGCCCGGACGAGCCAGTCGTCCAAGTATGGGTAGACTTGGTGGCCCTGGGCCCTGAGGGGGCCTGCCACTGCATTCATCAACCTGGTAAATACCCTGGGAGCCGAGTTGAGGCCCAAGGGTAGCACCTAGTATTGGAAATAGAAGCCCATGATCCTGAAGCGCAGTAAGGAATGATGCAGCTGCCCCATCGGGATGTGTAGGTAAGCATCCTTCAGATCCAGGGAGCACATCCAGTCTACCCTTAACAGTGTTTCCGCAATAAGAGCTGGCGTAAAAATCTCAAATTTTTGCGGAGGGAGGGAGAGATGGAGGGTGTAAGGGTCCAACACAACTCTCAGGCCAGCCTGGTTCTTCTGTATGCTAAACATCCTGGAATAAAAGCCCAAGCCTCACTGGGAGGTTGGGACCACAGCCTGGCTCTCGCCGAGCGACGGATCTCCGGCAGCAAAGTTGCTGTCCCAATCTGTGAGTGAGGAGGGAGGAGAGGAAGGTACCGGTAGGCGGTACCCCTTTTAGACTGGCACAAAAATTGCACGTGAAAGGCAAGCCTACCCCCCACTGGAAACAAGTGGACCCAAACAGGCGTGTCCTGCCCTTTTTTTTACCTCCAAGGCTGTTGCAGAGGAGGGGGATTGGAGAAACCCCTTGCCCCCTCTCTTGTTGTTTTCCTCCGATGCTGACTCAGAGAACGGTCCGATTGTCTGGACCTCCATTCTTGGAAGCCTCGGAACCCGCCAAACGCCCGCCCCTTGTCGGAGCGTTGCTGCAACTGGGTGTAGGCCTTGGGCGTGGCCTTTGTAAGAATAAAGACTTCGCAGTTTGCAAGCTGTTCTTTTCATCTAATTCCTCATCCCTGGTGGAGCGCAAGAGGTCACTGCCCTCGAAGGGAAGGTCCAATATGCGTTCCTGGATCTCGGGATTAAACTTAGTAGCCGGGAGCTAGGCGGTCTTTCTCATGCCCATGGCAGAGCAGATTGCCCGGGCAGAAGTATCAACTTCATAATGTCCTGCACTACCAGCCTGGATTCTCCCAGTCCCGCCTTGAAGTGTGCTTGGCTCTGTGCCAGAAGTTCTGGGAGGAAGTCCGCAATTTCCTGCCAGAGCTTTTGGTTAGCGGCTGCCAACATGACATGTGCGTTGGCCTGCTGCAAGTGGAAGGAGGCATTGGAGTACAGCTTCTTCCCGTGCGCCTCCAAGTTTTTTTCCTTCTTGTCTAGCAACGTCGAGGACGAAGTGGCCGGGGACAACTGTGGCTTGGAATAGAATGACGCCCGCAGCTATGGGCTGTAAGCAAGAGTGGGCTGAGTGCGGCCTGAGCCACCCCTTCTTGGCCAGGGTAACCATGTGTTTCTGCATTGGGATCCCTGTTTTGGTAGGGGGGTTTTAGGGTGATGACTTCTGCTAAGACCCCCCCTCCTTGGGCCTTCCTCACCCCGAGGTAGAGCAGCCCTAACACTCTGCCAAAACTGCAAGGCGTTTGTGGAAGGCCCTGGCTAAAGATGGCGTGTCGGGGTCCTTGTCCACCAGGCTCAGGGGGTCCAGAGCTGTTGGAGGAGTGCTGGGCGCCATAGGCTGCGGAGTGGAGACTGCAGCCGGTGGCTGCAGCAGCGGCTGGTGTGGAGCTGCCTGTACTGTGGGAGGCTGTGAAGCCGGAATCGGAGAAGCCGGCTGTGGCAGCGGCGTCTGCGCTGGCGCCCTCAGACTAATGACTATGGGTGCCGGTGGGTTGACCTGAGGGAGCATGTCCCCGATGGCATCCGGAGGATGGCCGCCATCTGGGGAGTTCGCATCAGCTCTAGGCGGAGGCTGAAGAGGTGGCAGATGATATTGACTGAGTGGCCAAGGGCAGCTGAGGCTGGAGCACACTCTGCCTGGGGTGCAGGGTAACCTGTCCTGAACTGCTGAGGGATAAACTGTAGGCCACACACCTAGCTGACACCAGCCCCACCTTGTGACTCTTTCCTCCACCCGCTCTACAAGAGGGGGTAATGGATGAGCGGCCATCTTGTCTGGTGCGGCAGCCATTTTATTGAGCTGTGTACCACGTGCCAAAGTCATGGTGCCTGGCTCACTGGAACCAGCCCCGTCCAAGACGCTTGGTTTTGGAAAAAAAGGCTTATCCCACACCTCAGGCTGTGACCTGGAAGGCATACTGCCCCCAGCAGAGCTGCCGGTAGTGCTACGTGAAGGCGCCCCCTCGGACATGATGCCAGAACTAGGGCGTTGCCCCTCAGGAGTAACCCCAGTAAAAGAGCCTTGCGGTCCCACAGCACTGACACCAGAAGGATCCGGAGACCCCTCGGCCGTGAGGCCAGTAGCTGGACTAACCTTGGTACGTGTGCCGGTACTGGGGCATGGCCCCTCGGGTGAAGCCCGGTGAAAGAACCTTCCAGTCCCTCAGTACTGTCACCTGGAGGCTCCACTGACCCCCCCTCGGCCTACCAGCTGCTAGCTGACTTAGACTTGGTACTTGTGCTGGTATGAGAACCTGAGCGGTTCCTCCCGCGCAGGTGAGTCCTTGGAAGGAATCTCCTTTGCGGGGTGCACTGGAAAAGAGTGGCCCTAGATCGATGATAGACAAAGTCCTTCCAGTCCTCCGGAGGCGATCTATGGAAGAGCTACCTCCACCTGGCTAGTCTGTCTTCAGAGACCTCTAGGAAAGCGCAGTGCACAGTGGAGTAACTTTGCTGAAAATGTTGGGGGGACATGACATCTGAAGAAAACGTGCCCCTGCCAAATGAATGGGGACAAAATGGTGTGCCATGTAAGTTGGGGAGGAAAAACACCTCCGCCCCCCCCTAAAATTACGGCCATGGCGGTGCACGCGTTACGAGCTTGCCAGCCGTGGTCAGGACCAAGGCACCGTAGGCAGAGGGCATTGGGTTCGGAAGTTGGAAAGAGCCCATCGCAGTATGGGCTCCTGCTGAACCCTGTAGAAGTCAGCATACGCCGGGGAGGACCGAGTACCTGAATGATAAAAAGACAAAAGAAGAAGTATCTGTGCGTGGAATTACATGGTCGAAGCCAAACCCTGGAGCGCTGGCGAATTCGGCCTATTCCCGTCGACGCAGAAAATGGGACTGGGGAGTGGCGCTGGTGGCCGGAGACAGGCGAGCGCATGCTCCCAGGGCTGCGTGCCTCTAAATCTAAAGGGGAAGAAGATTTTTCTGGTGAAAAAGGTTCCATCTCCTGTTCCTCGTGAGGGATCAAAAGGCTGACAGCAAGGACTTCATTAGCGGTGGGTGACAAATGTTTACTTTCAGCTTTTCTTGGGGAGGTAGCAGACAATATATGAAGAGAGGAGGTTATACTGGAGTGGCTGCACAAAACGGCACTAACTGCCGAGCGGCCAAATGGCAAGCTCTAAGAGTGCAATACCCAGACAATTCGGACATAAGCGCATTCATGGCACGCTAAATGCGTGAGGATGAAGGCCCACTTCAATAAATTAAACATTCAAGAAAGATGGCGCCTCGAGACGAAAGAAGCGTGGGATGAAACAGTGGGGTTATTTTACCACATGTCAACGTTGCCTGAGCAAGCAGCTTAAGAAGCTAGTGGGGATGGAGGCTAAGTCGTGGTCAGAAATTAAGCCAACTATAGTGCACTATTGCAGGCTAATTTAGTTAAACAGCATGCTGACAACATACCACATATGGCAGAGGGAGGTTTTGCAGGATGAGGGGTGATGAATCATTGGCCAAGGGGACGAGGAAAGATTCCCCTGGGAAGAGGGTTCGGACACCCAACGCAGCAAAACGCAGGAGGGTTTCATGGGGGACAGCAGAGACCAATGGGGGGATCCCATAGTGGTGGGTGTGCAGAAGACCAGGCTACATAGCTCCAGCGTGCAGAGACCGAGGTGGGATGCATCAAAATGGGGGAATGCAGCAACAGCTCACATATCAGACAGACCATTATGCTCAAGATCACACGCAAATGCAGATGTACGCGCCACAACAGACGCATACCCAAGTTATGCAAATGAAGCAATATCAACCCATGACACATGCATTACAGACGCATGGACTCGCACAACCAGCACAGCAGGCAGCAGTGCAACAGAACATTATAACCACAACACATGCAGACTCCATGATGCAGACTCCCATGCGAAAACTAGGCGGGCGACTGCTGTAAAGGTGCAATCCATTCATGGGGACGGAAATGTCATATCCACAATATGACAGCCCACAGACAGATCTGATGTGTTTGATCCTATCTGTTACATCCAATCTGGCTGAGGAACCACGTATAGCGGTGACTATAGGTGACAAGACTTCTTCCTTTCTCGTGGATACGGGGCAACTAGGTCTTGTATCAATCAGGGGAGATATCCAATGTCAGGCAATGCCATGAATGTGCAGGGATTCTCTGGGGCCACAGATTTGGTTCCTTTTACCGACGAATTACTAACTACTGTGGGAACACATGACTTGAACATGCCTCTGCAATATTCCTGACGGACACCAGTGAATATCACGGGTGGGGACATGAGCCGATTTAACATGACCATTTCATTCACAGACACAGGGACAGTGCTCAATGCAAGGGATTCATTGTATGAATGTGAGGGAACTCATCTAAGCCTATTATGGCCAAACGATACAGAGGGGGATGCCAGTAGACAATGAAGTGTTTTCATATGGGGTGGGAGTATTGTTCGCATGGCTCTCAGGTATACTGGGTAGGCTGCAACGAATACCCAATGAATTCCTATTTAGATCGTCCCTTGGATGAAAAGGAAGACAAGGTGATCCCAATAGAACTCGAGGCAGTTCTAGTTAGAGACAAGAATAGTATTGCATGGGACTGGCGACACAGGACAATCATGGAGGACTGTAATTGTAGTGGGGGGGAAGGATACCGGTTGACTGCCGTGACAGAGGAGTTATTCCAAGACGATCGATCAGATAGTGAGGGGGTGTTTGACTTAAGCATCACATACTGGGTGGAACTACGTTACAGGGAAGTTCCACAGGGAATGGCCGTGTTGCGAAAGGAACCCCCCCCACCATTTCTCAAGGAAGATTTGGGGAAGTACCCAGCGCCATATGGACCAACTATCCATATGACGTGGGTCTGCTAGAAGGGATAGGGGCGGTCAAGAAAGCTTAAACCAGGAGCTATTTTAACAAGGGCAAGACAGTATCCCCTAAGGAGGAAAGCAGACAAGGGCATTGATGAAACTATTGCCGCATTGGTGAAACAAGGTATTTTGGTACCTTATGAATTGCAGTGTAACACTGCAGTGGATCCTGTGAAAAAGGCGACCAGGTGGATCGTGGCGTTTTATTCAGGATTTGCTGCCTTTGAACCAACTAGAAGCAGAATTCCATTAGTTCTGAATCCAGCGACAATTTTGTGCAGCATCCCGATGGAAGCTACACACTTCACGGAAAGAAGACTTGAACGTCTTTTTCTGTACCACTCCATGATGAGTCACAGGAGTAAACCTCATTTCTATATATTTGTATTAAACCGGAAGTGGAAACAGAAGATTACCACAGGGATACTGCGAGTCACCTATCTTTAAGAGGGTCCTCCAGATGGATATTGGCAACATACGGTCATCGAAACAGTGCCGAAATGACTCAGTATACTTGCTGACTGTCTTGGCAGGAAAGGGTTACATGGTGGACAAGGCAAAATTATAATATTGACAAAAGGTGCCAAAAGGAAGTGCTATATATAGGGCAGCTGACCTCACAAGAAGGGAGAAAAATAACTCCAGAAAGGGTGGAGGCAATTTGCAGAACGTCGATGCCAAAGACAGTGAGAAATGCTGCAGTTCTTCGGCCTTTGCCATTATTGCAGAACCTGGGTTTTCGACTACTGGACATATATGAGAACCTTGTTGAGCAGACTCAGGGAAGCACAGAGGAAATGGCAAGTTGCTATGGACACATGAAATGACTGAGGTATTCAAGGCGCTGAAGAAAGCAATATGCATAGCTCCAGTGTTCGGGATCCCGCACTATCATGACAAATTCGATTTGTTCTCACATTCCAATGGAGTAGTGATCACTTCGGTACCCACACAGAAGACTACCCTAGGGCACAAGCCATTAGCTTATTATAGTTGACGTTTAGACCCCGTAATGAGAGGACATTACCCTTGTGAACAAGCTATGGCTGCCGCCACATTCGCGCTAGAGAAGTCAGCGAGTGTTACTATGGGAGTAGCACCATACTTTACGTGGAGCACGCCCTCTTTGCAATTCTCCAAAGAACCAAAAGTAAGTTGACTGCACAGAGAGCTTCTGGGTACAAGGTAATTATATCTAATCCAGCAATCAAGCTAATGAGGTGCAGGACTGTCACCTGAGGACCTTTCTACCTGAACCAGTAGAGGAGGGAGATAATGTACACTACTGTACTAGGTACATGGAACAGTATGACGACCATCCCAAAGTGGGGGAGAAGTGCTTTATATTGACAGGTCAATCACAATAGACCAGACAACAGAGGAAAGATATACGGGGACGGAGGTGGTGAGACCAAAAGCAGACGGTACAGCAGAAGTAATAGCGAGCGCTAGATTGCCTCCACATTTGTCAGCAGAATTAGTGGCTCTCATAACGACATTAGAAGTGTGCAGGGATGAAAAAATTGCAGTGTATTCAGATTTGGCCTAAGTGACGTCTACAGTACACTCTGGGCTGTCACAATGGCAGAGGAGAGGCTTTTGACGTGCTGACGGCACACCAGTGCAGCACACACCCCTATTGGGTAGGCTCATAGATGCACTTCAAATCCCAGCAGCAAAAGCGGTCGTAAAGTGCCAGGCCCACACAAGGGGGGAGAACGCAGTCACCCAAAGCAACGAAGCAGCAGACTCAGAAGCAAAGTGTGCAGCATATATTTCTGGAATAACAGACCGATACCTCAAACGCAATAGGATTCTAAAAGAAGTCTATAATACATTACCAGCAACGCAGAAAATGGAGTTTCAAGGAAAGGCTCCTGCAAAGGAGAAAGAAATATGGGTAAGAAGGGGATGTTCAATATCCCAGAGGATGCTCTGTGGCGACAGGAGAGAACCGGCAAGCTAGTGATTCCAACAGCATTACTGCAGATTGCACTTGCGCAACTGCACTAGCCTACTCACATGGGTAAAGATGTACTTGCTGTGCACATTGGGGGAAGAGTGGTTCTGTCCAAATATGGCAGAGCATCTATCCACATTTATGGAAACTTACCTGTACAATGTTTACAGCAGGACATACCTTACGTTTAGTGTGAAGAGCCATACCCCGCCCAATCGGGCCTTTCCAACATCTCCACATCAACTAGGTCAACATGACCCAGGTGTGCCAGGACTACCACTAGATGATTGTAGTTGTGTGCCCATTTTCCCGATGGATCTAAGCTGGTCCCTGGTCACATCCCGCTGCCCTCAGCAGCAAAATTCCTAGTAGAGCGGTGTTCCCATGATTGGGCGCGGGGAGCGGTGTGAGATCTTGCGGTCCGACAATGGACATTTCATAAATGAGACTTTCAAGCACATCACAACCCTACTGGGGATACAGCACACATTCTCCTCTGCCTATCACCCGCAAGCAAACCGAGTTAGTGAGCTCCTCAACGACTTGCTCAAAAGAGAAGATTTCACAAATAAAAGCCACTTTAAAATGTATAAAAGGGATAGGTTCACTGTTTGCCCTTAGCACTGTTTGCATTGCGCAATGAGTCCGGATCCAACCACCACTTAACGTCAGATGAGGTGGTAACATGACGGCGCATGAGACTTCCCCTGGTTCCTCCCAATAGGGCATTGACAGACGCAAATGCAACCTCTCATATTCTTGGAAATTAGATGTACCCCTATGTGGCTTCTTTGATAGCTAGTGAGTCTTATTTCTCGCCAACGGCAGCCAAGGGGGAGAGGTTGAACAGCAAGGAAGATAACATCCCAGACACAAATGAAGGACATCTGAAACAACCGTTATCGTATCCTGGGGACACGGTCTCACTGACGAATTTTGTGAGGCCCTGGTACAAACCCAGGTTCGAGGGACCCTACGTGGTAGAAAAATCAACAGCTTGTGTAGTGAAATTGAGTGGGGAAAAAGTGTGGAATTACATTGGAGACGTTAAGCCATGCCAAGGTGAGACCTCTTCCCGCCTAAAAGACGATTTTATGCAAGAAGAAGAAAAAGATAAAGAACAAGAACCACGGCTAACATGGTCCAGAACCAGAGAGTTAGGGAAGGACAATAAGGACAAACAACTAGATCAGATTAGGCACACTATCTTTTCCTTACAATAGGTATACGTCGAGAAAGTAAAGACTGTCCGAGTCATATGGTTTTCAATAGACACAATCCCTTTGGAGAATGTTTTATTAGACAGGATCCGGACACAAACTGAACAAAGGATTCCTCCACAACTGTTCATTCATGTTTCTATGCTTTATGTAGCCCAGACATACCCACAATAGACCTGTGGAAGCCCATCTATTATTACCCACCTTGGTGTTTCGAGAACTTGTATAGCGTGGGAGAGATTGTTCTTCGCAGCACTTGCCCAATACTATAGGAGTAGACCTTAATCTAGCACACACTAACCAGATAATGCATTTTTGAGGCATTTCAGGCGAGTTTTACAGACCTTTCAAGCAACACGAGGAAACACTGAAGAACATGGGAAATGTAATTTGTAATGGTGTGATAATGTTCTGTGCTTCCTTCTGTCTCTACATCTTTACACTCCTTATTCTACAAAGATTGTTTTACCAAGCACCAGCTTTAACCCTTACTAATGCAACACTGGTCCATGCTGTTACGGAAGCCATATCGTGGCAGGCGATAAGCACCGCTAAGGACGCTAAGGAAGTAAAGAGTTAGGTGCGGTGCAGAAGCAGATTTTAAGCAGGAAAATTCCAATATAACTGTTTTTACCTGTATATCAAATAACATGTGGTATAGCCACATGGCCCAAGTGGGGAAGAAAAAACAAAAGAGCCATTACGTCTGCTCGCTCTCTCATCCCCTATGCCAGGAGTGCATACAGAACGTATGTGGAGACAAATTCCAGCAGCAAGAGCATAATGCCTCATGCATTTATCACTCAGCCATAATATAAGAAGTTGATTTCAAGGGAGACGTCCAAGAAAATGTTGGGAAAGGGAGTACAGCAAGAAACTGACAGATGCCTCAAGGAATGGGCAGCAAGTGCAAAACTGCTCACATGGGTAGAAAACAAAGCAAGGCCCATGCCCATCATACCTCTCAAGGGAGCTGCCTTATGTTTCCAGAATGGCAAAGAACAAGTAACTTACCCCTGGTAACATACTTTCGACTGGATGTTCCTCCCATGTTTTCCTCAGCTGCTTCTGAATTTTTTTGGTAGAGGGTGCTGTGAGTCGATGCAATGTCCCTCGAGGGCCTCCGTCTCGAGAATGATGTCATCGAAGGCATATAGAACACACAGTGCCCATTGGCTTCAGTTCTGTTTTTGTGTCATTCTCAAGTAGAACTACCCGCATCAACGCAGGTTTAGCTGTACTAGGCTCTGAAGGCGTGAAAGCTGTAATAGCATGGGAAATTCAACTGAGGGGTAGGCGGATGAGGAATACGTGTGAGAAACCATCCAACCGAAAGAACGTTACCAGGGGTAAGTAACTTGTTCTTCAAATGGATTGTGTCCTCCCACGTATTCCTCATCTTTGATAGACTCCCAAAGCAGGGTTTGTTTTGGGGGGAGTAAGAATTTTGTCATAAATTGTATCCATGAACAGAATGGAGGACAGTTTTTCCAAAACTTCCATCCTGACTTAGGGTAGAATCAAGGCAGTAATGCTTAGTGAAAGTGTGTATTGTAGACACGTAGCTGCCTCACAAATGTTTTTAATAGGAACACCTCTTGAATAGCAGAGAGGTAGCCATGCCCCTAGTGGAATGGGCCCTCAAGCCTTCTGGAGGATCCTTGCCTGCCATCATGTAGCATTCTGAAATAGCTAGAATAATCCATCTGGATAAGGTCTGCTTTGATAGAGCCTGGTCCAGTTTATGACATGTATAACCTATGAATAGTTGTGTCATCCAGACAAAGTTTTGACAACCTTGAAATATAGAAGCTCAGAGCCCTTTGTGGATCGAGCCTGTACAACCTCTCCTCCTCCTTGCCAGGATGAGGTGGAGGATAGAAAGTGGGTAACAGTCTTTTGTCCTAAATGAAAGTCTGAAATGACCTTAGGCAGAAATGAAGGCTGGTGATTTAGAGGCTAGGGCCTGCAACTCACACTCTACATGCTGACGTTAGTGCTACCAACAAGGTAATACTGACAGTTAGTAACCTTAAGGAACATGAATGAGTGGTTCAAATGGTGCACACATAAAACTTTAACACCAGATTGAGGTCTCAAACGGGAACTGGAAAGGGAGATGGAGGCAACACATTAGTGAGTTCCTTCAGAAATGGAATCACCAAAGATAGACAGATTGAACGTTGGTCATCATGGCTCTCTGGGAGACGCCAAAGGTGCCAATCTGAAGATCTTTCAGCTTTTGCAGCAGTTTGGTAGCCTGTCTTCTGATAATGCAACATCCCAGCATCTGTCAAATGAGAACAAAATTTCTGCCACACTTCCTAGGGAACTATGGTGAAATGCTATACTGCATGTCTGGCAGACAGAAAATCCAATATCATTCTGCTTCTGCAGCAGGTTACAGAACCAGTTTGAAGGCTGCATGTGGGCCACCACCTTGGCATAAGGACAATCATGCGATCATCGCGCTGCGGCACTTCTCCCTTTCAGTTTCTGCCCTTCCAGAGTTATCAGAGAAAGTAAGCCAATGTGTGGCTTTTTAATCGTGGCTCACAACCCCCTACATTATTTTATGAAAAGCAAGTTAATTAAATTGCATTTGCCCATTCTTTGCCGCGTGATGACACGCACCATCAATTTCAACAAAAACTAAAATTAAACTTGTGTTTACAGACTCTTCACGACAGAATTTGCCATTACAACATCCAGACAGAAGTGGATGCTATTAAGGTTCTGTCCTTTTCTGCATTTCTACATTGGCCCTGCTGCTCATTGCCTCTCTCAAGATGGCTGCCCCCATTTAGGGCTTTGTAGGTAGCCATCTGCCTGTGCCTGCTCCCGCACAATTGGCTGCTCTCTCCCTCATCAGCCAATTAGTGGCACCGGGGGGCGGGAGCCGGCCCATTCACAAAGGCCCACATCTAAGGCCCCGTCTGCCCCTGTCCATGCTTGGACAGCCATAGAGACACAACTCTGACTATGATCTGTCCCCCGGACAGGTTACTTGACTGCTATTACTGCATCTACAAAGATGCCTGCCACAAACCCAGCAGTCATGAAAATGAGTTTGAAGACCACCAACACTAACTCTCCTGAAGCGTCTTCTGTGCTCTATCTTCGCCTTATCTAACTTCATTCTTTTCACAGCTTTTTCAACTCATGTGTGTACTTGTGCACACTCTGCCTTGGATGGTTTGCTGCCTCATTTGTTAAAATTGATTTTGGGTGTTTAGCATCACTTGTGCACCATCTGCTTTGCATTGCTTGCTGCCTCCATTTTTAAAAACGAATTTGGGGGCATCTATAGTTTGTACATCACTAACTCCTATCCAATTGAAAATATATTTCCTCTGTGTCTCCCTTATTCTCCTGGACTGATTCTACTAGGCCTCCTAATGAGTTTAGCCAGAAATGTGTGGTGATGCCACTCCCCCCTCCTTCATTGGCTAATCCTCTCACTTCCTATGGCTCTCTCCATCTCTCCTATCCCTCATCTCCCTCCAAGTCAGGCAAGAAAAAACACAAAAAAGACATCCCGAGTGCAAACCCTGGACTTCCCATTGCAGACACCTATGTCAGTGCCTAATCTAGAGAGGTTGTTTTCACTGATATCCTCTTCTCTGTCCCCTCTCCTGATCTTTGGACCACCCCCCCCATGTCATCTTCACTCTCTCTCCTTCCACACACTCCTCTATTAACGGTGGCACCAAGTGGGAAATCCTCTTGGCCGGTTTCACATGCTCTCATTGCTTCATTAATGTCCATCACACTGGCACCATTATAGTTCAGGGTCCTCAACAAAACCTCCTCTTTGACCGCATCCTGCCTTCTCTCATTAACTTCCTTCCTTCCTTCGTCTGCATCCCCACCCCTCATCTACTCTACTCCCCCTCCTCTGATTGGTGTACCACACCCCTGTACCACACCTCAGAAGACCTTCAAGAGCACTGACCACCTCCACCTGGAGACTCTTAATGCCCGCTGAGCCAACAAACACTCCTGACATCGGTCTCCTTGAAGACAGTGACCTTGACATTCTCGCTCTTACTGAGACTTGGTTCAATGCCAGCTCAGCCACTGCCTTTAACTCTCTCCTCCCCGACAGCTTCAAGAAACAAGCCTCTACCTCAACGTACTGGCAGGTTGGGTGGGGGGGGGGGGGAAGAGGCTTGCCTTAATCTTCCCTGAGTGGGTTCCTGCCCCCATCTTAGCTACTGTAACGCTCACCTGATTCCCGCAGAGGCGCCGGTCTTGACTGGGTGAATGCTGTATCTTCAAAGGTAATGTATAACACACGGTTGGCTCTTTGGGCTGGACCTCTGTGCACTGTATGTCTGACTCGAAGAGTAAGATGTCTGCAGATAGAAAATATGGGATTAATGAACTGGGGTTATTGGGTGACTCTCTCCTCTTCCCTTTCTCTTCTCCTGTAGAACCCCAAAGGTTAACGCCCTCACCTTAGATAAGTGAACGCCGAGCTCTCCATCTGCCTCGGGGCAGGGTGCCGTAACCAGTTTCTTCACTGGATAAGGGTGCAGGCCTCTTGACCTCAGAGGACTGCTGTCCGTCGTTAACTGCACGAACGGTAAGTTCTGGGCACTTCAAATGTCTTAAAAGTCTTTTGTAATGATATCTCTTGTTTTGCAGGGTTCCGGCGATGGCGGATGGCGGGCTGATGAGAGTTGAGGATCGAACCCGCGTGAGGAATAGAAGCGCCTGGAAGCACGTAAGTAAGCGCTTGTAGCCTGCTTCACGATGCGCACTAACTGTCCCTTTTATCTTGCAGGTACAAGTTCGGAGCTTTAGAGAAGCTGAAGGGTGCTGGAATACCCACTGGATTTGGCGTGGGAAGGAGTAATGGCACGTGAGTAATAAAGTTGCCCAATGTCTTTAAATGCACCTTCTTTTGTCTTTCAGATGCGGGATGCAGCGCCGAAGGCCTCCGGAGCATGCGAAGAGCTGGTAAGCTTTTGTCTTTCAGATGCCGGAATGCAGTGCGAAGACCTCCGGAGCATGCGAAGAGTAGGTAAGCCTTTGTCTTTCAGATGCCGGAATGCAGCGCGAGGCGTTGGTGACAGCCTATGGGCCAGGTAAGAGATGCGCTGCCACTGAAGACCGTAGTGCTAACCTGTTCTTTCTTTGTCTTTACAGGTGCTGCTGAAGACTGGATTCCAGGATGGTAAGCCTTTGTTCCCTTAGGCCCAGGATCAGAAGCAGAAGACACGATGAGCGTTCTGCTGCAGAGAATGCAGAATAACGCAAAGCAAGATTCATCCATCGGGTGTGGTTTAAATAGCCTCCTGTAGTGCTTAGGTGTCTCTTTCCACAGCCACGCCTAGGTAAGAAAAGAGTTCCTGCTTTCCAGAAGAGTTCCAGTGTTCTGAACCTAGGGAGTGGCTCCTGCCCCACCCAACAGGAAAAGTAGTCCCAAACAGAAGAGGATCAGGGGTTCAACTGGCAGGTAAGTAAGCAGCATGGTCTGCTGCAGGTAAGTCCACCCAATCATTATGAGCCCGGCGCTTCCAGCACTGGGACTGGGCATCTTTATGAGCCTGGTGCCACTGGCGCCAGGACATGGTCCAAAAGGTCCCAATTGGGACTGGCTGGCACTCGGAACCGGGGTTATGGGTCTGCTTCCAAGGGAGTCGGGCAAGTCCTGATCTTTTGGAAGCAGAGATCATGACACCTACCCAGCCCTACTCCTCTTTTGAAAAACCTGGTTTGTAAGTTGGTCACCTCTCCCACCACCACCCTGACCATTGCTACCATCTACCAGCCTCCAGGCACCTTCTTCATATTCCTCTCTGAATGGGCTGACTTCTGCACTTCTTTACTTTCCTCCACCTCTAACTTCTCCTCCTGGGCAATTTCAAAATTCAACTAGACTCCCCTGGTTCTGCATCCACTCTATTCACTGACCTCTGCATCTCGCTTTCCCTCTCCATTCTCCCTTCCAGGCCAACCCACACAACTGGACACACTCAATGCTCTCACTGACTTCTCCTCCCCCCCACATCAGTCACCACTCTCTCCAAGTCGGACCACTCTCTAATGTCCGCCCAATGAAATGAGTGACTGCGGCAGCCTTCACCACCACCTTCATCCCACCTCAACCCCCCCGCCTTCTCCGACTCTACCTCTGACAATGCCCTCAGAAACCTACATCTTTCCATCACCAACACTCTTGACATTCTTGCCCCAGTCATGAGGATACGTCTGAAACCCGCCTCAAAGCGTAACACTTGGTACGGCACCAGACTTGCAGCCCTGAAACGCAATTGCATGGCAGCAGAACGGAAGTGGCTAACTTCAGCCTCATCCTCTGACAAACTGGCATTCCGCCTGCTCCAAAAGGTAATACAGACTCGCCCTCCGTGCAAAGAAAAGAGCACATATCCAGGCATAACTTGGCTGAACTTTTCAAAATCTGCAGAAAACTAGCAAACCCTCTGCAGTCTCCTCCACCCCTTCTCCTTCCCAGGCTCTCTGCAATATATTGGTCTCACACTCTGCCACAAAAACTCAGGACATTCTCGCCTCCCTTTCTACACTCCCTCACATCCCATCCCACATCCCTCCCTCCCTCCCTCCTTCCTTCCTTTCTCCCCCGCCTCCTGCCTCCTCCCTCTTCCCTCCTCCCTCCTCCCTCCTCCTTCCTCCCTCCTCCCTCCACCAGCTGCAGAATTTGTTCCAATGGCAGCAGTACAAAGACTTTGTTGCTGGCCACCTGGCCGAAATCAAAATCTCCAATAAATCATCCGATAGGTCCCAATCCTTGTACTTCAGCCTCTCAGAAACCGTGTGTGAAGGCCGAGTGTCTTGACCTCTGGATGGAGAACCCCACCCTCCTCTGGGGAGAGAAGGTCCTCTTTGTGGAAGGTGTATTGGAGGGCAGATGGACATGTCTAGAAGGTCACGGTATGACATCCTCCTGGCCCAATCCGGGCCAATTAGGATAATGCGTTTCCTGAACTTTCTCAACCTTCTGATCACATGAGGAATGACGGGGACTGGAGAAAACTCATACAGAAGTGGAAACTCCCAGTCCACTACAAACGCGTCCACTAGAGCTCCTCTTGGGAGAAATTCCCTGGAGCAGTACAGTTCGCACTTCCGTTTGACACTGGTCGCGAACAGATTTAATTGAGGGGTTTCCCAAATGATGATCTCTTGAAGGACTTCCTGAGCTAGTTCCTACTCGTGGGACACTGCTTGGTCAGCTCAGAGCATCTGCCGCTGTGTTCACCTCTCCAGCTAGGTGAACTGCCGATAGAAAGATTCCTTCTTGTATTGCACAGAACCAGAGCTGCATTGCTTCTCTGCAAAGTGGTAGTGACCCCACACCTCCTCTCTTGTTAAGGTAGGACATTCTTTCCCCGTACAGAGGGCAGAAAAGCCTTCTGTTCAAGTCGGATTGCTCTGAGCTCCAAAAGATTGATGCATAGTTTAGACACTGATGGAGACCAACGACCACCGATTGTCAGATCGATGGGGTGGCCTCCTCACCCGTAAGTGAGCGGCATCCGTCACTACTCTCATCTCCAGCCATGTTTGCCAAAAAGGTTGTACCTTCAGAATGTTGTCCTCACAGGCCCACCACAGGAGACCCTGTGCGACCCTCCTTGGAACCTGAATTAGGTCTGAAATGTTTCCTGAGAATTGAGACCGCTGTGTCCTGAGCCCATTGAAGGGATATTCTCAGGAGAGCCTCTGGCACCAGAAAAATGCAGGATGACATGAGGCCGAGTAACCTAAACATTTTTTTTTAAAGAAGTGAGACGTTGGCCACTTTGAAATGTGGAGACCATCTGTAGAACGTCTTGAGCCCTAACCTCGGGTGGTGACCTCTTTCCCAAGGATGTATCCAGTACAGCGACAAACTGGAGCTTTTGAGATGGTGTCATATGGGACGTATTGTAATTGAGGGAGAAGCAAGGTCTGTGAAGATAGTTGCAGATGATGCTGAGATGATCCAGGAGTTGTTTGGGAGAACGCGCCCTGATCAGCCAATCGTCCAGGTAGGGGTACACAAATTCCCCCCCCCACTCCTGAGAATCGCTGAATCGCTGTCATCCGTGACATCAGTTTGGTAAAAACCCTCGGGGGAGAGGCCAGCCCAAATGGCAGAACTCTAAACGGATAGCAAGAACCAGAAACTGCGACCTCAGGAACTTACTGTGCTCAAGATGGATTGGCACATGAAAAGAAGCATTCTTAAGGTGCAAGGACACCATCCCATCCTGGAGTTGGGGGGGGGGCCCTGAAGGATCTGAGAAAGTGTGACCCTCTTGAACTTGTCCTTTCTGAGAAACTTGCTGAAGTATCTCAGCAAGTTGGGTCTCAGCCCTCCATCCTTTTTGGGGATTAGGAAATATGGAGAATACCATACTTTCCGCTACCGACTCTATAGCGCCTTTCTCTCGCAGGGTCAAAATTTCCTGATCTGGAACCTTCAAAGAATGGCTCCCCGGTGGATGGTTCCGAGGTCTCTGAACAAAGGGAAGGCAGTAACCTTGGCCTATGGTCTCTAATGCCCAAGCATCCAAAGTAATGTCTCGCCATTCTTTCAGATGCTTAGAGACAGTCTGCCTCCCACTGGGGTGTTGTGACTAAAGAACTCCAAGGAGTTTTGAGGCAGCTGAAGCAGGAGCTGTTGGTAAAGATGCTGCTGCTTGAGCAGGCTTTGCACCTCTCCCTCGTCCACCACGAGGGCATCTTTGGCCTCTTTGACCAGCCATTCCTCTCGCTCTTCCAACTGAGGAATAGCAGCTAAAGTAAGTATTCCTCCAAGACAGTTCATTGGGGTGAAAAGGCTGAACCAGCCTAATAGTGGCACCCAAAGATTTGGCTGTCACCTTCAAAGTCTGCAGCTTCTTAAGGCTTTCGCCAGCCTTGCTGTCAAAAAGGTGAGACCCGTCAAAAGGCATGTTACATCTGGTACAAAGCCAGACTTCCTTACCACGCAAGTCTGCGAATTATGGTGCTTGCCGCCATGGCTCTGCTGATGCTGTCAGCAGAATCCAGACCCGGCTGAAGTGACTCACACATGGCTTCCTTGCCATCCTTAATGGCCAAGAAACTGTCTCTTTGCTCCCCTTCGCGTCTATGCTCCGCCACCACAGATATGCAGTCCCATAGAGTGTATATAAACCATGCCAAGGCACATGTGGAGGTGGCTGATTTAAGAGCCATACTCCCAGCAGAAAATACCTTTCTTGACCAGGCATCTACCCTTTTATCATACCCATCTGGTGGGATGGTCGGATAGGGTGCCTGTTTCGAGGTAGCGGTTTCCGCCTGCACCACCTGACTTTCTGGGGTAAGGTGTTTGAATTAGTAGCTGGGGTCACTACTTGATGGGCAGTATTACCCTCATAAATAGAGTGCAGAGATTTAAATATATCCTTTCTTGGTAAAGGAGTAAAGGTTTTTTCAGGTAAAGGCGTCTGAGGCTTTGAGAATGTCTTGCCTGATGCCCGAGTCGTCGTCGATGTCTTCGGGTAAGACGTTTTCAACTTCGATGGCATCTATGGCATTGATGGCGCCACTGGTGTCGATGGTGCAGCGGCCGTTTATGGCCTTGACTTGTCTTTCGACTTATGACTCGAAGGAGAAGGATCCCTCAATTCTTTCTTATCGTGTCGAGGCATCGACGGCTCTCGAAGGGAATTGAGAAACAATGTGTGAGCATACACCACGCTAACACAGACACTTAACTAGAGACAACTGTTGGAGATTACAGCCACCGAGACAACAAAAACGAGGGAAGGACGAAGAGATCACCAGTGCCGCACGGTTGCTGAAAGCAGGAAGGGTGGACTCCACAGCAACCTCTGCAGCCTGTGTTCCAAATAATCATGCAGCGTTTGATAAGCACGCAGTACAAAGGCTTCAGTGGCTGCCGAGAATGTCAGCAACCAGTAGAAATGACAATTTTACAAGTGAAGACTCACCACAAACAGCAGCGCTCTGGGAGCATGGATACAATAACCAACAGAAACATATGTGACTGGTGTTGGCAGCATCATGCTGGGGACCATGAAAACTAACTATCAGCAGACAGAGATGACCCTGACAGTGGCGATGCTGGTAAAAGGGTGCCGGGTAGTGGGAAGCAAGCTTAGGTAACCTTGTGGCTCTGTATAGAGATACGAGCATGACAAGGGTGAAGTGTTCACCCTCAATGCAGAACTCTATAGGAAATAGTAGTCTCAGACACACACACACACACACACACACACACACACACACACAGAGACACAGACACAGACACACACAGACACACACACACCCACCCCCCCCCCCCAGAATAGGAAATACCAGGAATGGGGATTTTTTTTTTTCCCCTGGCATTAGAAGAACTGGCAGTATGAGCCAGGAAGATAATTGTCCCCCATGCATTAAGTTTGCATCATTAGCCAATAAGGAAGAAGGTGACTTCCTTAACAGTGCAGTCACGCACCCCTGTACCGACAAGAAGCCGATAAGGTTTTGGACACAGGATGTGGACACTTATTTTTGACATCCTGACAAAGACGGGTCCACTAGTTAGTTTGCTGAGGCAGAGAATCCCCCTCAGAGTTAGGGATAGTGAGGCGTTTCTCCCAACCCCTTTATTATTTAAATAAAAGCATTGTGCACCAAGCCAAACTGTGTCCGTCTCCTTATTCACTGCCTCACAGAAGCCAAAACCTCGTCTTGGAGACCAGGACGCTCCTCCAATCTAGCATCCAGGTAGGTTTTGTGTTTTTACCCCCTGCAGCCACTCCATCTTGTAATCCTATGCCTGCTTTCCTGCCCTTTATTTTCCCCAACCCTCTGCTTTCTTGTGCTTCTCAGTGTTGGGTCTTTTTCTCATTCTAGCGGTCTCTGCAGCACCTCTGTGACCCCCCCCCCACCCTGTGTCTGATTGGCTGGTCATCTCCAGGAGGTAGGCTCTTAAGGGCCCCCAAGGCAAAGGGCAGCTCCTGACGAAGCAGCTCCAGTCTGTTTGCCCGTGTTCACCTGGGACGCCAGTCAGCCATCAACCAGCAGTGACTGATGAGGTAAGTGTGGTCTCGGTGGGGAGTGCATCAATTACCGTATGACAGAAAAGCCCTACCACTCTTCGTACCTACATAACATAGCAAACCAATGCTAGCCAGCTAGTAAGTAGTTTTCCAATCACTGCTGTGTACCAATTTAAAGCTTGTTTTGATTTTACTGCTGTCTCCAATTCAGGCATTTTCCCTCTTCCCAGGTATCTCAACACTAGGTCTCTTGCATTTCCTGCTGTGTTTTCAATTTAGATGTCTCCAATTTAGGCAAATAATGTGTCACCCCAACACGGAGAACACCATGGAAACTACTCCAACAAGAATCGGTGACAAACTTGAATCCATTACGTTCAACACCCTACATCACCAAAGACTGGTGAAAAGGACGGGCACCAACCCAACTCACCAACTGGAACAAACCAAAACCAAACAACGCTGCAATCAATCTAATCAAACTATTTAACAAATAGGCACAGCTTCACCTCACTGATTAGGCCCAACAAGGCTGAAACACGTGTATGGGGTTGCTGTCGGGGTTGCTGTCGGTACTCTTGTTCAGAGAGGAATTGCCATAGCATTTCGGTGCTGGACTGCCCATGTGGGCGGGACAAAGACTGATAATGGCTTTCCCATCTGTGAAAGGTACAGTGAGTAAAAAGTGTGTGCTGCAAACTCTCACCTCAGAACAGGTTATCATGCCATGTTCTCTCTGGAGAGGAGTGCCTGTTACCTTTTGTGAAATATTCAAATAGATTTACCACCAAAGAACAACTCCTCCCAAAAGGCACAACCAGGAGAAAACCACCAGCAACTAACACAACCGACAACACCGAGCCCAATTGACAAAAGAAACACCAACAACCCACAAGGGAAATTAAACTACACTGCAGCCTGCTCAATGTTGGATACATGGCAAAACACTAACAAAAATACATTACATAAGCAAAGAAGGTACAGACCTGCCCTTTCTTACAGGACCTGGTTCTCTGACAAATACAAACCCACTGCGAACAAAGAAATACCAGACAATTTCAAATTAATACACGCCAGAGAAAACCAAAGAGAAGGCAGAATCACAATTATACACGAACAGCACATCCAAGCTGCACCACTCACCTCAGACGTCAAGTCCCTCTTCATCAAGATCTAACTCAACGACCAAACCAACATAGTGTTCCTCCTGATCTACAGACAGCGTCCTGCAAGCCGAACTTCGCGACGAAGCTAACAGACTCCATCGCCATTTTATCAACCTACCACTACAACCTAGCCATTCTAGGAGACTTCAACATTTGTTTAAAAAAAGAAAGAAAAACCTCCGCAAACTCACTCGGCACACTCTAGGAAGCACTGCACTTCAAGTAAATAGTAAATGGACCCACCCACAACTCCGAACACACCCTGAACGCAATCTTCTGCAGAGAAGGACTAAGAGAGTCCACGCCACCTATACCAATGGTATGGAGCGACCATTACCGGATACAATTCTACATCAAACTCCAAACCCGCCTACTGGCTGGAAAGGAAATACTTCACACCAGCAAGTAAAGAAACTGGAAGAACATAGACCTGGAGTCCTTAAACTTACTAGACTCGACCCTCCCTAGCTTCACAGAGCCAACCGAAACAACGCCAGACACCTAAAAAAAAAACAGCAACACTTCCGCAACCTAATGAAACTTAAAACAGGAATCGTACTAACTGCCTTTAAATCAGCATACATCAAACCACTGGTAAAAATAGAATCAAAAAGTGCAGAAGAGACAAGCAACTACAGCCAGATATCCAACTCGCCCTACCCAACAAAGATCCTGGATAACCATGTATACAAGATCCTACTTAAATACATTGAAACAAACAGAATACTCGACCGGTCACAATGTTGGCTTCAGATCAATGAGGGGAACAGAATCAGCGCTCCCATCGTTATGGGATGACTGGAAAATAAATGAATACAATGGCACCCTATAAGCCCTCATACTATTGGACACATCTGTGGCTTTCGACACAATTAGCCACGCAACACTAATACAAAGACTTTTGGAATGTGGTATAGAGGAATCCGCACCAAGGTGGCGTAACTCATTCCGCAAAATCAAACTGAAAGAATCTACTTACCACCTTTCATTTAAAACACCAAACACATCCCCTGCAGAGTTCCACAGAGATCTAGCCTCTCACCCCTGTTTTCCAACATCACCTTTTCCCAGCCTGATGAAAATCATTCGAACCCACGGACTAACCGCCTACAACTACGCAGACAATGGATTGTGAAGACGACCACGACCCAGCAAAATGCCTTAACAACTGCGTAACAGGCATCTAAAACTGGATATCAACGAACAACCACAACTGAACCTGGCAAAAACAGAAATGGTGTTCTCACCCACAGTAAACACAACCAACCCACAACCGGACTGGCAGGCCGGCTTGGGAACACAACCAGAGACTTCCAGCATAGTAAATAACCTAGGAATACACATGGACAACAGACTATCCCTGGAACCGCAAGTCAATCCAATCACTAAAAAGAGCTTCTACCTCCTAAAGTTACTTAGAGGATTGCTCCCTTACCACTCCTTTCCTCACAAAACCCATACAATATGCCTGATACTAACAGAATTAACTACGCAAACAGCCTTTACCTAGGAATGCCGGAAAGACTCATCAAGAAATGACAAAGGGTTCAAAAGGTACCCAGGCATGGTTTCAAAAACAGTTTCGAATGACACATTTTTAAAAAAAAAAAAAAAAAAAAAAAAAAAAAAGAGAACGGGTTGGGGACGCCCCCCCACATTAATTTTTTTTTTTAAATGCATTTTTCAAAAAAAAAAAAAAAAGTTCAAACCGCAGAGGGCTTTGAATTTGATATGTCGCAGAATTCTTCCAAGCCAAAATCAGTGCCTACCAGCCAAGAAGGGACCGAAGATCAAACTACCTACAAATGGAGACAAAACGGTATGAAAAAAAAGGAAATTCGGAGGAACAGCATTCTCACGCCCAATTGCTAACCTTTGGAACACAATGCCCACAGAAAAGGGAACCACAGAAGACCACATCACCTTCAGGAAACCACTCAAAACCTGGCTATTCAACTGAATGACAAGCACAAAGGTACATTAAAAACAAAAACACTGCGGACCAAAAGAAATACACTAGGGGACGCGGTAACAGCAGCAAAATCAAAGAACCATAACAGTGCACCTTCCCAACCCCCGAACCCCTGAGTCATGCCCACCAACCCAACAACTTGAGTGATCAACTAAGAGAAGGCCACAATCAACAGATGTAAGGATAACACCCACTTGCAATTTATGCACCAAGGAAAACTGATTGGTAAAACATTAAAACCTAACCCCCAACTTGCCCACCCACACAACTAGGGCTGCCTGGTCGAGCACCACTTCCTCAATTTATCAGAACACCAGCTGCACACCCATTCAGCAGCTGACCGCACAACAGGTCCACACCCAACGGCCACGACTAATCCAGACGAGTAACCAGGAATGCAAAAAGGTACAACAAACCCTCTGCCACCAAACCCGCAGGTGAAGTTGGCCTCGAAGCCTGGAGAGGCAGCGAGATTGGCTAACGAACCAAAACCAAGAATGTTGATAGATGCCATCGAGCAGCAACCAAAGAATCACGCCAGAGGCATCGTGAAACCGACGGACTTACTAACCCATTTCCCACCTTCCTTCTCCAGCACAGACAACACCACTACACATGACAAGGGGCTAGCCACACTACACAAACACTGAGAATTAATCTAAATATTCACACCCCACCAACTCAGACTGGAAACATTAGTTGGACCACACTTATAGATAGTCCATAAATCCATCAACAGTACACAAATGCACACCAACACAATATATTCATACACCCAACAGCCACCCGTAACTATGGACCAGTTATGGATACATCTAACCAGTGCGCACAACCACATACAACCCTAACATCACACAAGACACACCCAACACAAACACGACGACACATCCAAAGCACTTAGTCCTACCCATACGGTCATAACACACAGTGCCTGCAGAACCAACTCCTACATGCATGACAATGCTCACACATGCGAGTTCCTCCTGTTTCTGAGCCAACCCTATCATCCTATGTCCACTAACACGCCCAGCCCTCTTCTATTGACGAGCCACCCGAGAGCCTGGAAACTGCCCTTGGGTGGTAACGGTGCACAGTATAAATCAACACAACACAATCTCGGCTTGCCAGTTAGTCAAAAAGTCAACACATGAACTCCTGTACGTTTTGAGATGAAGGAAAGCAGACCGATTCCTGCAGCACTGTTCTTGTTTCAGGATTTTCAAGAGAAGCATATGATACAGGAAGGTCTTGAAGTTCAGAAGGAAACTCAACTTGTCCTCGAACCTTAAAATGATGGGAGTGTTGTGGAAATGCCCGTCTTACTAACGAATGGCGGACACTCTGTCTACACGTGTATTCATTTGTAGCTTGGTATTGTGGCGAATCCCATGATGTGGTCATTGCTTACTATGGGGGGAGCCCTTTCCCATGAGGCCAAGGTGGTGAGGCCACTATCCCTATAGTCTGCCTGGGGGTGGTACTCACCGGGTGGGTCTCATGGGAGGGGATATGCCCTTTGGGACCAGTGCCGGCCACATCAGGAGAACACGGTATTCCCACCCACTCCTTTCCAGAACTTCCCCACCTTCTCTTCATCGCCTCACGCCTCTTCACACCGCATCTACTTTGCTAAGGTAACTCAAATCCAGAGTACTAGTGAGTTACCATCTCAATACTCAACTAGCACGGAGATAAGGAGGGAATGCAGAGCAATACGGAGTACGCATTGGAACCACTTTCACCAGGGTAGTGGTTTACGAAGTGGTAGTGGTAATAGGCAGAGGTAAGATAAAAACCAATGAAGGACTTGACAGTTTGTTAGGTCCTCCCAAGAGTAACCACGGGAGCCAAGAGGAGCCCACCATGCATGCGGGCAATGACCGGGATGCCATGCATAAGGAGAGTCCAGTGCTGGTCCGGAATGGGAGTACTGCACAACCCTGAAGCAGACAGACTCCAGGCATCCCCAGAGACCGGGGGACCAAGGACGCACAGAAACACGCCATCCCCCAGCCAAAGAAACCTGCGGAGCCGCTGCAGAGGGAAGGAAGCTCCGGATGGTTACCGGAGTACTGCGAGTGAGTCCAGCTGCCTTGAGGCAGCCAACTTTTGCATAAGCCATAAAGGTACATGGGAAGCCACAGGGGCTCGTAGACCTCAAGGAGGTTGTTGCAAAAGATGGAAAGGCAAATCTGGGACTCGCACCCAAATTATACATGGACTTGCACTAAGGTTTGGCAGGGTAGAGAACCAAGGCTACAGCTTGGAGAGAGCATCCAAGCAATGCTTTTTCAGTGCAGGGTTTGGTGAGGGGGAACCAGATCTGCATCCAAGGGTCAGGGACCCATACAGTTTGGAGAAAGCATGCAGGCTGTTCATCTTCAGCAAAGTAGCTGGTGAGTATAGCTAAAGCTACAAACGTTCTACAAAGAACGGATCTGTAAGCCTGAAGAAAGCTGGGGAAATAAAGACATTTCTGACAGCCAAGGAGTGGCTGCAAGACCAGAACTGACATTTGTCAAGGGGAAGGGAGTCACCCTCTAAATCAAGAAGACATCACCTTTGACTTAGTAAGGTTAGCATGTAAGGGACAGAGTTAGGGTTTTGGTACTGGGTTTTGGCACTGGGACTTTTACTTTGGACATTCCGACACTAGTTCTTTCCATTGACGTAGGCAAACCTATCTTAACGTTAAGGGTTTTCTTTTCCTTTTGCACCTTTGAATACATTTTTATAGGCAACACCATAACTCCTCCATGCCAGCGTCTTACTTCTGCACCCTTACAGTATGCATATTTAGGCTAGTTAGGCCTGGTAGTATGGAATATTCCTCCGATGTATAGATCCGTCATGATTATGGATTGTGCATAGCACTATGAATGTATCACATTATGAACAGTCTGGTGTGCTCAGGTCACCATTAGCCCGTCTGGTGTCGGTCCCTTGTTGACCCCTGATCACTTGACCAGACCACCACACCCCAGTTAAGCCCAAGCCTCTGTGCAGCCATTTTGTCACGTTGTCATGTTTCAGCCACGTTTGTCCCCTTCCTCACCTTTAGTAGGGATCCCAGAGCCCCCTCTCTGAGAACTAATGGGTATGGAATGTTCACTACACTTGCTTCCTGCCCAAACAGCTGCACAACCCCCATCCAGAGATCATTGGGGTCCCTGGTCTTTGATCATATCCTATGGCTGTGGCACCCCTCATAAAAGTTATATAGCTAACCAAGGGGTAATTTGACGCTAGCGATAAGAATTACTCCCAAGGCATCATCATCCAGTCTGGAAATGTACTGCCAGTAGGTGGAAAGGGGGATACGTAGTTCCCCTCAGCCTGTGGTCAGGAGAGGGTGCAGAGTGTGTCTGTGTGAGAGCGTCTCTCTGCCTCTCTCCTCTTCCACCTCCCCACCCCGTCCCAAGAACATCGCCCCGACAGACCCGGCATCACAGAGTAAGCCAGAACACTGACACTTCATACACCCAGAAACCTTGCGCACCCAGAGACCCCAGTCCAAGACCCAGTATACCCTGACAAGACAGTCACCCTGAAATCTCCTGTTTGTAACCTCTGAGCACATGTAACCCAGAGGTCACCTTAATAAACCTGTAACTGACTCATAAAAAGGACTCCGTGCTTCCTTCTCGCACGCTCGCTGGAGCACACCTTGCTAGAGGGCAGGAGTGTAACACAAGAGAGTACCATCTGTGGCTAAGCTAGCATGCCACGGTCTGTCTCCCATCATGGTCACGCTCTCTTGACGTATTTCCAAGTCCACAGAGCATCCTTGATCCTAAAGACACCAATGCTTTTCCCAGCAGGAGCTTACCGGCATTCTTGAAAAGGCTTTAATCAATGTTTCCCTGTTTGCTTACATGAGGGAAACAAGTCTCATCCATTGAAGGTGCTAGTTTTGCTTTCATTTAAAATGTCATTTTATTACTTAAGACATTGGGCCTCATTAAAACCGGTCAGGTTTGGACCGCAGTGATTCTGTGACGGCAGTAACAAAGTTTCTGTGTCCGCAAGGTTGCGGAAAGACCGTCCGATTACGTGCTGTCGGTCGCGCGCACCACACAGATGCGGAAACGTTGTTACCGCCATCACGGAAAAAGCCACAGAAATGGACATAGCTCTGCCACAAGTAGCGCAAAACCCGTGTCCGCCTCCGTCGCCACAGACACGGAACCGGAAATGCCATGATCGGCAAGACAGGAAACAGATAGGCGGCCATCATATAAAGCACAATCCATTGCCATCCAGAGTCAGCACAAGCAGAATCCACACTGTGAGAAGGCAAAAGGGACCACCAGCATGTCTGCCAGGATTCCAGCTCAAGAGGCAGCGCAAACAGCGCTTTAGTGAGGCAGAGCTAACTGTTCTGGTGGAGCATATAGTGGAGCATGCAGAGATGCTGTTCAGTGCCGATCAACGGCGTGCCACACAGCAGCAGAGGAAGGAAGTGTGGGCGGAAGCAGCACGCAAGTGCACTGCTGTTGGCGTGACTGTGGAGCGTCAAGGACTGCCACAAGCGGTGGGACGACCTCAGGCTGAGGGTTTGGCACCTGATCTCCACACACCGCCAACGCAGCAGTGGGACAGGTGGGGGGACCCCCTTCCCCGCTGAGGCTGCAAGCATAGGAGGAGCGTTGCAGCAGTGTCCTCCACCTTGAGGGCATCCATGGGATCGGGGAGGCTGAGGCAGGAGTGAGCCCACCTGCAGATGCTGGTAAGTGGTGAAACATGAATGCCACATGAGAATATGTTGATGGCATGACTGGGCAAAGGACCCATTAACAACACCCCCCCCTCCAAGCAGTGCATGACTGGGCCAAAGGACCCATTAACAACCCCCTCCCCCCCAAGCAGTGCATGACTGGGCCAAAGGACCCATCATGATCCGTATGGCAACCAATATCACAACAATGCATACCCCGAACAATCAGATGCATTTAACTAACACTATTGAATGATCAACCTGTATGATGCATGTGATGCACCCATCAGCCACCACCACAACACTAATTGCATGTCCTCTGTGTCCCCACAGTCGTGTCAAGTGACAGTGATACTGCACAACAGGCCAGGCAATCTGCACCGGCACTTGTCCAAGCCACCGTCCCTGCACAAGAGGATGCTGCCAGCAGTTCGGCATCTCTGCCCCCAGTACCAACTACAACAAATGTGCCGGCCACCACCACCAACATCCCCAGCGTCTCCACGCTACCCGAGTTAACACAGGTGCCACGGGAACCCATCGTGCCCACCCAAACCAACAAGAAGGCAGCTGCACTGCAGAGGAGGCGGCCTGTAGTGACAACAGTGCCCCGGCAGAGCACTCTGATACTGGGCCACAGGGGGAGATGCCCACATTTGATGACCTGGGATCCTTCCATCAGCTGGAGTTTGGTCCCACATCACTCCGAAGTCCCATGAGGTCACCCACCCCATCTATGGCAGAGCTTAATTCCCGCATGCAGCGGATGGAGGAGCAGCAGGCTACACTCACCCAGCTGGTGGAGAGGCAGCTCGAGGAATCTAGGCTGCAGAGGGAGTGCTACAGCACGTCAGTGCGTCGCCTATCAAGGTCCATTGGACGCTTTGCCAGCACTATTGTCACCCTGGCACGCCATGTGCGGGAGGGTAATGACAACACCTCCAGGCTCATAGAGTCCCTGTTAACTGGACAACGGGCAAATATTGCACGTATGCCACCTGTACCTGATTCTGTGTCATCCAATACCACCACCCCATCCAGCTCCACTACTGCCAGTCCAAGGAGGCGCTCGAGTCGGCTAACGGGGCTCTCGAGCAAGGATGTACAGGCACAGAAGCGCACACGGAAGTGATGGCATGTGTGTGGGGCACTGCAGGACAAACGTGGACTTAAAGGGTGTGAGGGGTGGATACGTTTGGGTGGTGGGGGAGGTTGTTTTGGGTGTTTGAACATTGGGGCCTGGGTGGGGGTGGGTACATTTGGGTGGTGGGTGGGCACGGGTGTACAGCTTCCCAAACCATTGCACCTCCTTCCCTGTTGTTAATTCATCAATATATCATCATTTGAAATCAAAACATACATGTGTGGACATCTATCATTTCATTAGCAGTACAACAAATCATTTATTGTCATCACCATGTCCATGCATTGCTGTGAATGTGCTGGGTCTCAAAAGTAAATGCGAATCAGTTCATCCCGTGCTCTTTGGCCATCAAGTGGACCCCCAGGGGGAGGTGATGCCATCCATCCCCATCTCCATCTCCATCCCAACCCCATCTTCTTCATCTGCATCTGGGGGCATTGGGATGTTCCTGTGCAGGCAGAGATTGTGCATCATGGCACATACGAGCGTGATTTTACCCGTCTTCACTGGGCTGTACAGCAGTGATCCGCCAGATCTGCTCAAACAGCGGAACCGGCCTTCAGCAGTCCGAATGTCCTCTCAATCATTCCACGTGTGCAGACATGTGCCCTATTGTACGCCTCTTCATGCCTGTTCCTTGGTCTCCGTACAGGTGTCATCATCCATGGCGTGAGTGCATATCCAGCATCACCTACATGGGATGTAGATGGGGGGACATGTCAGTGTTTGTTGTATCATGTCTTCATCTGATGCTGTGCTATTTTGTATCATTGATCATTCATGCATGTGTGCCATGCAGTGGTTGGAAGTGTTTATCGGCCAGCACAGTGGATGTAGCCAAATGGATATTGACCTACACATTTACGTGCATGTGTACTCTGCCCTGCGGGTGACATTTGATTGCGAGTATGGCATAGTGCAGTGATGTGCACACATGGCAGAGTCATTCCACTGTAATGAAGTAGTTAATGCAGGACGTCTCATTTACAGGTATCATGTGCATTGGGATGGCAGTGTTCCATTTGTGGGTGGGTGTTTGCAGTGGCACAAGGCGTATGGGACAGTGACAGTATCGGCTGTGTGTGTCATGTGACAGGGTGTGTACGGGACACTGTTGACCCGTCATGTCTTCCTTTGTGATGTTTGGGATCCGCTGTCTATTTGGTTGATGGCGGGGGGGGGTGATGCATGTGCAGTCACAGCGGCACACTCACATTGCTCATTGGCCTGGAGACACACACACCACTTCAACAGGGTCGGAGCATTGTCAGCTGTACTCACCTAATATTCATGTGTTTTGTCCAGCTTAGCGTTCCATGTACCGTGGCAACGTGGAATTCCGCAGTACCACTGAGTCATGGGTTGAGCCTGGGAAACGTGCGCAGCAGTGTGTAATCAGTAGCGTGGCATCACATACCATCTGCACATTCAACGAGTGATACTGTTTCCTATTGCGGAACACCATCTCAATTGCACGTGGTACTGTCAGCTCAATGTGGGTGCAGTCAACTGCACCTATGCAATTTGGCATGCCTGCTATGGCATGGAAGGCCAACTTGGTGGCAATGACCTCGGGGAGGGTACGGGGTAGGGCTATGTGTTCCGACACATGGCGCAACAGGGCATCCAGCACCAGGATTTTTGAAAAACAGGGTTGTGATATGCGGTGCAGCTCACCGTGTGTTGATAGGTGCCAGTGCCAAGGAAATGTAGCACAGACAACCTTCAGGAGGGGCGGGGGTGGCGGTGGGGGTGTATGTGGCTGCTAATGTTGTCCTCAATCATGGACGGTCCAGCCGGTATAGTGTGTGGATCTGTCCTGGGGTAAGGTTCCAGGGTGAGGCCCTGATGCGTGGTATTGCAGGCTGCCTGCGGGGTTGTGCCGGCTAGACAATGGGGTTTGCCATAGGTGCAGGGTTGGCTGGTTGGCGCCTCCGCCTCCTCACCGTTACTGCCATCATGTGCAGTGCTGCCTGTTGGTTGAGTAGGCCCAGTCCAAGTGCAACTAAAGCTGCTGCCTACATGGTTTTGTGTTGTGTTGGGCTGGGTGTGGCCCTTTTGTAGGCTTCCAGTGTGCTGCTGGGTCCAGCTGGGCTGATTTGGTGCACCTGTGCCCTGATTCAGTTCAGCAGGCACTGTTTAATGTCATCTTCGCGTTGGCGGCAGTACCGCCACCGTGATCACGGTTTTAACGCCATTTTTCTGGCAGTGTTTCCGTGTCCGGGCTAGTTGTGATGCTCGCGGTGTTTCGTATTGCCGGTAACGGAGGGGTTTCCGTGCAGGTGGACTTTACGGGACCCTTAACTCCGCGGTGGCGGTTGGGGGAGGTGCTATTTCCATGGCCGCGGGTCATGATTGGGCGGACGCGGAAACGGCGCCGGTATGGTTATACCGGCAGCGTTAATTCCGGACCAGAGCACTTGTAATGAGGCCCATTATCATTTTAAATGTATTTGCACTTTATTTTTCTGAATCTCCACTCTCCGATGAGAACCCTTTACCTTCAAGCCCACACTACCAACCAACACAACTTCCTGCTGATAACAGGATCCTAAGCCACATGAAGGTAATAAAATTGTACCCTTGGTCCTGAACTAATAACCTGGAGGAGGAGAAGCAGCCTGAAGCAAACTGGTTGAGCGAGTTACAAAAACAAAGTAAACTCTGAATCTCTACGAGTTAATTATGCTAGGCACAGGCAAAAGAGGTTGCACTGACAAAGCACACTCTCGACAGAATTGAATGAGCTAGTGAGAAGGTCTAAAAACGCAGCGAACTAGGAGAATTACTTCCTCAAAGAAGACCAAAGAAAAGGGTATTGTTTATGCATGGCAAAGGTTTGCTAGGCACGACCATAATGCTGCTACTTGGCCATAAGACGCCAAAAGCTGCACAATGGGCAAAGTATCTGGGCATATGATGTCCGTGCCTTGTAAGTGCTAATCTCACAGCTATACACAAGCCAAAGCCATGAACTTTGCCAATGCTAATTTATAAACGGGACATCAGTGCAAGAAACAGTTGGATGCGAGGACACAAGTTGCTTATAAATCAATTGACTGAAGGCACAGATTAAGAGGTTTTTATTACACCAAGAGCTCATTACAGTGGCAATTAAGCCTTTAACTCTCACAATTCTGTTCAGAACCAACACTGGCAGACCCTATAAAGAACACGATGTTGCAGCGTAACAGATCTGGCTCGAAGATTCCTGCAGGATGCGTGTTGGGTGAGAAGGGACAGGTAGTGGATGGGATGGTAATAGGGATTAGCATGGCCATGAACCGTCAGTGGGTGGTATAAGGAACAGGAATGAGACACAGACACAGAGGACGCAGAGTGGTTGCTATAAAACTTTATTTAAAATAATAAAAGGGTTGGGAAAAGACTCCCTTTCCAAACTCTAGGAGGTATTTCCCTACCTCAACCAAAACTAAGTTTCTGTCCTGTGTCAAGATGTCCAAATCAAAAGTCCTGTGTCCGAAATCTTATCCTAGCCCTTGCATTCTAGAAACCAACTAAGGGGTGAAGGATATGTCTTTGATCTAGAAGGTGCACAAAATGTTGGTATAACTCCAACCAAAGTAGAGAATGTTCACAGTTCCATGGATTTACTCCCTTCCCCAGGTTTCTTCACAGCAAAACAAAAAGTCAGAAGAAACAATTTCTTAGTATCACAAAAGGATAACTTCTTACTCTTGGCATCACAATTCACTCAAGGAGAAAGGACTCCCTTCCTCATGCTTTTTATGACTTTCAGCACGGATCTTCTTTGGGATTCTCCTTTTAAAAACACCACAACTTGAAAGTGGGTCCCAGACCCGCAAAACACCTGGTGTACTCTCCTGCCAGGCTCCTTTCCTCACTCAATGCAGTTCAAACATCCGAAGTGCCCGAGTCTTCCTAAGGATTCTCCTTTTATGATCTGCAGTTCTCTTCACATACTTGGCTTTGTCTGGTATACTCTCCTGCCAGGACTTTCTTATGTGGTTCACTTTAGGGGCATTTGCTAGACTCGCACAGCGCACATGTGGATCCACAACACTCAGTTTGTTAGTTTGGCGTTTACTTTCTGCTCGTGAATGGTTTCTCAGTCTCTCAATCAACTCCTTTGCGGCTTCCCAGGCAGTATGGTGTCTGCTGTTAAGCACCCTGGCTTCCCACCCCCTTCCTTTGGACTCACCGGGTTGCTGGGGTTACTTCGGCATCCTTCACACTGTTCGGCTACTGCTGCTGCTCACTGACAGACTGGTGGAGCTCCTGTTTCGCTGCTCGTCTGGATGGTGTCCTCAGAGCCTTGCGCCATCTCTGGTCTCACGTTGCCTAACCTCCGGCATACAGGGAACAATGGTTCCCGTAGTCCTCTTCGTTCAGGCAGCCCTAATCTGGTCTCACCTGCAGTTCCTTAGTTCCTTCCTTCATTCATTCCTTCCTTCATTCATTCCTTCGTTCGTTCGTTCCGCTGTGGGGGTTTTAAATGACCCGGCAATGTGTGCTTCTTTCCAATGAAGAGAGGGCAGCGTTGGCTTTCATGCTCTAGTGATACTAATTACTCCATTCATCTTCCTCATCCCAGTATTTTCAAAGGGTTCATATACATGGGTTTGGAAATCAGTTAGTCATTCTTTTGATTACAGGGTTTTTAAAGATGCCATCAGCAAGTTTAGCATGTTGTTGAGGCGGGTAATTACAATAGGCCATCAAGGCATGAGGAATGGGTGGGACACCCCTAAAAAGGGGAATACCATGTCTTACCTGATGTCTGCCCCCCTCCATAACAGCAAACTCCCCTCGTGTGATCCTCCCTCGTATAACCTCCCCCAGGATCAGAATCAGGTAGCGGCTGCCGTCCCCTGGCCACATGAAGAGGGGCTACCTCCAGGAAAGAAGTGATGGCATCATCCGGTGGGTAACTCAAACACCTCCCAGAGACTGGGTCTCCTTCCCACATCCTAACACCCTCCTATATGTACACCAACGCAATGGTTTTGGCTTATAGGTAGCTGTAAAGTACCACCTAATGGCCAAAGCTAAGACAACACAGCTACAAAAATGCAACACAAGAATTAACCAGACCAACTGTGCACAGTGAAAAGATGCAAAGAAATTCCCTACTGTCAACCTCCCTATGCCATAACAGAATTTCAATCACAGGACCCTGAAGGTGGAACGAAGGCTACAAACCTTTACACTTTTCATACCCATGAAAATCCAGTATAACTAACGCGTGTGGAGTAATGGCATCTATCCCCGCAAGATCTCATTCTTATGGGTGGAACCAAAAAGGTCCCCATGCTAACGGCCACCCCACAAAGTTTCTAAAAGACAACAAAACCATCCCACGTAGCTTTCCATAAATCAAGTCTCGTGACAAAAACCTGAAAGTGTACCGCACAACATTACTGGAGCAGTATGCCCACCTCTTGATCTCCGGCACAATCGCTACCAAAACATTCAGGGAGAACGTCCAACAAGACCTGTAGAAAGATGCATCAGCCAGACACAGACTCACCCCTTCCCCCTGTCCACCCTCATTTGCCCTCGCCCCTACCACCCTCCCCTCCTGATGTGAGAACAACAAGTCTACTTGGTTAACTACAACCAACCCTGCAATGTTGTCAGGCTCCAAAACGTGCATTCACCCATAGCCATTGGCTAGTGATATTTGACTATTGGCGAGTAAGAAATTGTATGTTGTGCATGAACAGAAGTGAGGTGGCCAGTTGATTTTAATTATTTATTAAAATCGCTTGCAACTTTAACTTTTGCACCCTGTTATTGTACTCTCCTGCCCTTAATGAAATACAAGCATTGGCTGCAAGAATAATGGCGCAGGCTACTAAAGATTAAACACATTTTACGGACAATGAGAACAATACACATCGGTCAATGTAGCAAATATCAAAGTTCAGCTGTCGGTGTCCCACTCTGCTTACAAATGAGGGGATTGAAAATGCTAATGGCGCTCTTGAAAAACACATTTTTTAGATAATTTTCTGCCCACCCTGGTTAATCAACCTTCTATACTAGTGCCAGAATGCTTAATTTACAACAAGTTACTTACCCCAGGTAATGTTCTTTCTATTGGATGTTGTTCCCACGTATTTCTAATTTTTGATATTCGAAATCCAGCTTCAGATGCTCCAGAAAAGAAAAGAAAAAAAAAGAAAGAAAAGAAAATCGGCAGAGGGCACTGTGCGTCGACACAATGTCCCTCGAGGTCCTCCATCTACAGGATGATGTCAAAGGGATATAAAGCATGTGCAGCACCCATTGGCTTCAATTCTGTTTTTCTTACATACAGTAGAAACTACATGCATAACCACGTGTTTGAACGTACTTAACTTTGAAGGAGTGAAAGCAGCAATAGCATGAGAAATTCTACTGTGGGGTAGGCTGGGAGAGCAATGAGGAATAATAGGAAAATCCAGTCGAAAGAACATTACCAGGGGTAACTAACTTTTTCTTCAAATGGATTGTGTCCTGCCACGTATTCCTCATCTTTGATAAACTCCAAAAGCAGTGTTTGATTTGGTGGAGGGAGCAAGAATTCAATTTTCAATGATTTTCATGAACCGAATGGAGGACAGCTTTTCCAAAGATTCCATCCTGACAGAGGGAAGACGCAAGGCAGTAATGTTTTGTGAACGGGTGACTAGTAGACCACGTAGCTGCCTCAAAAATATATTTGATCGCTACACACCTTTGCAGGGCTGTAGAGGTAGCCATGCCCCTGTTGGAATGGGCCCTTAATCCTTCTGGAGGATCCTTGTATGCTAGTCTGTAGCATTCTGAAATTGCCAGAATGGTCCACCTGGCTAAGGTCTGTTTTGTCACAGCCTGACCCAGTTTATGACCTGTATAGCCCATAAAAGACTGATCATCCATACACAGTTTGCATGGAACAAGTTACTTGCCTGTAACTGTTGTTCTCCAGCATAGGTCTGGCATGGATTCACATGCTCATGAATATAAGAATACATAGCAGTATACACATGCACAACCACGGGAGGTGGCAAAAGGCTCAATATCAAGCAATACAACAACTCAACATTAAACAACTCTTACCTCCCCACCAGGCTCACCTTATGCGAACAGGTTGCGCAGCACTGCCTTGCCGACCCTGGACTCCTCCCTGGAATCCCAGTCGACGCAGTAGAATCTCGTGAAGGTGTGCGTCGACCTCCACGTAGCAGCCCTGCAAATGTCGAGCAGGGGCACACCAGACAGGAACGCCGTAGTAGCAGCGATCGCTCTGGTCGAATGGGCCCTCGGACGGCCTGGCAACGGTCGGTTTGCCAACCAGTGACAGTGCATGATGCAGCCGGAGAGCCATCTGGAAATGGAAGTCTTCAAGAGAGCCTTTCCTTGATTCACAGGTCCAAAGTTCACAAACAGCTGTGATGTCTTCCGAAAACTCTTCGTGCGGTCCACGTAGAACTTCAGCGCTCTAGCTACATCCAGCGAGTGCAAAGTCCTCTCAGCCGGCGACGAAGGCGACGGGAAGAAAACTGGCAACACCAAGGGCTTGTTGAGGTGGAAGTCCGACGGCACCTTGGGCATGAAGGAGGGATGCGTCCTCAGCACCACCCTCGTGTCGTGAAAAGTCAAGCATGGAGGCTTGCAAGACAGGGCCTGGATCTCTCCCACTCGTCGTGCAGAGGTGATGGCCACGAGGAATGCTGTTTTCCACGACAGAAACTTCAAAGGCACTGAATGCATAGGCTCGAATGGGGCCCCCCCCCCATGAGCCTAGTTAGCACCACGTTGAGCTCCCACGCCAGGGCAGGGGCCTTCACCGGCGGGAATGATCGGAACAGTCCTTTCATAAATTCCTTCACCAGACGATGAGACCACAAGGACGCCCGTCCTGTAGTTCTGGTGTAACGTGAGACGGCAGCCAGATGTACCTTGATGGAAGCTTGAGATAGGCCAGCCTTGGCCAAAGACAGTAGGTACGGCAATACTTGAGGGGTCCGCAGAGGGTTAATCTTCTGTGCACGGCACCAGACAGAGGACCTCTTCCATTTATGTCCGTAGCACTTGAGAGTTGAGGATGCCCTGGCCTTTGCAAGAACCTCTCTGCAGTCGGCCGGGATGTCATATCCTCCAAACTCTAGTGCTGCAGGAGCTGGGCCTGTAAGTTCAGCGACTCTGGTTTGTGATGAAGAATGGCGCCTCCTTCTCTGGAGAGAAGATCCGCGTCCGTCGGCAGCTTGACTGGTGTGGACGCTGACAAGTCCAGAAGGCTCTGGAACCAGATCTGCCTTGGCCACGCCGGTGCGACGAGGATCATCCTGCACCGGGACCTCTTGAGCTGGTTGACGAGCTGGAGCAGCAACGGCGGGAATGCATAAAGGAACAGGCCGTTCCAAGGGAACGAGAAAGCATCGCCCATGCTCCTCGGTTGGGGAAACCTGCTGGCGAACCTCTGGCACTTGGAGTTCGCCGCCTTCGCAAAGAGATCGATCTGGGGTTTGCCCCATCGTCGGAAGAGTCGATCCACTTGATCCTGGCGCAGTTCCTACTCGTGGCACGAGCGAGCTCTCTGGCGAGTGAGTCGGCGATGGCGTTTTTTATCCCTGCCAGATGAAAGGGTACCAGAAACATCCCTTGGGCGACGGCCCAATGCCACAGATCCTGGGCTTCCATGGACAGGGGATCTGGTTCCGCCCTGCTTCCGAATGTAAAACATTGTGGTGGTGTTGTCGGTGAAGATCCTCACCACCTTGCCATGGAGGGACGGAAGGAAGGACCTGAGGGCCCAGAACACTGCGCAGAGCTCCAAGATGTTGATGTGGAGAGTCTTCTCCTCCGGGAGCCAAAGGCCTCTCACGTGGAGACCCCCGGTGTGCGCTCCCCAACCTTCCAGGGAGGCATCCGTCATCACCTGGTGGGCCGGGGCTAGGAAACCTGTTCCCGCTGCCAGATGAGCGCGGACACCCCACCATCCTATCGCCTGACGGAACGCTTCATCAAGCAGGATCTTGTCCTCGAAGCTGCCCGTCTGGATCCAGTGGGCGTCGAGGAATTCTTGCAAGGGCCGCATCCGAAGTCTGCAGTGGGGCACCAGATAAATGCAGGAGGACATCATTCCGAGGAGGGACTTGATAGACCTCACTCTGGCCACATCCGTGGCCAGCAGACGTTGCACCTTTCCTAGGATGGTCCTTATCCTTTACTCCGACGGTGAGGCCCGCCACGCCACTGTGTCAAGCTGTGCTCCCAGAAACAGGGCGACTGGCAACGGGACCAGGTGGGATTTTGGAAAGTTGATGGAGAACCCCAGGTCCGTGAGCAGCTGGACGGTCTTCGCAGTGTGTTCCACGGCGAGCTCCCTTGTCCTTGCCCGTATGAGCCAGTTGTCCAGGTAGGGGTAGACGTGGATCCCCTGCAGGCGCAGCCGCGCCGCCACCGGTGCTAGGCACTTGGTGAACACCCTGGGCGCCGATTTTAATCCGAACGGGAGGGCCTTGAACTGGTAGTGCCGCCCTTTGACCACGAACCTGAGGAACTTTCGGTGTCTCTTTAGAATAGGGATGTGGAAGTATGCATCCTCCAAGTCAAACGACGACAGGAAATCGCCCTCCTCCAGCTGTCCCAGCACGTGCTGGAGGGTGACCATCCGGAACTTCTGTGCCTTGATGTATTTGTTTAGTCGTCGCAGGTCCAGGATGGGACGCCATCCTCCTGTCTTCTTCACGAGGAAGTATCTTGAGTAAACTCCGGAGCCCTGAAGCCTCTTCGGGACAAGCTCGATGGCACCTTTCCTGAGCATCGCCCTTACTTCCAACAGCAGTTGAGGGACGTGATTTTCCTTCCTGGCCACGGGAGAAATGCGGGGGCACCTCTTCTGGAACTCGAGGGCGTGCCCCAGGGCCAGGGCGTCCAGCACCCAACGGTCGGTGGAGATGGACTTCCACATGCCGACGAACTTCGTCAGCCGGCCTCCCACCGGGGTGCTTCGGCGGGGGCCCGACCCGACGGCAGGTTCAATCTTGCTTGGAGGCCGCTTTCCCTCCTTGACCACCTTGGCGGCGACGGCGGGATCCACCCGACTTGCCGCGTTCCATGTAGGCCTCCTGCGACGAAGACCTTGGCGCTTGACGGTACGTAGAGGAGCTGCTGCCGGCTCCCTTGGAGGCACCCTGTCTGCCTCCGGAGCTCCGAAAGGACGGCCGTTGATGTTGTAGCACACCCAGTGCACGGGCCGTCTCCGTCTTGATCGCCTGAAGGGATTCATCAACCGCCTTGCCAGAAAGGTTGTTCACATCGAAAGGCATGTCCAAAACCTAGGTCTGAACGTCCTGGCGGAAATCCGCTGCCTAGAGCCATCCTCGTTGTCTCAGGCAAACGCCGTTGCCCAACTGACGGAAACCGGTGTCAGCGATGTCCCTAGCCACCGTAATGGCGTGGTCCGAGGCAATTTCACCTTCCTGCAAGATTTCCAGGGCCTCAGCCCTCTTGGCATCCGGAAGGAAGTCCAACAGAGGGGCGATCTTGAACCACAACTCCCTGTCGTAGCGGGCTACGATGGCCAGTGTATTGGCCGCCTTGATGGTCGTCGCTGCAGATGAGATGACCCGTCATCACATCTCATCCAGCTTCCTACCCTCGCCGTCCGGAGGGGAGGTTGAAGTCGAGGCCGAAGCCCCCCCCCCGCTTTCTTCTTGGCTGCCGCAACGACCGAGTCCGGGGTAGGTTGCGCCCTAAGGCACAAGGGGGCAGCGTCAGGGACCCGGTACTTCTTCTCGTAGCGGTCCCTCTTCGCAGGAGCCGTGGCAGGGTTCTTGAGGAGGGCGAGCCCCTCATCCCAGATGTCATCAAGAAGCGGTACGGCGAGGACCGTCTTCCTTTTAGCCTTGCGCCGTTGGTAAAGGAACCCCTCCATCTTTTCCTCGGGCAGAGCTGGAAGAGCTCGAATGCCCTTGAAATCATTGCATGGAAGGATCCAATCTCGTCGGGCGGGGACGCCCGGGCAGGGGGCGACGGGTGACACGTCCCGTCGTCACCTTAGTCGTCATCCGTACCCGTCGTAGTCGTGTCCATGCCTGTATCATCCCCGTGGGTAGTGGACCGGGGGGAAGGCAGAGAAGGCCGCAGAGGCGGGAGAGGAGGCCTAGGATGCGTCCTTCTCCTCTTGAGTGGTGGGGTCTCCGAAGGTCCTGGCTCCGGTTCCTCCGTCGGGTCTGGCTCAGACACCTCCGTCGGGGGAAAGGGCAACCTAGTCCTCATCTCCGAGCATAAGGACTGGATGGCTGACAAAATGGCTGCCGAGGTGTCCTGCGGCGCCGGAAACGACGGGAGCGAGGGCTCTTTAGGAGCCTCGTCTGCATCACCGTCGCCCTCGTCGGGATCCCTCCCGATGGGCTGGGCCTCCTCCATGACTTGGATGAGCTCCTCTTCAGAGGTCGTGTCCGTATCCAAGACGGCCACCAACCCCTCCCCCACCCTTTCCAATGAGGCCTTTGTGGGGGTCTTCTCGATAAGCCTGAAAGACGACTCCCTCCGCGGTGGCAGGGAGACTGGTACCCGAGGGCGCCTCCACTGGTGTAGCCTCCACAGGCTGAGCCAGGGCCGCGGCGACATCCTCAATCGATGTCTTAGCAGGGTGAATTAAGGCCAACGTCACCTTCTGTACGCCTGGGGCCTTCACCTTGGGGGGAGGGTCCGAGCCTTGCTCCCCCTCTGCCGGAATCTTCGAGATCGACCAGGGCCTCTCCAGAAGCTTCGCCGGGTTCTCGGGCTTCCTCTTACCCGAGCCAGAGCGTTGGCTCGTGGTCGATGGCGCCGGGGAGGATGCGCCCTGCCTGGCAGCCAAGGAGCCCGACCGTTCGGCGCTCTCGGTGCCCGTGGACTCGCAGTGCTTAGCCTTTTGTTGGGCCCCCGTCGCCGGAGCACCCTCACAGGACTTAGAAGACCGCTCGGACTTCTTTTTCTTCTTCTCGCCTGGCGGGCTCTTACCTTCCAGCCAGTTGGCGAGACGGGGGTGGCGATCCTTCATGGTCCGCTCCGACATGTTCCCACAAAACGCGCAGTCCATTTCCTTGGGCGTCTTGTCCTCATGGAGAAAGTAGAGGCATAACGAATGCTCGTCCTCCTTGAAAACGTTCTGAAGCTGGCATCCAGGGCAGGTCCTGAACAGCTTCCCGGGCGTCGAGCTCCCTTTCTCCTGGGCCATGTCCGGGGTAGGCCTCGGAACTTCTGGAATCCTCCAAAAGCATAACTCGACGAAATCTTCACCCTTGAGGGGCATAGAAACTCCGAAACGGATCCCCGTTGATCGGAAGTAGAAACGGTGGAGCCTGAGGCTCTATTTAACCGAAAAAATGAGAAAATCTCCTGAAAAAAAGCGCGAAAACGCAGCAAAAGCTCAAGAGCTAAGCACGAGGACTCCCAACACTTGAACGTGCGGTAAAAATCTGAGGATGGTTGCCAGGGGCGGGGCTTAGGGAGAGGGCAGTCAATGGCTGGGGGCAGTATGACCCAGAGACCAGTGATTGGTTACTACTGAGAAAGACAGATCAGAAACGAAACTGATACTGATTTTTTCTTTACCGAGGATTCCCGGCCTGACAACGGGGAATATTCATGAGCATGTGAATCCATGCCAGACCCCATGCTGGAGAAAGCCTAGATATGTAAAAGCTCTGTGCTCTGCATGGATCCAATCTATGCAATCTCTCCTCCACTTTGCCAGGATGAGGTGGAGGATAGAAAGTGGGCAATATATTTTTCTGCCCTACATGAAAATCAGAAATAATTTTGGGTAACAATGAAGGCTTAAACCTCAGAACAACCCTATCCTTGTGGAAGAAGGGTGATTTGGATGATGGTGCCTGCAATTCACTCACTCTACGAGCTGAGGTTAATGCTACCAAGAGAATGGCATTAAATGTTAACAACCTTAAGAGACATGAATGTAAAAGTTCAAAGGGTGCACACATTAGACCTCTTAATACCAGATTAAGGTCCCAAACGGGAACCTGGAAAGGAGATGGGGAGGAACCCATTGGTGGATCCCTTTAGAAATTGTGTCACCAGTGGGATGTTGAAATAAATATTCTTCTGACAAGCCCTTAAAGATGGATAGCTCTGTCAAATAGCCCTTAATAGTTCCAACCTGGAACCCCAGATTGGCTATGGATAGTAGAAAAGATAACACTTCCAGTGTTTTGCATAGAAAAGGGTCTGCATTCTTGTCTTTGCACCAGTTGCAGAATGTGTTCCAACGGCAGCGGTACAAGCCCTTTGTTGATGGCCTTCTGGCCGAGAGCAATATCTCCATTAAGTCATCCGGGAGGTCCCTATCCTTGTATCTCAGCTTTTTCAGAATCCATGCATGAAGGCCGAGTGTCTTGACCTCTGGATGGACAACCCGACCCTCCTGACGCGAGAGAAGGTCCTCTCTTTGTGGAAGACGTGAGAAATGACAGGGACTGGAGGAAACACTTACAGGAGTGGAAAGTCCCAGTCCACTAAGAAGGAGTCCCCTAGAGCTCCTCTTGGAGGAAATTCCCTGTAGCAGTACAGTTTGCACTTCCGGTTGACACCTGTTGTGAACAGATCCACTTGAGGGGTTCCCCAAAAGGTGAATATCTCTTGAAGGACTTCCTAAGCTAGTTCCCACTCGTGGGAGACGGTGTTCTGCCTGCTCAGAGCGTCCGCTGCCGTGTCCTCGTCTCCGTCTAGGTGAACTGCTGATAGGGAGCTTCCTTCTTGAATTGCCCGGTACCAGAGCTGCATTGCCTCTCTGCACAGTGGTAGTGACCCTACACCACCTCTTGTTGAGGTAGTACGTAGCCACTGTGTTGTCCGTCATCAGGACAGTCTTTCCCCGTACAGAAAAGCCTTCAGCGCAAGTCTGATTGCTCTCAGCTCAAAAATATTGATGTGTAGTTTGGACTCCGATGGAGACCAATGACCGCTGATTATCACCCTGTGAGTGAGGGGTCCATCACTGTGGTCATCTCCGGCCATGGTTGCCAAAAAGGTTCTCCCTTCAGAATGTTGTCCTGGCAGGTCCACCACAGGAGATCCTGTGCGACCCTGCTTGGAACCTGAAGTATGTCTGACAGGTTTCCCGAGAACTGGGACCGTTGTGTCCTGCGGGCCCATTGGAGCGATCCAATTCACAGACGGGCCTCTGGCACCAGAAAAATGCAAGATGCCATGAGGCCAAGCAACCTAAAAAAAAAAAAGGAAAAGTGAAGCCCGGAGACGCTGGGCACTTTGAAATGTGGAAACCATCTGTAGAACGTCTTGAGCCCTCACCTCTGGTGGTGAGCTCTTTCCCAAGGATGTATTGAGGAAAAGCCACGATGAACTAAAGCTTTTGAGAAGGTGTCATATGGGACTTCTTGTAATTGAGGGAGAATCCCAGTCTGAAGAGAGTGGCAGGTGACATTAAGATGATCCAGGACTGTTTCAGGAGAACGCGCCCTGTTCTTCCAATCATCCAGGTAGGGGGTAGATGTGAATCCCCCCCTATCCTGAGACTCGCTACCACCACCGCCATCAGTTTGGTGAAAACCCTTGGTGTGGAGCTTAGCCCGAATGGCAGAACTCGAAACGGATAATGAGAACCGCTAACTGTGAACCCCGGGTATTTTCTATGCTTCAGATGGATTGGCACATGAAAATAAACCTCCTGAAGGTCCAATGACACCATCCAATCTTGGAGTTGGAGGGCCTGAAGGATCTGAGAAAGTGTGACCATCTTGACCTTGTCCTTCCTGAGAAACTTGTTCAAGTATCTCAAGTCCAAGATGGGTCTCAGTCTTCCATCCTTCTTGGGTATTAGGAAATACAGAGAGTACCATCCTGTGTTACTCTCCGCTATAGGCACCGGTTCTATAGCGCCTTTCTCTAGCAGGGTCAAAATTTCCTGCACAAGGAGCGGATCTGGAACCCTCAAAGAATGGCTCCCCTGTGGATGGTTCTGAGGTCTCTGAATGAAAGGAAAGCAGTAACTGTGGGCTATTGTTTACTTTGGATACTTGGACATCGGAATGTCTCGCCAATCTTTCAGATGCTGAGACAGTCTGCCTCCCACTGGTGAATTGTAACTCAAGAGAGGTTTTGAGGCAGCTGATGCAGTGGCTGTTGGTACAGATGCTGCTGCTTGAGCGGGCTTTGCACCTCTCCCTTGTCCACCACGAGGGAATCTTCTTTGGCCTCTTAGACCAGCCATTCCACTCGCTCTACCAAATGAGGAGTAGTAGCGAAAAGATCTACCCCTCCAAGGCAGTCTACTGGGTCGAAAGGGCTGAGGCTGCCTAATGAGGGGTGTACCCCACTGACCACTTGTAAATTATAAAGATCTTTCAATCTAGACTCGTCCGAAATAAAGCTCTGAAAATCTCCAAATTGGAGACCAAAAGGTACATCATTGTATGATGGCTCATTTTCCTCATAAATTGGAGGTGAGAGATTTAAAATAATCTTCTTTGGTAAAGGAATATAGGTCTGGTCTGGGATAGGCATCAAAGGGTAAGAAACTGAACTCGATGCTTGAGGAGTCGAAATCTTTTTCGGCTTCGATCGCGCCATTTGTTTAGCTGGCATTGTTGGCGTCAACGGTACGACTGGAGTCAACAGTGTCAAGGGCATAGCTGGCATAAAGGGCGTCGATGGTGTCAACAACCTCAACTCATGTTTGGACTTATGGCTCAAAGGATCCTCCGATGACTTATCGCGTCAAGGCCTCGACTGCTCTCGATTAGGATCTGGCCTTTGTTCCGGCTCGAGGGATTTGTTCAAGCCCTTTCCTTACCAGCTTATTTGGAAGGCACGGTAGATGCATGGTTTGCTGAGGGTTTTTGAAATATATTTAGCATTTCAGATCTTAATGCTTCCCATTCGGCAGGTGTGGAGCTTTTCGTGGGACAAGATACCCTCTCAGGCGAGGTGTCCGACGACAAAGTCGAAGAAGGCGAACTCTGGGAGCCACTCCGAACTTTATCTTTTAACCTTCCTTCTCTGATGAGTCGCCTCTCAGTTCGTCTGACAATGGTTTCTTCGGCAGAGTAGTAGAGGGGGATTTTAGTATTTTTTTTTACCTACTGCCAATTTCCCCTTTCGCGCCTTCAGAGCCTTTCCAGTCATTGACTGGCGCATGGAGCAGGCCGAGGTCTTATGCTCCACCCCGAGACACCACAGACAAACTTGCGGGTCGGTTAACGACATTTTAGAATCACAATCCCGACACTTTTTGTACCCAGTCTTCGGGGTTGTAGGTGTAGAGGAAGAAGACATTCATGAAGAACAGAGGAAGCATGGAGTAGTTTCTCAAAGCGCTAGCTTACGCGGAAAAACAGGACTGAAGCCAACGGGCGCTTCACGTGCTATATATGCCTTCGATGACATCCTCAAGACGAAGGCCCTCGAGGGACATCGGTTAGACTGCATTGACGCACAGCGCCCTCTGCCGAACAAAAATTCCAAAGCAGCTGGATATTGAATATCAAAACATGAGGAATATGTGGGAGGTTACAATCCATCCGACAGAGTAATACTCTCCACCTACCCCAATGAGTATTTTAACTTTGGGACCAATAAAATACAGAAAGGCTTCAGGTTTGGGTGCGATATCGACGCAATAACAGTGCAGGCCACTGGCGCTAATCTACACATGGATCTGGGAGAAGACTGCTTGGTCTCAATTAGGCAATAACAGCATTTCAGAGTAGATCATGGAACTCCACTACCTTGCATGAAGAGCTCTCAGAGCATTGATGGCCGAGATCATTTTATTAATGTGCATCATTCCTTCAAAACAGAACATAACTCACAATTGAAGACTCAAAGTCCATGCGTGTTCCAATGCCATGCACAGCTCCATACTATCGCCTGTGGCTTACAACCTTGACATGATGTGGAGCCTTGCTGTATAACCAGGACAGTAGAATCCACTAATATACAGATGATTCCTGGAGGTAGCAAAAAAGAACAGTCTCTGTAGATGGAAATCCCAAGAGTACGGAGGGAAGGGAACGGGACAGATGCATGTTATTATCAGACATCCTTTTGGTAGTTCCCAATAAGGACTGCTTCACTATCCCACACCAACTGAAATCACACAGGTTATTGCTAACAGTATTGATTCTCTCAATGCAGAGATGGATTCCAAACTAACATCCGGGATCAACACATTACAATTAGCCCCACACTTACTAGTTACAAAAGATTAAAGAAACACATTGCACAGAAGGATCTCTACACAGTTGCACAGGCACCGACTCTTAACCAATATTACGGGAACTATTTATTGATGGCCTCCCAAAAAGCAGGCTTTCACGAGGGTGAGACGTACAGATAGAATTTTAAAATACTCCTAACTTCAGGCACACGCTGCTCAGATCATCTTGTATTGGCTCTACACTGATGATTGCTCCATCTTCAATATTACCTGAATAACCCAAAATGACATCCGAAACAGAACTCTATAGCTTTTAAAAGAAACCTGCAATTCAATAGAACTCTCTGAAACACAGATGCCCTGCACCAAAGCTAAAAAACAGAAAAACAATTTGGAATTCATTACAACCAGACTGGTGGGCAGCCCCATATATAATGTACATATGGAAATAACTTGAACCGTTCTTATGCAGCTAATAGGTCACCAGCAAAGGCAGTTACCAGAGACGCAGGTACGTCCGGAAAGCTCGTTAGTCATGAGCCACGATAACCGCTCAAATAAGAATGGACAGAAAACTTAATGTGGCTTCATCATAGATTAGCTCCTCTAAGGGAAATATTTTCCATGCAATATATTCACAAATAATCCAATTGGAAGTACTTATGCTGAACTGTTTAATCGGAATGTTTAGATCGGCACAATCATTGATTTTTGAAGCATGTTGGTAAGGAATAGGACCATTAGAGATGCACCAGAAACAATTACCAATGCTCTTATGTGGGCCATGTTCCGACTACATGCACAAGATAATGATACTAAAAGGTATTAGGATCAACAGTAAGTCGAAGAATATTAGATTCAATGTTCTTATGCTGAACAACCCTTTACTTGTACTGATCAACTGTTCCTTGGGAGGATAGCTCAGGGGCAACATGCTCGCCTTGGAAGCAAGACGACACAGAGCACCACAATTTCGATCCCTGGGTCCGTGCTTAAAAACCTCTGGGTATTAAGTGCGTTATGATTTGATAGGTTATTTATATGCATCAATGATTTTAGGCTGAATGTTTTCATTACACCAACTAAAAACTGATTAAGACAAAACAGATACCATCATGCATTTCTAGAACATTGCACAGTAACTTCAAGTTGAGAAACTGTAAATCCGAGTGCCAATAGTACTTGTATACTCCAGTATGCTGCCATATCACCTATGTGATCATTACTCATGTTCACATGTATGGTGAATAAATTCCTGTATACCTTCTGGTTCATAACTATACAGCAAAGGCTGGTTCTGCAAAAGTGTACCATCTATGGAGTGCACTTAGAAGTGAAAGATTGAATACAACTCAATTGGATGATTCCAAGATGGCCGCTGAGGAATAGAGATGTGCAGTCCTTCGCTCCGCTTCCGGCTGGGAAATATGCAGGCTGGTGTTGGCTGGGCGAGAAAATGTGTCCTGAAGCCGAGAAAGCATAGATCCAGACCCTCACAAATGAGATTGGTGCCCCCACCCCTGCCGAAGGGGAACGCCCGGAAGGGAAGCAGAGGCACACCCTGAAGTAGACCAGTGCTGGCCAGCGACGGTGAAAGCTTGTATGCGGACGTAAACTGATGGGTGCCGTCCGGGTCCCTGATCAAGCGGAGGAGAGGAAGACAGCGGAGTAGAGTTAGCAGGAGGTCTGGATGAAGAATGAGAATGGAGTCTTTCGAGCAGAGAAGAACGGACAAAGCTTCCCCATGACGGAGCACTATTGTAGATCAGAGGCTGGATCGCGTACCACCCGGGGTGCCTGGAAGCAGTGCAAGGATTACCGGTGCTGGAACTAAAGGTCAGGACCCCAGGACTTGGACACACAAGATCAGAGGGAAAATCTGCAGCAGGCACTAAGGCCACTGGTGAGTGCTCTGTGTGTATTTTGAAATCAGGAGGATGTGGACCTCAATATGGAAACAGTGCTGCTGTGCATTGTAACAGTACCAATTACCCTTGTCAGGAGGAGTGAGGAGGATTTTGTTGGCCAGAGGTGGTAAGGTGCCACCTGCATGCAGAGTCTCGCAAGAATACAGCTGGATACAGAGTGCGCCATTAGTTTGGAACTAGGTGGAAGGCTCAATACCAGAGTAGAGCAGAAAATAGAGTCGAGCATGTGTAAATAAACCCCCAGTAAGGTGAGGGGCGAGTGGGTATAGCCCAAGGTGATCAATAATTACACTGATATTTTGAAGGAGTCCGGGGAGAAGGAATAGTGGTGCAATTATACATGATATGATATGATTACTTATATGGCGCCTATACACAATGGGCCTCATTCCGAGTATGGAGGTAGTCATGGCGCTATTTGTGCCATGACTACCTCCCATGGGGGGACTTACCGGTACAGTCCGACCTTGGCAGGACCGGTAAATCCCCCATTCCCCATTCCCATTTGAGCCCACATAGGGCTCAATGGGAAGGGGGAAGTAGCTAATAATGATACCGCAATTTGAAGCACCGTTATTGGCTCCGATTTCCCTTAGCTGGTCCCGTCCTTAACGCCTGGTAAAACCGGGCGCTAAGGAAGGGACCCACTAAGGGAAATCTTAGTAGGGCGCAAACGGATTACCGGCACGGATGTGCCCGGTATCCCTTTGCGCCCCATTCGGAATGAGGCCCAATGTGTTTCAAAGCTCATCACGACAAGGGAGGGAACAAGGAAAAATACAAAACATTCTTACCGGTCATGAACAACAAGAATGTGAAATTAACTATCCTACTCAGCCTACTAACATTTCAGATAGTGCAAGATAATGGGAACAGACGGGCGACTACCGTACTAGGCCCGACAACATTTCTGGTAGAGCTGGAGAATTACACAAGGTGAGGAAGGGGGGAAGAGAAAGGAGGGAGAGGAACAAAACAAGAGACTATCGTACTAGGCCTGACGACATTTCAGATCGTGCTGGAGGGGGGGGGGGGGGGTTAATAACAAGTAAGGGGGCGGGAGACAAACATTTGTTACTATCATACTAGGTCTAGGGACAATTCTGACAGGGTAAGTGCAGAGAAAAAAGTAGGGGGGGAGAGGAGAATAGAACAGAGTAAAAAACTGAAAGAGTAGAGAGCAGAGGGGAGAGCGAAAACGGTTGCAGGTCAGTAAAATACATAATGTTGCAAGGGAATAGAAAAAATGTAGGCAAGGATCCACAATTACCAGCATGATAAGGGTCAACCTGAGTGCGAGACCAGCAAGAGAGTTGAAGGGTGAAGCACCAAGAGTTGAAGTGTCCAAAAGTCAAAATCCAAGCGTTGGCAAATAGTCCTTGATGGTGAACCCTTCGTGAATCAAGACAACTCATGCAAATAAGGAGGGGGGGACCAGATGGGGTGGGGCACACAGTGAACATCACGGGGGACCGGGTGGGGGTACACAGTGATCATCAAGGGGTTTTGGGGGGGGGGGGGGGGGGGGACTGAAAAACACAGGGGACCAAAGGGGGGTAGGGGAGACAGCGAACATCAAAAGCAACGGAGGGGGGTTGGGGGAGACCACAACATCACGAGGCATAAAGGGGGAGTGGGGGAGGCAGTTAACATCACAGGGCACCAACGGGGGCAGCGAACATCATGGGGCACAAAGGGGAATGAGGGAGGCAGCGAACAGCACATGGCACAAAGGGGGTGTGGGGGTAGGCAGTGAACCTCACAGGGCACAAAGGAGGGGGTGGGGGGAGGCAGTGAACCTCTCAGGGCACAAAGGAGGGGGTGGGGGAGGCAGCGAACCTCACGGGGCACAAAGGAGGGGGTGGGGGAGGCAGCGATCATCACAGGGAACAACCGCCTACAAATTTGAGGTTTAGGGGACACTGCGAGACTCCCACAGAGAATATATTGTGGAGATGCACCAAGGCTGTACTGTGTAAGAATTGTATATCCTGAAATAAATAGGGGAACAGCTTAAGCAAAGGGTGCTTGATGAGCAGAATAGACTGCCCATACTAGGGGCAAGCAAGATTCAGCGGAGGTGGAGAGGGGTTGAGAGCGCGAAGAGACGCATTATAGAACGAGAGAAAGTGGACAACTGTGTGCTAATGTCAAAACCTAAAGAGAAGGCTACCCAGGCCAGAAGGAAACAAGCTCAAGTAGAACAGGAGGGTCAACTCTAGAGGTGCTGAAGCCGAGTGGGGAAATAGCAACAGGACATAAAAAGAAAGACTCTGCGGAAGGAAAACAGGATATACCGGAAATTGAAGAAATGGCACTTAGTAAGGCAGACCTTAAAGAATGCCTCAGCGAAATGGAAGGGAGAATTACAAATAATTTTCAGCAACAGTTGACTTCACTGCGAGAAGACTTGAGAGTCTACATGATGGAAGTTAAAGGGAAAACAAAAGAGTTGGGTGAACAAGTGGACATTACTGAGCAAGGCATAGCGGAGAAGTCGGATGAGGTACAACAAAATAGTGAACGTCTAGAACAACTTGCGAGAGTCTTGCATAATTTAGATTTGCAAGTGGAGGACTTTGAAAAATGATCCAGGAGGTCCAACATTCGAATTAAAGGCCTAAGTGAGACAATATTGGACACAGAATTGAAAAGCACGGCTCAACAATGCTTTGGAAATGTACTGACTGAAGTACAGCTGGAAGACATTGGCATTGATAGAGTTCATAGGGTGAGCCCAAGGAGGAGGGAACCTGGGGCTCTGCCTAGAGACGTCTTGGTTGCATGGTCGCTGCCATGCAATGTAACTCCCTCCCACCCCGCCTTAGAGCAGAAACATCCCACATACTTTTCCAAAAAGCTATAAAAACTATTTGCCTGAACCTGCCAGCTGTTTAGCTATCATACATAATATGCCATGTAAAGCACCATTTGTCAATACCTTATTGTAAGTAATGTTTGACATGTAATCTATATGCACGTGCCATGTAACCATGTCGTCCTCTTGTGACAGTGCCTCTATTGCCATCAGGTTGTTTGCACGCTTTATACATTTAAGGAATAAAATAAACTTCATATGGATTGAAAGAAATCTTGCGAGCAGCAAGAACAGAAGGGAAAATTACAGTGAATTGGATGCAAGTTCAATTGTTTCAGGATTTAGCACTGGTGAAGGGAAGTAACATGGGCCAAGGGCACGTGCATTGAATACAAAACAGATTCCGTACAAGTGGACGTTTCCATTTGGGTTGCTCTTCACCCTGGAAGTGGTGCAACATCGGATAACTCCACTCAACGACGCATGCAACAATGGGACTGGTCTGTGGTATTGGGGAAGAGGGCTGGCGGGGGCAGGAGGGTTAAAGTAAGTCGGGAGCAGAGGACTGGTGGAGGATGCCCTGGAATCTTGGGGAGGTGGTAGGATACTTCCCGGAGGGGGAAACCTCAGGTAACTTTCTAGGTCTTAGCTGAGGGGATATCTCCTTAGGTTATCATAGGATCGTAGGCCTAGTCCTGGGATGGTTGTTTGGGAGGGATTGGTTGTGGATGATGGGAGGGTGGGGGGTGCTCAAGGGGCTGGGCAGAGGAAAGGAGGGTAAGGAAGCTATTTCAGGGGAATTATTTTATAATAATGAATGATCTTTGTTTGATTTGCATTCAGGGTTATATCATATAATGTTAGGGGGTTAAATTCCACCGTGAAGCGGAAAAAGGGCTTTGGTAGAACGATATTTGGGGGACAAGGAGGGGAGATATCCTTTCCTATTGATACAAATGGCAAGTAGATTCATTACTTTGGCAACGGTATATGCGCCTAAAACTGGGTAGGTGGGGTTCTTGAGGGATGTAGTAAGTAAGCTGGAGGATTTTGCTAAAGGGGAAATACTGATGGGCAATTTTAATTTGGCTTGGGACCCTTCGGCAGATAGGAGTGGGGGGGGGGGGCACAGTATTACTCTCTCGGGCATTAAAGAAAGGTTTTGAAAATGTTACATTGCGTGATGTGTGGCAAATGAAGAGGGGGGATAAAACGGGGAATACATGTTTTTCGTATATAGCTTAGTCCCTGTTCAAAATAGACTAGGTCTGGGTAACTACCAAATTCAAGGGGGAAATTGAGAAAATGAGTGTGGGACCTATATCACTGTTGGATCATGCCCCTTTGATAGTTCAGGCAAGATAAATGGGGCACCGTGAGGGGCTGTGGACACGGACATTCCCGGGCGAATTCTTGCATGATGAGGTTATGGTCGAGGAATTAAGAGGTCAAATAGAAGGGTACTTCGCCACTAATTGCAATCGATCGGTGTCGCCTAGAGGGACTTGAGATGCCTTTAAGGCAGTAATGCGTGGAGAACTAATTGCACTTCGAATTCAGTGCGCAAGACATAGGGCAAAGATAGAAGGAAACTTAGAAGCCCATGTGCGAGATATTCAGTTGGCCATAACTAGCCATAGAACGAGTGCTCTATCTAATAAATTAAAAATAGTCAGCTGAATATGCTACAGACTCGAAGAGCGGAAAGATCCCTGTTGATATTATGTTTGTGCAAACAAAGCGGATGATTTACTGGGCCGACAATTGAAGGGAATGGAGGTTGCTAGGCTGATACAATGATTGTTGCAGCCAAAAGGGACGAAAGTGAATGAAACAGAGGCAATAACAGAACTTTCCTCAATTTTATGGAGCACTATGTAAATCAGGTCACCCAGACCGTAGGGAGATAAAGCGTTATATGGCAGATGTAAACTTACCAAAAATATTGGTGGAAGAGCAGGAGGATTTTGCAAGCATTCTAGTAGGGAGATTGGCATCGCTTCTCCCGAAGTTGATGCACAGATAAATCAGGATTTATATTGGGTAGACAGACCTCAGATAATATTAGAAGGGGGTCTCATTTAATTGAAAAAGTAAATCTTAAACAGATCCCTGCAGTTTTAGTGTCATTAGATGCCGAAAAGGCTTTTGATCATGTAGAATGGCCATTTCCATTCTCTGCGATGGAACAGATGGGAATGGGGACCAGGTTTATACGCATGGTGCGGGCAAACTATCAGGCCCCTAAGATATGATTGGCGATTAACAAACATCTCTATCGTAGCACATAAATTAGTAGGGGAACAAGGCAGGAATGTCTGCTATCGCCACTTTTATATGCAATGTACCTGGAACCTCTTTTGCACAGAATCATGTTGAGGATGACAATACGGGGCATCCCCTTTGGAGGAGAGGAACACAAAATCTTGGCATTCGCAGATGATATATTGATAACATTGATATTTCCTGAACTATCAATACCGGCATTAGTGGGGGAACTGGCTGATATAGAGGGTGGCAGGCATTGAAGTCGATGGAAAATTGGAACTCTTAGAACTAGGAGACAACAGGTGGAGGCACTACCCTCTTATTCTCCATTTATGATAGCTATATTAAATATTTGGGGGTCTACATAGACGATTTCACAGCTTTACCATAGTAACGATACACAACTATTGCAAAAAGTCAAAGAAGATTTAAGGAAGTGGACCCCGCTTCAAATCACGTGGTTAGGCAGAGAGGCCACTATTAAGATGGTTACACTCCCGAGAATACTTTATAGGTTCCAAGCCTTACAGATAACAATTCCAAGGTCTTACTTTAGAGCATTAAATAAAGAGGTTACGTGATTTCTTTGGCGTAACAAAACCCAGAGAGTCGCATTGCGAACACTAATGGCACCCAGTGACAGTGGGGAAGTTGGTCTCCCGAACTTTATAAAATATTATGAGGCCGCACAGCTAAACGTACTCTGGGAATAGCTTGCAGTGGATACGGAGAAACTATGGGCAAAGAAGGATAGGGCGGTGGCTGGGTCTTCTTTGGATGGGGTTTTACGGCTGAAAAGACAAGATAGGCCTCCAAACACACAAGCCAACCAAATACTTGCAGTGGTATTCGATATATGGGATCGGCTATTAGATAATGGGAGTCCGTCTATGCGTCCCCATCAGTTTACTCCGCCATTTGGAAATCCACAATTCCGACAAGGGATGGTACAGGGAGCATTTAAACAATGGCGGAAAGTGGGATGTTTGAGGATGGGGGACATGATGCAATGAGGAGATATTTGTACGTTTTAAGATTTTAAACAGTACGTGAGCCTCTTTGAAAGAGAAAGGCTGGAATATTACCTGTTGAGACATTGGTTAGCAGCATAAGGGGGAGAGAATCAGCAGCGAGAGAGCTTACCACATATAGTTAGCACGTAAACAGTATCTAAGCTGTACTCGATACTGATGGAAGAGGATAGCAAACAAGCTTGGGGGTATATGCATAAGTGGGAAAGGATTTTAGGGACGGATCTCCTGATAAACATTGGGAATATTTATGGGCAAATATCCCCAAATTGACTAGGTCAATCCAGATTAGGGAGGTGTGGTATAGGATTATGTACCAATGGCATTACACCCCCGGAAGATTGCATAAAATGTTCCTGATAACTACGGAAAAATGTTGGAGGCTGTGGAATGACTGGGGACTGGAGACATATACGGTGGGATTGCCCCGTTATGGGAAGAGGTAACGAATCAGATAGAAAAGTTGGTTTCCCCGGAAAGGATATTGGATATTTACAACTAGGGACTGGATGTGCGGACTGACCATTTGATCCAGAGATGAGTTTACCCACAAAGATCCAAAATAAAACCTTTGTGATACTGGTGATAGCAGCATGGCTGGTAAAAGCTAGCGCTTGGCAGCAGAAAAGGTTGCCAGGGATAAGAGGTTGGTTAGTTAAACTGTGGGGATTTATAGCGATGGCGTGGATGACATTCAACCTTCAGGGGGAACAGGGAAAATATCATCAAGAGTGGAGGATGGTTTTGGACTATTTAAATGGAGACTTTGTACAACAATGGTGACAACAAAACTTAAGGATATTGAACATTATGTAAATGTTATTTTTGTGTTGCCTGTAGATATGATAGAAACACAATCTTATCTGCCCGGGGGAGGGAGTGGGAGTGGGAATGAGGGGTTTGTGGGATGGGGAGGAGGGGCGGGGGTGATGTTTATTTGAAAATGTTAATAAAAATACTTTAAAAAAAAAATCAATTAAAAACCGCCCATTGGTCAGCACAATCACATATCAGCCCTGGTCAGAGATGCTTTAAAAGACGAAAGACAATAAATACCAAGAGCTCGTCCATGCTGGTCTGGCATTTCTCTAGATTGATCCTCTTGATCGCCACCTTCTCCTTCTTTGGAATGCAGTAGGCCGCTTGCACCACAGCAGTAGCCCCACTCCCTGAAACAGAAAGAGCAATACTGATATTTGGTCTCAGTGATATTTTCTAAAGAAAACAAAATATTATATGAGGACATCACACTTGTGGGAACATGTTAGCAAATTAAACTTATTGGCAAGGAAAAACATGTTCCATTAGTCAACATCTGTACAGCAGCCGAGTCTAATGAAATTGATCTTATAAGACCCTTAGTCTGCCCTCTTACCCACAGATGGTGTTGATGGCCATGGAATCCTGCGAGTGGGAACCCGAAATGTTCATGGCAACCTGGGTGTCATTAGCATAGTTGGTATGAAGTACACCCAGGCCATCGAGAAGCTTCAGAAGAGGGAAAATGTAAATATTGAAAAAGAATGGGGAGAGACAAGATCCCTGCAGTACTCCACAAGTGATAGGTGCCAGTGACAGAATAGCTCATGCAGCTTTTATTGACTGTGACCCTGGTTCACCTAAACTGTAGGTTTACGCAGAGCTCCAGTTTCTTGTGGCCAGGAACGTACAGACCACTGATGAGTCAGAGGGGTCTCGTCCCTTTTACCACCACAAGAAAGGTGGTGCCCATCCCCAAACCATGACATTTCATGAATCCATGTACTTCTGCCAGATGAACCCTGTAAAATATTTGACTGCGACGAGGGTGAGTGGCAAGGATCATGTAATGAATAAATGTGTTTTCACTGCACTGAGACGAGGAGGCACCATGGGGATGCAGGAATGAGACATCCAAATCAATACCAGCGCTACAGTCCTTTTCCAATGCTCAGAAGTAACCCATGTAGTAACAGAAGGACAACACCTGTGGTGGATTAGTTGCAGTTTGAAGTAGACTGGTCGCGGAAGCAGATGGCAACCGAGGAACTGGCAAAATCAAAACAAGTGAAGAGAGTTGGAGACAGAATTACTGAATACCTGAAATCGAGACCTAAATGCATGATCTGATGTGGTGTCTCCACTGCAAACTGAGGGATGCTGAAAGTGTACTCGTAAAGAACTTGCTGGATTGGAGATAGAGCAGATCAGGGACAGAGCCAAAGAGCTTCGCCGGTGCTGCAAACCCTATGTTGCACTGTGGCAACCCGAAATGGAGACACTGCAGAAGCGGAGCAGGAGAGCAAACGTCGCTCCAGCAGAGAAGGAGCTCCTGAATCACGAACTTGAATTGGAGCGACAGGGCGGAAGCAGGACACCAGAGGTACTGGTGCGGAAAACCAGAGGGAGGCCCAGTAAGTAGCTCCTGGAGCCTGCCAAACCCCTAGTACAAGCTCGGGGAAAGGTAAGCGCGCATAGGGCACTGGCTGGGAGCCGAGTGAAGAGAGGCAATCGATGGCCAGCAAATAATCAAAGCGGTCAGAAATGGAACAGACAATAACAGAGAAAAGGAAGTACCATCACCCCTTTAGAATAATGTTGTGAAGTGGGGAAACCCAGGGAAAAGGAAAACCATAAATAAACAGGTACATTTGTACACCAATGCCTATGTGAAAAGAATGATCATAAACCTTATTTTTCCTCATGTGTCATTTGCGAGAACACAATTAACACTTTACAGGTGAGTAAACCAAGTGTAATTGGCAAGTGGAAAAGAAACAGATCTTGGCAGGAGAGTACACCAAGACTGTAGAATCAAACTGAAACTACATAAAAGGGAACGGTCATCACCCAAGAAAAAGTGCCTATAAAAAGGAAGGGGAGCAATTTCATTAAACTACATGGACCTTTAATATTGGATCATATTGTTTATTTTTTTAACTATTTCTTTGGACTAACCTATTTTCCAGGGGAACTTTCTTTTGGAGCATAAAAAGGCAAGGCTACAGGAGAATCCTCCGTTTTACCTTGGATCAAGTTTAGAGTGTGAGGGGCAGATTAGGCTTTGGACACAGGACAGAGAACTTTATTTTGGACATTCTGACAGACATTCATTTTGTTGAGGCAGGGAAACGCTCTGTGTTGGGGCTAGGGAGGCATTGCCTCAATCCCCTTTTCTTTTACTTTGAATACAAAAGAGTTAAGTATACCAACACATGTGTCTACCTCCATACTCTGCACCCTCGAACCACTGATTACATTCACTATGATCAGTGCATGAAAATGTAAAGGCACATCAGTGTTTACTTAAAGTACAAAAGGCCTTGTTCCAAATTACCCAGAAAATACACAAAATGCAGGCGGATGGATTGAGCTAATTTCCCTTGATAAATTATATATATATATATTCTTCATAGCAGAGGCTTCAAACAAGCCCCGATCTCCAACTGGCATAGCAATATGGTCTCATGCAGAAAGGGTGTGTTCCATTAAGAACAACCTATTAGAAAAGGCCTTTTGTTCAGAACAGCACACGTCATGGTTGATAACAGGACCTTAGAAGCACATGTAATTCACACTAAATTGTAATGTGCTATACAGAAATTATTCATTTGAATGTTATAAGTGGGAAATACATCTGAATTTGATTAAACAAGGGGAACAAGAACGACTTGCATATAACAAGCATATATTAAAATGCAGGGGTTAATAATTGTGACTATTATAAAAATAATATGCATGCAGTAATGTCCCCTAATGAAAAAGAGAACTCTTTCGTCCAATCAAAGCAAAGAGAATATTTGTGGGTGCAAGAGAAGGAAGCTATAACAGGTTTGTCTGAATCCATAATAGCAGCATCATATGATGGTGCATGAATGAGTTTGCTGGGTTTTTAAACACATTTGAATCGAACAGAGTTTTTGGAAATGCGACGAATCGGATGATGCCGTCCCAACTCCTATTAACATTCCCATGGGGGGCGGGCAGTGCTTCCAAAGTACAATAGTCCCCTTGAGAGTTGTGCACCGGAAGAGGATCACATTGGAGAGGAAGCCCCTTATAAGATTAGAGACGACCATTCAAGGAGAACCCGGTATTCCTCTGCTTTCTTAGACCCTCACTCCTTCTCCAAGCCAAACTCTCCCTTCCCTGTGCCCAGTCAGTGCAAATATATTTTATTGTGAGGTCAGCAAACCTGTTAGATTAGACCTGCCTAACAGCCCTGAAAACAACCAACTGTTGCCCATATAACTCCAATTTAAGTACTGTGAAGAAGATGAGCAGGAGTATTATGATCGCTCCAGAGAACCAGAGGGAACAGTCTAGTCTATCACCACATTTGACTGGTCAAGGGAAATATAAATCTGTAGAGGAAAACCAACATGAAGAGAGTCAGCATCCGACGAGAAAGCCTGGAAGATGCAGACACGGCGAACAGCGAACTGCAGCAGAAGACGCTGTGCATGGGGCCAAAGGGAGTGCAGAAGTAGGTCAAGCAACATGAGCTACTGTCCACACTGACTGAGCAAACCTAAGTGCACCCTACAATCCGGCAAGCCGCTGGAAAGCAAATCCAAATTTCGAGAAGGGAGACAAGACTAAGATAGGCCTGAATGCAAGTTGAGCGGCGAGGGCGCCTACAACCGCAGAAAGAGAGACAGAGTCTGGGACCTTGAAAGCAGCAGAGACAGTACAGAAAGGAGCATATGCTTGGTAGGAGAGTAAACCAAGCTATTGCAGCAGAGCATTGCAAGTCGGGGACACGCACCCATATGAGAGCTTAAGAAGAGGGTCTAGGACCATGAGAGAAACAAAGGCAGTCTACAAGAAGGCATACGCTTGGCAGGTGAGTAAAGCAAGCTATTGCAACCACACATTGAAAGTGTGGGACCCGCACCCACATGAGAATAAGAGGGTCTGGGACCTTGAGGGCAAAAGAGACTGTTCAGAAGGAAAGTCTATGCTTACTTGCACCCACTAGAAATAGTAACAGTACAGTGAAGCACATCCAAAAAGATACAGCGTCTCGGACACTAGGAGATAAAGAAAGAACAAATAGAACCTGAATAAATCTAGTGGAAAAGAGCCAACCCCCCCTTACCCCTCTATCCCCCTGGAGTTAAACATTGTGGAAAATGTATTTTGTTGTTTTGATCACCAGATACAATGGGAACCTTTCTGTTGGCAAGAACTGTCATTAACACTTTACTTTGGAACGGAATACACTTGCACATTTAGTTTAGGTTAGTAGTGTTAGGGTCAGAAGTAGGTGTTTGGGACACGACAGTGACAGATGTTTTTATTTGACATCCTGACAATTTCACAAGTTTATTTTGGAGGCAGGGATACCCCTTGCTTAGCTTTAGGGACAGGCCATTTTCCAACCTTTTTCTTGGTTAACAAAATGTTTATAACTTACTTCTGCGCCCTTCCAGAAAGCCGAAAAGAAAGAGCCTGGTTGACAGGAGAAAAGCAGATTGGTGTTGCAGCTGAATGTAGTTTATGAAGTCTCCTTAAGTAAGCCTTTTCCAGTTGAGGCTAAATGCAGAGGACCCTTCCCAAGACAGAACCAAACTACCAAACAAGGATTTTGGAAGCAGGTAGAGCAGGATCCCACTCCAGGTTCGGAATTTCATGTTACTCCTTGTTAATATTCCCGAGATAAATTTGCATACAATGAGTCTAAATGTATGCAAATATTTTCTCATGAATACTGAGGGATGTCCTGAAAAATCAGGATTGCAACTCTAGAGCCCTGTAGTTGGACAACCCTGAGGTAGACTGACGGAAAGCAAGAGCCTCGCTGGAGTGATTATGGAAGACGGTTGATGTTTACACCTGCCCTGGGCCTTTGAAAGGCACACCATAAGTGAGTAAAGAGCATTTAGATCAATGCCCCAAGGACTGATTAAATACCAGAAACAAATTAACAATATTTTTGGGGATCCCTGTTCACAAGTATCTGAAGGAAGATTAGGCCCATAAATTAAACTTTGTTGTATTTAAACAATACTCTAATAGATTCTAACTACGCAGTGCATATTTGTCTCGGACAGTAAAATTACTAAATACTTTCCAGGGTTCCCACAGAAGCAAATTATATGTGGGTAAAACGCATCCCTGATTTGCACAGATTGCTAAACTTCTTGACCTGTGAAAATAGTTTTCAGGGTTCAAAATTGAGGGGAGTTGGGAGCTATTTAGCTCCTGCGTGTAGCCTAAAGGAGCCTGATTAGCTTGACAGCAACAGCTACCAAAAGCTACTTTTGGCACCCCAGGACAATGGATGCTGAACAAACCCCTATGTGAATTTAACTGTGTGCATTTGGGCAATCTAAAAATAAACATAAGGATACATCTATATGGCATTTAAAGCATAAGGGGTCATAAATAATGGATAAAATAATAAGACTATCTTATGTGGAAGTTACATTTGTGGAACGTTATGTACTAGCACCTTGTTACCCAGTGGTAGCTCCTGGTCACTGGTTAATGCTGGATACTCAGGAGCTGCTATTAGCTCCCAATTATGCAACCTTAATTTCAAGCCTTGGTTTACATAAAAAAACTCCTGAATCGCGTTTGCTACACGTTAACATGGAATAGGAAATGAGGTTACTGTCTCCACTATAGTTCCAAGAAAATAATGTCAATTTAAATACCCAACAACATTATTGCAGGTAACTTTGTGCAGTCATAGGTGATATTCTGCCTTAAGTGGACTCCTACTGCTAATACAAATTGATTTGTTGATTCCTTTTCTATTTCAATTGTGTAGTCTCTGGTTTGTGGGACACTAATACATCAAGTTATTTTTGCTAGACAAAACAAAAGCTTCTAACCGATGTCCATCCACTTCAACAGGAAAACCCAAGTAATTTCCAAAAGCCTTGTCCAACGTGCCGATATAAAAGCAATTTGCTTAGATCACCATACACGTGCAACACAACTTGTCACTTTTAATGAAAACTATTTAGAAATGACTAACGTATGGAGTGTATGATTATCAAATTGTACCCGCATTCTATGTTGACTAAAGGCACAATAGCCATTTTTTCCATATATTATTAAACCGATTCTTCTGAAATACATCGATCTCATTTAAGCAGAGAACGAAGCATTTAGTTCCGAGTATGCACAGAAATTAGAAGATCAATTTTTGGCAAGAAGTAGCTGTATATGTGAAGGTTCGTGTGATTATGCAAAATATTTTTGATACTGTACTGCGAATGCCAACAAGAATTGAACAGCAGGCCAGTTCAATGCTCCTTTATGTCGACAACGTGCCTGCATTCAATTTGATTTATTACTTCAAATAAATCAGAATATTCAGGTAAAAAAAACCAGACAATTTCTTGTCCCAGATTGTGGGTTTGAATTGCAGTGGTAGGGGATATTAGATCCGTACCATTTTGCCGTAAACCAATTTATAGTCAATATAAATATCAGGCCGATTTAGTTACAGTGTCAAAGTTTCCAATTTGTTTTTAAACAGCCGTCATCTCCTTGCTTAACTTAACAACCCTTCGCTCCACTTTTTAAATCTGGACTCCCTGTGTCCTGAAGGATCTCCCTCTTCACGGTATATTCTCTTTTAGCCCCTTTCTCAGTTTAACAATGTGTCTCTTTAAATGTTATCACCCGTAGTCCTGCTGTTTCAGTCTCTTTTCTAATGGTCTCTACCATTTATCAGCTTTGCACATCCCCCTCACTGAGATGCTTTCATCCACCGGCATCATTTTGACACCATCGAATTTTATCTGTTCTATAATTCAATTCCATGCTTTCTTGAATCACCTTGTTTCATCTCCCTCAACAAGCTGTGGTCTTTCTGTATTCCCATCTCTTATCCGCTTCCTGATTGTGCCGCTCATCTTAATCTTGCAGGTGTTGCCCCTCTGTCTCTGGCCTAAAACATTGCTCCGTCTGCTGAACTTATCCCCACCCGCATGGGCTCCAATTAGGACTTTCTTTATACATGTTTCTTCTGAAAGATTTCACTCTCCTCAATCGTCAATACATATTTGCTTATGCCTTCAGATCCATATATTTACAATGAAATACATCTTTAAACCACTTTCGCTTTATCTAGACAATTTTAAATTTCCTTCTAATTCCAGTTCCACAACTTTATTACTACTCAATTATGTTCCTTTCGATACAAAACATTCCTCCTCCACAGAGGGTAATTGGTGATTCAGCAATATTTCCCCCCCCACCCCCATGAACCTGGCCCGGGACCCTTCTTATGTGGCCAGGGAAAGGCAGACGCTTCCTGATCCTGTCCCTGGGGGTGGTGTTCTGCAGGAGTATCACATGGAGGGGAGGGGGAGAACAGGTCCGGAACCACCCCCCTCTCCGTCTAACTTTCCCTCCAGTCCCACACTTTTCATGGCTTTTTGTCAAGCAGAAAAGTCAGAAAACCGAATTTTGCTGTTCCATACCATTACAAGTCCCATAATCCCAGAAGTACTGAGATGAGGAAGAGGGAATAAATGCATTGTTGCAGCAGTAGACAGGCAAATTAAACCCGATAGCCCACACCTGAATGAAGCGGAGAGGCTTAAAAAAGCCCCCCCTGAAGTGCAGGCCATTAGGATGGAGATGAAAATGTGGCTGAAGTGCAAGCAGTAGAAGCAGACAGAAGAGAGCACAGTGTTGGCAATCCAGGCAGAAGTAGGAGAACCAAAAGTGACGCCGGGACTTTGAACCAGCAGATTGACTGCCTGGCCTGCAAGGTTACTGTTCCCCCTCTCCACCCACCAAACTCTGAGGTGCAGACGTTGCACAGCGGAAGTCGTGAAGGAAAAGCTTTTCCCCATGTGAATCTAATTGCAGAGATTGCGCAGCAGGAAACGTGCCAAGACCTTGACCAGAAGGTACTGTGAAGCCGTGGGTCTCCGGAGCGAGAGGGGCTCCTTGATTGCTTGGCCGGAACGGAGACCTCTTCAACGAGGAAGATTGTAAATCCAAACAGAAGTCACAGAACTCTGCAGTATTCGAAGAAAGGAATACAGAAGTCGGTGAGTCTTACGGAGCATTCTGTCCCCTTGCGCGAACACTGCATGAAACAGCATACAAATGCAATCACTTGCGTAAGAGGTAAAGCGATATCAAACTGACAGTTGATCGTCAATGGAATACTTGAAATGTAGCACACGCATACAAGCAAACTTTTTTTGAGTAAGAGGGAAACGTGGTGAAACTTGTTTATCGACCATTAATCTGGTTAAAACACATAAAGGAGTGGTCGCGTGGGCTTAATAAAAATTCTGCAAGGCAGGGTGAACTCAATCTATACAAAAGCAGTTGAATAAAGATAATAAAAGCTAAATAAGTAAGTGTCGGAACATTATCATTACAAGTTGTAAAGAGCAAGCATTGCCCAAGCAAAGAGTGACCAAAGTGCTTCTCCAATCAGGAGGGAAACCAGCCTTTCCCAAACCCAAGGAATGGTGCAAGCATTGCCAGAAGCATAGAACACCACCTCAATTGCCAAAGCCAAGAGTATGCAAGCATTACCTGAAGCCAAGAGACTGACAAAGCTTCTGGGTAAATTATCCTGGTGTCATGATGCCTACCCCCAGGCAGCCAGACCAAGCTCATCAGCCCCGGGAGCAGGCATCTAGACATTTAGTAAAACCTCAGCAGCCCCGGCTAGGGGCTATCTGGGTTCAGTCCTGGCGCCTTAGCCGACAGGCTCATAGTAGAAATCAGTCCTGGCGCCTAAGGCGTCAGGCTCATAGTCTTACTTACCTCAGGCAGGCCATGCTGCAAATGACTCCAATCCAACATGAAGTCTGAAAGGGACTATTTTTTACTCGGGTGTGGTTCTAGGGACTTCTTACCTGGGACTACTTTTGAGGCTATTTAAAACCACACCCGACCAGCAACACACGCTTTGCGTTATTCTGCATCCAGCAGCGTAACGCTCACCGTGCCTGCAGCCTGCATCCAGTCTTCTGCCACGCCCGCCTCGAATCCGGAGCTCCTAAAAACAAAGAGGAAAGAAAGGGACAAGGTTAGAAAACGAACTTATTCTATTCCACACCTGATTCTGGATCCATCTCGTCTCCGGACCTGTAAAGAACATCATTGCTGCAGCGCCGCGCCATACTCACCAGTCTTCACAGCATCCTTCGGGTCGGCGCTGCCTCCATCATTTCTTCGCCGAACTTCGGCACCTAGGAGACAAAAGAAAACCACAAGGTGAGCCGAAGGAACCAACAAATATAATTCTTACCACCATAGACTTACCTGATTTACCACCGGAGGCATCCTTTTTAGACTTTCCTTATTTTCACGTGCCACATCTGTAAAGAGACACAAAACAACACGTTTTCCATGTGCAACATTTACCGGACAGCGCCGGGTAATACAGACTCTTACCTGAGCGCCACCAGCTGCCACAAGAGCATCTTTTCACGAGCCAGCTGCAAGACAAGAAAGGAAGGGGGGGGAACAAGAGTGAACATCGGACATATTGAACTCTATGAACTTAATACTTACTGGTCCTCACCAGGAAGCTCAGAGTCAATACTCTCCAGAACTCTCCCGAGCCTTCAAACCAGTGAAGTAACTGGAATCGACCCGCCCCTGCAAATCCACGCAGGATGGAGAGCTCATCTTTCAGGAATATAAGGTGAGATTGCTGTGAGGGCATTTCGGAGGCGATTAGTTAGGGAGTACTGTGGGGGTGCCATCACTTGAATCCACAAGTGGCTAAATCCATCTCTCCACTTGCAGGAGAATATTTCTACGGGTTAAGCAGACAAGATTAGGAGGGTAGATCCAGTCAGTCATCGCTGCACTAGGCATCACGTGGGTGGAGACCGCAGCTGTCCGGGTCTGAACGACGCCCCTGTGGGAGCTTGTGTCTTGCTTGCTTGAAGGTGTTGAAGTGCCATAAAGGGAATCTGGTTATATCTGTAAACAAACTGTTCAAAGTCACAAAGTACTGCAGCTGTTGTAATGTTTTGGTTGTCAGTAGATGTGATACTTCAATAGCACAAATGGCGGTGGAATATTGCGAGGTAGAAGAGTAGACCCCTCATGGCGAAATCCTGCAGAAGTTACTCAAAGCTGGGAGTTGCTTGGATTAAAGTAGAAGTGCTGAAAAGTCATCCTGACAAAGACACAAACTGTGATTTCTAATATTATACAGAAGGACTTACTAAGTGCTGACCAAGAGCTATGTTTCACTAGTATTACCAGCAGTTGTGTCCAATTGAACATAACAAGGAACTGTGGTGTTTCTTCTTGGACAGTTAGAAGTTGTGGCAAAGTATCCTGGCTGGAAATAACACTGATGCTATTTGATGATGTGGAAATTCTTTATTCCAGCAAGAAGAGATGTTTTCCTGTTGGTTGAACTTTGGTTAAAGAAAACTTTCTTTTGACGTATTGAAGAAGCCAAGAACTGAATGGAGACTTCATTACAAACATGGATTTCCTTGCTTTTTTGTTGAACACTGGACCTGAAATTACCTTGAAACTTGGGGAAGGGGAGTTCATTGAGGTTACCAAGAAAGACTGAATATCATTGTTGATGCCATATGGGATACATTACTTACTGTAATCGTATTTCAGATGTTTGCATTTGCTTAGATTCACATGCTATGCAGAGGCCGGCATCTAGTGGAAGCTGCAGAGTTGGTTTCGAAACTCAAAAAAAAAAAACGTCGACAGGGCGTGCCAGTAATACTATCCCTAGTGTGACGTCCACTTTACCCATGGTCCTTCACGCGTCGAGGTCCATCAGGTTGTTTTGTTCTGACATGAGGTTGCATGAAGTGTAGCGCAAGTACAGGTGTATCCAAGCAGATAGATAACAGAAAACCCATATAACATCTATGCAGCTTCTCTCAGGGGAGGAAGGATGGGCACATGTGAATCGAAGCAGATACAAGCATCAGAAATACGATTACGGTGAGTAAAGTATCACTTCTGAGGCTTGTGGAATATGCTTAGATCACATGCTATGCATAGATTAGCGAGCGTGTTAGGAGAAGGTGGTGGGTCGCGAGAAGGAGCAGCGGCAAATGGATGTTTTAGAACAGCTTGTCCCACCTGTGCATCTGCCCTAGACTGGGTGTCAATGGCGTAGTGGTGAGTGAAAATGTGTACTGAGCTCCATGTAGCTGCTTTGCAAATGCTGTCTAAGGGGACATTTGCGATAAAAGCCAGAGTAGCGCCTGTGCTCAGTGTGGAGTGAACTCTTAGTGTAAAAGGCAGTGTCTTGTTTGATAATGAATAGCATAATTGTATGCATCTGACTATACATCTGGAAATGGCATTCTTGGTAATGCGGTCTCCTTCTCTGCCTGGTTCTACGGAGATAAACAGTTGATCTGTTTTCCTAAGCAGCTTGGTCTCGTTTACATAGTAAAGGACCGCCCTCCTCACATCTAGTGTGTGGAGTTTTACCTCAGCCAAGCTAGTCGGATTCTGAAAGAAAGCAGGAGGCTCAATGGATTGGTTCACGTGGAACTTGGAAATGAATTTGGGGAGAACCTAGGATGAGAACGTAAAACCAATTTATCCTTACGGATGATGAAGAAAGGGTCCTGCACTGACAATGCTTGCAATTCACTAACTGTTCTTATGGAAGTAATGGCCACTAAGAAGAAGAAGGCAGTCTTGTATGTCAGGTGTTTAAGACTTGACTTGTGCATAGGCTCGAATGGGGGCGCCATGAGCTTTGCTAGTACAACATTGAGATCCCATCCTAGCGGTGGGTTCTAAATTGGAGGGTGGAGTCTTTTTACTCCCTCCATGAATGCCTTAATGACTGGAATTTTCAACCACAATACTTTACATTGAGGTGGTGGAAGCTGATAAAGACGCCAGGTGGACATTTATGGAGTTGAATACTAACCCTGAATCTAACAAGTGGCGCATATAATTTGGAATGTGTGAAGGAGTATATTCTATGGGGTTTGTTTGTTTAGACTGGCAACAAATTACAAATCTCCTCCACGTCGGATTAACAGTCTCTAGTGTTTGGTTTTCGTGCCTCCTTGAGGATATCCATACACCGCTGTGGAAGATTAAGGTGTCCAAACTCTATGACTTCAGGAGCCATGCTGCCATGTTAATTGAGTGTGGTGAGGGTGCATTGCTGTCCCTTTGTGTTGGGTTAACAGGTTGGTTGGACACAGGGGTTTGATGGGATCACACATCGCCAGTTTGCGCAGATGTGGATACCGCGGTTGTATCGACCACATGGGAGCAACTAGGATGAGCGTCATCTGTTCTCTGTAAATCTTGTTCACTATTCTGCCCATTAATGGAGTCAGGGGAAAAACGCAAGCAAATTTCCCTGACCAGTTCATCCATAGGGCGTGCCACTTGAGTCTGGCTGGGGGAACCTGAACGCAAAGTATGGACATTGCTGGTCTCCTGTAGCGAACAAGTCTAGTGTGGGGTAACCCCATTGAGAGAAGATGTGGTCTACGACATTTGGGTCTAGTTGCCACTCATGTTCCTCTGGTAGGAGATCTCTGCTCAGAGAGTCTACTAGTGTTGAGTACCCCTGGAACATGTTGAGGATATCCCCCGTCTGAGTACCCTATTCCATATTTTCTGCCCCAACTTGGACAGACTTGAGAGTGTATGCCCCCTGTTTGTTGATATAGAACATCGCAATTGTGCGGTCTGTTAGAATTTAAACCGACTGGTTCGACAATTGCACTTCAAATGCTTGAAGTGCTTTGAATACTGCTAGTAGTTCCAACAGGTTGATGTGATTCTGTGCCGTGATGTGAGCCCACAGACCATGTGCTGTGTGGTGAAAGTAATGAGCCTTCCACCCGGAGATAATTATCTGTTTTCCCTTGAACAGGTTTTCTCTTGACCACAAGCGTAGGTTTTGAACTAGTGTTGATGAAATGACCACTAGATCGTTTGGGAATTTCAGTGGTCTAGGATGCGGGTTAATGCCCCTTTTGTCCCACTGGCCGATTGCCTGAGACCATTGTTTCACCAACCACTCCTGCATTGGACACATGCACAGACGTGCGAGTGGGACTAGATATATACACAATGCCATCATTCAATCAAACGCATTGCTTTGCATACGCTTATCTGGTTACCTGCTTGATACTGGGGTATTTGCCGAAGCATGTTTTGGACTCTTTTCAAGGATGGAAAGGCCAAGCCTGTTTGTGTGTCCGAGACAGCTCCTAGAAACTGTTTGTTGTGTTTGGTACTGTCAGGGGCTCACAGGTGGCAGGGGTAAGTGTGAAGAGCCGGGTTGCCAGTAATATTAGGTATCTGTGTGGTCAGGGCAAAGAAAGACATAGGCACCTTTATTACAGGACTTTCCTTTGTATTATGTGTAGGCGGAAAGCCTAGGGTAAGCTGTATGGACTTAAAAGCCCTCAGGGGCTTGTAAAAGGACAAGAAACTCCATTTCCCAGATGGCTCGCGTGCCCACGAGCCTCTGGGATCTCCCGAGTCAACGCCCAACCAACTGCGAATGCGCGCAGCATGCACGAGGATCTCTGCTTGCACTACGGACCATCGGAGAGCGAGGACGTCTGTCAGAAGGCTCCTGCAGGCTGCCAACCGCGGGGTCAATCCCCGCCTGTGAACACTGCAGGCCCTGCTAAAGACACCAGATAAGTGCATTTGTGACCTTGTAACCTTGTAACCTTGCGCGCATGCCAGTAGCGCTGGGGGACATTGCATGCGGGGTGAAATGAACTAATGAGTGCATGCGGGAGAAACTAATGAAAGCCGATGCAGGCAACGTTAATACAGTGCACTGCGGCACTCATTGCAGCTAGACTCCGAAACTCTCCAACACTAGAGTCGGGGCACCGGCACCATTAACCCTCCACGTCGCATGTCGTAGTTACCTGGAATAGAGTTTGTGCAACTATGTGAAACTGCTAATGCGATCCTTCGACGCAAGCTCATTAATGTTTTGATTTCCTTGTAGCGGTGTTCTATCGTTCATCCGGCCCAAATAGGACATTGGTCGGTTCAAGGAAGAGCCTACCGCTGCACAAAACGAAGCTAAGTGCATTCATCTTGTTTCAGTTACTAAATGCACATGTATGCATATGAATGGTTGTGTTCTCCAACCACAGGGTAATGCATGATGTTTGTAAACTGTTGGGTATGTTCTGGTAATACTCAAGGTACTTCTTGTTGTGCACAGTAAAGAAGACAATTAGTGTGCTGGTTGTGGCAAGAACAATCAGCCCCATCTACAAGCCAGGTGAACGTGTAGTGGCCTACCAGGGAATTCAGAGCACAACATATCTGGTGTTACTAAAACCAGGAGGACCAGAGTGGCCAGCTAAGGTAGGGTTTCATGCCAATAGAGAGTGTGCATGTATGTGAAGGAGTGTGGGTGGAGCACCAGTCATCTCAGGAATCCCTTTTTCCGGTTTCCCTAAATTCCTCCTACCTATCCAAACCAGTGGACCCTTACCCTCTTTCCCCGGCGGGTTGCGGAGGCCTGTGTTGTAACTACTTCAGACACCAAGACCCAACGGGGAGGCAGGTGTACGTGCTACCTCTGTGCAAGATCACGATCCGGATAGGTACAAGATTTTTCTCGTTTATTGAGAACCCCTATTAAAAGAGAAGGTTTATGGTTCTTGGCGTGTTTGGTTTGCAAAGATGGGATGTTTGTCCTGTGATCAGCCAGTTGTCCAGGTAGGGGTACACTGGGATTGCCTCCCTTCGCAGGTGTGCCGCCACCACCACCAATAACTTGGTGAGCATGCTTGGAGCTGAAGCTATTCCGAAGGTTAGCATCTTGAATTGGAAGTGCTGGTTTGCTAACTTGAACCGCAAGAGTTTTCTGGGTGCTGGGAACATTGAAATATGAAAAAAGGCATCTTTCATATCCAGTGTTGCCATGTAATCCCTCCCCCGTCCTGCTTTAGCAGGAGGATTACCTCTTGTAGCGTTGTCATGCGGATTTCTTGTGGCTTTACATAAGTGTTTGCAGGGTGCAAGTCTAATACTGGGTGCATAGTTAGATTTTTTTTGGCACAAGGAACGCATTGACTTCTTCCATCAGGATGAGCTGTTCTTTTGTTGTCTTCCTTTGACGCGGGGGATTGTTGGATGGCTTTTCAATGAGCTCCACACAATACCCTCCCACTACTATTGAGAACACCCACTTGTCCGTGGACCTGTAGCTCGCTGTCATTGTTTGGGAGGCGTTACTTCACCTCTCTGCCGGTATCCGGAGCCTCTTTGGGAATTTCGGCCACAAAAACAGCAAAAATTGTTCCCGCCCCTCTGGCCAGGTTGTTTATAAGTCAGTTGTCCAGGGGATTTGAAGGTATATTCCTCTTTGGCTGATTTCAGAGCGTCCTCCACCACTTTGCCTAATAGTACGGTTGGTTCCACTGGCACATTGAGCAACATTTTTTTTTAAAAAACATTTGTATAGCACCCAAACCCAGGGGCATCGTGGCACTGTTACTTGTAGGAAGCTTAGTTACAGTGGGGTCAGAATTCAAGCATTTTTACATTATAAGTATTATACATATTATGCATTGAAGGTCATTAGTACAGTAGACTAGTTGCAGGAGCGGAACATTCACAGAATTTCAGGGACGGGGCAAATAGTCACATCGGCCAGTAAGAGTTGATCAAATGAACAGGGTGGGTCTCAAGCTTAAAGCCAGACTGGCAAAGCCAAGCATGGCGCTTGATAATGGTTCCTTCCGCAATGAAATGGCCTGCATTATCTGCAGCGTCAAGGTTGTTCTCGAGTTTGCAGCCAGCAGTGGCTTTGCCTTCCAATGCAACTAGGGCAAGTGATTTCATCCCATTTATGGCAGTCATAGCTCGCCAACAGTGTGGGATGGTTAGCGATCCTAGTTTGAAAGGTTGCCGAAGTCACAACTTTCCTCCCCACAGTATAGAGCTTCTTGCTCTCCTTGTCTGGGGGAGCCTCTGAAGAGGCTAGTTGTGTACCTGCCCTCTTCCAGGTAGTTGTGACAAATAGCGTATCCGGCTTAAGCTGTCCCCTAATATATAAAGGATCAGATGGCGCCGGGCGGAAAGGTTTTTCTATCCGCTGGTTCACTGCCCGTGTTTGATTGAGTGTCTCCAGTGAAGGCTGGATTCTTCTTTGGACAGACTTTAAGATGGGGATACACTGGTTGGTAGCTTTTTTTATCTCCCAAGATGTCTTCGACAAAATCTTTGTCTTGCCGAGTCTCCGGTGTTTGAATACCGAAGTGCTCAGCTGCTTTGATTAATATGTCATTGAATAAGGTTTGATTATCTTCCGGAGAATCATGCACTGGGGAATCCTGTTGACTTGGTGAAGACATAGTATACACCTCTGCTTCATCATCATCATCATCGGATCATCATAGTATTGATCCTGATCAGAGCGATGGTAGTCCTCATTATCCCCTTCAGTCTCTGTGTTAATGTCATAAAGGTCAGCTGACATACAAGACCTATTTGCTGGTGGCTGGGATGAGGCCAGGGGTGGAGGAGGCGAAGACAGGGGGTGAGAGCTGTAAGACTGAGTAGTAGGCAGTGTAATTTGCATAGCCTGAGGTGTTTTTATTTGAAAAAATTTGCAAAAAAGGACATTCTTGACATCACCCCATCTATCTCCTCTGCAGTCCATTTGGCTGAACTGGGGATGACTCCAGGGTAAGGAGTAGGGTGTTGGAGTAAGGGTGTAGGTGTGGACAAGCCCTTATTTTGTAGTGCCTGAGCCAGGGAACCTTCTTCAGGTACAGCTTCCTTGGAAGGGGCAGACCTGTCCTTTTGGGACTTGTCTTTGTGATGTGCACTCTTAGAGGAGGATTTCTTGGTCTGGGAAGTTTTTAAAAGACTCTTAGGGACATTTTTCTTTTTTTATTAGGTGAGATAACCCAATGCTTTTTAGCGATTTTGACGAAGGCTATTGAATTTCGGCCATGGGACGGACCTCCTTCTCGTCTGTCAACGATCGGCGTTCGGTCGATGTAGTTTTACGGGTGGCATCTTTCTGTTTCCAGGGCCTCTCATGGGGCGAACAGGATCTCGAATGTCCAGAGGATAGAGAATCTAATGATTTCCCCCGAGACGCCTTATCTGGGCGTTTCGTCGACAGCGTTGACTCGTCACCTCGGGATGTGTGCTTATTGGGGTGTGAAAGGGTAGTGCTCTTGCCGCCGGGTGTTGTCCCCATATCAGTACCGCTTGTCTGTCTCTTAGGGTTGTGGGCCTGCACTCAGGAGCTTTGCTGTTCCCCGTCACCCTCCGAAAAGACGGCGACGCTGCAATCACTGGAGGCTCCCTCCGTGTTAATGGCGGACTCGGCCTACATTGCGTGATGGGCCCAGCGCTTCGTTCAGCCATCTTTAAGGGTTTTAGGATTAAAGAGCTTGCAAGCTCGACAGTGCCCTTTGTCATGGTCACGGTTAAGACAAGAGGTGGCACACACTGTGTTTATTGATCCACAGAAACACTATTACGCGTGGGGCAGAATTTGAAAGGTGTCCTATCCATGTTTGGGAAAGGCAGCAGGGCGGTAAAGGGAAAGAGTGGGAAAATACATTGTACAATGACCGCCCACCACTCTCCCTACTGTATGGGCCTAGGCCCCGTGGGCCTTCCAAGGCCGAAAGGCTCAGTCAAATCTTAACTTTGGATGGTGCGGTCTTGTCTTTTCCACTGTGTCGATGATTTGCGTGGATGTCAGAAGGAAAAGGACAGGAAGAGTAACTATATTTAAACCATCATAAGCAAATGGCGTCAGCCGAAATTTGTACTCCGCGAGAAGCGACCGCTCACAATGGCGGAAAAAAACAAACTGAGGGACCTTGACGCGTGAAGGACCATGGGTATAGTGGACATCACACTAGGGATAGTATTACTGGCACGCACTGTCGATATCCCTTTTCGAGTTTCAAAAACAACAACTGTAATACTGCGCAGCTTCCACTAGATGTTGGCCTATGAATAGCATGTGATCCAAGCAGATTCTACAACCCTCAGAAATGTTTTTATGTATTTGATGTTTAAGTGTGAGGGCCAGATATCCTGTGTTAGAATGGTTTCCTTTAGGGATGTCCTCGTCAGAGTAGGGATAGTAAGGCGTTTCATGAGACGAACAAATTACTTCTTACCTTGTAACGTTCTTTCGACGGGATGTTCCTCCGACGTATTCCTCATCTTAGATATCTCCTTCCAGCTCTGCTGGCCTCGGACATTTTTTTCTCTCTAGAGGGCGTTGCGCGTCGACGTCCTCCGAGTCGATGTCCCTCGACAGCCGCCGTGTCGACGTCATCCTGCCTATAAAGGCCGCGCGCAGCGTCCGTTGCTCAGTTCCGTTTTGTAGCCCACAATAATACTTTCTGGACTAGACTAATCACCCTGAAGGAGCGTAAGCTGCAACAACACGGGAAGTAGAACTGCGGGGATGGATGGGAGGGCCGATGAGGAATACGTCGGAGGAACATCCCGTCGAAAGAACGTTACAAGGTAAGAAGTAACCTGTTCTTCGAAGGGATTGTGTCCTCCGACGTATTCCTCATCTCAGATAGGCTCCCATAGCAGTATTCTATTATTGGAGGAGGGAGTACTGACTTCACGCTGTCTTCTATTGATGAATAGAATGCAGCACAGCCCTTCCAAACCTAGTCTCTTGACTGGAGGAGGAATCCAAATTGTAAAAACCTTTAAAGGTATGGACAGACGACCATGTAGCGGCCGCACAGATGTCTTTAACCGGCACTCCTCTTTTGAGGGCCGATGAAGCTGCAATACCTCTGGTCGAATGAGCCCTAAGGTTTTGAGGGGGCTCTTTCCCTGCCAGTTTATAACATTCCAGAATGGCTAGAATGATCCATCTGGAAATGGTCTGCTTAGTTATAGGTAACCCCAGCTTGTGACCTGCATAACCTACAAACAGCTGGTCTGCCTGTCTTATCCTGGCTAGTCTACTGATGTAAAAACTTAAAGCCCTTCTAGGGTCTAGCCTGTGTAACCTCTCTTCCTCTTTCCCCGGGTGAGGAGGAGGATAGAAAGATGGTAGGGTAATCGTCTGAGTGATATGGAATTCAGAAACCACCTTTGGGAGGAAATTAGGCTTCACTTGCAGGACAACTTTGTCTTTGTGAAATATTGTGTGAGGGGGTTTACAAGAAAGAGCTTGTAAATCGCTCACTCTTCTAGCAGATGTAAGTGCTATTAATAAAACAGTTTTAAGGGTAAGGAATCTTAACGAACAAGAATGGAGTGGTTCGAAAGATGTGCCCATCAGGAAAGTTAGTACTTAGTTTAAATCCCATAGGGGAACTTGGAATGGTCTTGGGGGATAAACATTGGTTAACCCCTTTAGAAACTGTATTACCAAGAGTAATTTGAAATAAGATGGTTCTTCCGCAGTGCGCTTAAAGATGGATAGCGCTGCGAGATAGCCCTTAATGGTGCCAACTTGAAGGCCTTAATTCGCCAAATATAGAAGGAAGGACAAAACCATTGGTGTACCACATGAAAAAGGGTCGATATTCTGTTCTCTACACCAGATGCAAAATCTGTTCCAACGGCAGCGGTATAAAGACTTTGTTGCTGGCCTCCTTGCCGAAAGCAACACCTCCATAACATCATCAGGGAGGTCCCAATTCTTGTACCTCAACCTTTCAGAAGCCAAGCATGAAGGTTGAGGGTTTTGATGTCTGGATGGAGAACCTGACCTCCCTTCTGTGAGAGTAGGTTCTCTCTGAGTGGAAGTCGAATTGGAGGGCAGATGGACAAGTCTAGAAGGTCTGGGTACCACGTTCTCCTGGCCCAATCCGGGGCAATTAGGATCATGGTTCTCCGGAATCTTCTCAACCTCCTGATCATTTGAGGAATGACAGGGACCGGTGGGAACGCGTACTGAAGCGGAAACTCCCAGTCCACTATGAACGCGTCTCCCAGAGCTCCTCTCGGGGGAAATTCCCTTGAGCAGAACAGATCGCATTTCCTGTTGACGCTGGTGGCGAACAGATCCACCTGAGGGGTTCCCCAAAGGGCGAAGATCTCTTGAAGGACTTCCTGAGCTAGTTCCCACTCGTGGGAGACTGTGCTCTGCCTGCTCAGAGCGTCCGCTGTCAAGTTCTTCTCTCCGGCTAGGTGAACTGCCGATAGAGAGATTCCTTCTTGGATTGCCCAAAACCAGAGCTGCATCGCCTCTCTGCACAGGGGTAGTGATCCTACACCTCCTCTTTTGTTGAGGTAATGCATGGCCACTGTGTTGTCCGTCATTATCAGGACATTTTTCCCTTGTACAGCTGGCAGGAACGCCTTCAGCGCAAGTCTGATGGCTCTCAGCTCTAACAGGTTGATATGTAGTCTGGACTCCGATGGAGACCAACGACCGCTGATGGTCAAGTCGTTGGCGTGGGCTCCCCACCTCGTGAGTGAGGCATCCGTGACTACTGTTATCTCCGGCCAGGGTTGCCAAAAATGTTCTCCTTTCAGAATGTTCTCCTGACAGGCCCACCACTGAAGGTCTCGAGCTACTCTGTCGGGAACCTGAAGAAGATCTGTCATTCTCCCTGAGAATTGTGACCACTGAGTCCTCAGTGCCCACTGGAGGGATCTCATTCTCAGGCGAGCCTCTGGCACTAGGAAAATGCAGGATGCCATGAGGCCTAGCAACCTCAAAAAGTCGAAGGCTGGGAGACGTTGGGCATGTTGAAACTTGGTAACCATCTGTATAATATCTTGAGCCCTCACCTCTGGTGGCGAGGCTTTTCCCAGGGAAGTGTCCAGGATCGCTCCTATGAACTGGAGTCTCTGCGATGGTATAATTTGTGACTTCTTTAAATTGAGGGAGAAGCCCAGTCTGTGAAGGGAGTGGCACACGTGATTTAGTTGGATCTGAGCTTGTTCCGAAGAAACAGCCCTGATCAACCAATCGTCCAGGTAGGGGTAGACGTGAATCCCTTCCCTCCTTAGACTTGCTGCCACTACCGACATTAACTTGGTGAAGACCCTCGGGGCGGAGGTCAGCCCAAATGGCAGCACTCGAAATGGATAGTGAGAGTTGCCAGTTGCGAACCTCAGGTATTTCCTGTGTTTGAGATGGATAGGCACATGGAAATAAGCGTCCTGAAGGTCCAGAGATACCAACCAGTCCTGGAACTGAAGGGCCTGGAGGATCTGAGAAAGAGTGACCATCTTGAATTTGTCTTTTCTGAGGAATTTGTTCAATTCTCGCAAGTCCAAGATGGGTCTCAGTCCTCAGTCTTTCTTTGGAATGAGAAAGTAAGGGGAGTACCAGCCCTTGTTCCTCTCCGCTACAGGTACCGGTTCTATGGCACCTTTCTCTAGCAGGTCCAAAATTTCCTGCAAGAGGAGCGGATCTGGAGCTTTCTGAGAGCTGATCCCCGGTGGATGACTGAGGTATACGTAGGAAAGGCAGGCAGTAACCTTGGGCAACCGTTTCCAATGCCTAAGCATCTGACGTGATAGCCTGCCATACCGCCAGATGTTGAGTCAACCTGCCTCCTACAGGTGTCCTGTGAGGGAAGTCCTCAGAGTGGTTCTGGGGCGGCTGATGCAGATGCCGATGGTAAAGAGGCACCTGCTGTTGCTGCGGCTTTTGAATATCTACCCCGTCCACCTCGGGTAGTTCTTCTTTGTCCCCGTTGAGCCGGTCGTCCTCTACCTCTTCCAAATGCGGAGTAGAAGCGAAAGGACTTGCCCCTCGCAGAGGTTCCTGTGGGACGAAAAGGAGTCTGACGGATTGCAGCTCCTAGGGATTTTGCTGCTGCTTTTGAAGTTTCTCTACACTGTCATCCGCCTTTTTCCCGAACAAAGAAGAGCCATCGAATGGCATGTTCAAGAGCCTGGCTTGCACATCTGGAGCAAAACCAGACTCTCAAACAAGCGAATCTCCTGGTTGATGTACTTGCCGCCATTGCTCTGCTGATACTGTCAGCCGAATCAATGCCCGTCTGGAGGGATTCGCACATAGCGTCTTTACCGTCCTGTATAATATTCAGGAACGCATCCCTTTCTTCTCCCTCCGGGATGCAGTCAGCCGCTGTAGAAGCACACTCCCAAAGTGTATGGCTGAACCTAGCAAGGGTGCAAGTAGCATTAACAGATTTTAATGCCATGCTACATGCTGAAAAGACTTTCTTTGCCATAGCATCATATTTTTTATCGTCCCTGTCCTGTGGGACGGTAGGATAAGCCGTCTTGACATCGGTAGAGGATGCTGCCTGTACCACCAGACTTTCTGGGGATGGGTGTTTAGACAAAAACTCTGGGTCTGTAGAGGATACCCTGTACTTAGTAGACAGTTTTTTATTTACTGCTGGTACGACATCTGGAGTTTCCCAGTTTGTCATGACCTTCCTCTGAAGAGCTTTATGAAAAGGCACCACAGGATCCTCCTGTGGGCCTTTGTCTAGAATATCCCTGAGGTCATCTTGTTGGAAAGATTGTGAAGGTGCAGACCACCCCATGAACTCTTTGATCCTGGCCATTAAGCAACTATAGGGGGTTTCAGCATGCTCCCCCGGGTCTGGCCTAGCAAACTCCACCTCAGGGGAAGTGTCTAACCCACTTGCCTCATGTAAAGAATCATGAAGATCCTTTAACCTGCGTTCTTCAGAGGAAAATTCCTCTCTAATTGGGGTTACAGGTCCCTGCAACTCAAATGTGTCTTCCTGTTCAGACAATTCACCCTCTTCCAAAATTGAGGACATAGTTCTCAATTGTTCTGAACTCATAAAGGGAGTAAATCCCATTTCCAAGGCAGAGGGTGCCGAGCTTTTCATTATCGGCCTCGAAAACGTTGATGTCGTCGACGCCGACGTCGAAGGCTTCGAGCGTGGCGTCGAAAACAAAGGCAGAGGCCTCGATGACCGACAGAATTGGGATTCTACTCGACAATCTCGAAGCCATCGCCATCGAGGACCTGGGGATAGTCACTGGGTGTGTCGTGACCGTGACTTTTCTTGGCGTCGACGCTGGCGTCCAGTGGACAGAGCCGTGTGTCGAAGGTTCCTTCGACAACGGCGTCGAAGACACCGACCTCGGCGTCGACGGAACCCTCGTCGACGGCGTCGACGGAACCTTCGAGGAAGGTTTGGAGGTCATAGTCCTACTCGAGGGTTCGAAACGCGCTCGAGAGGTTTCCTTCGCCGGGTACTGCGACTCGCAGCGTTTTTGACCTTCGGGTCTTTCGACCAGAGCATCGCTCTCGGCAGTCTTCGAGGGGGTCGAGGCCGCTTTCTCGAAGACGCTCATCATATTTTTGCGGAATTCCTCCCATTCACCCCGGGAACTATGTTTCGTGGGGCAAGGGATTCTTTTTGGCGAAACAGAGGAAGAGGAAGACGGAGAAGGGGATCTTCGACGTCTCCTCTTCGAGTGCTTCGATCTCGAGGAGTGATGGGACCCACTCCGAGACCTGGAGCGCGAATGGTGACGAGGAGACGAGTGTCTCGACTTCGTCGACGAAGAAGCAGCTTTAAAAGTCTTACCTTTCTCCAGCTTCCCCCTACGCTCCTTCAGGGCTTTAGCTGTCATGGACATACAGTCCTCGCACTCCGAACAATGATGTTCAGCTCCCAAACACCACAGAAAAACTCTGTGAGGGTCAGTCAGCGACATCTTTTTCCCACAATCTCGGCATTTTCTGAAGCCGGATCGAGGAGTTGTCGGTTTCGACGAGGAAGCCATCGAGTACGGATCGAATAACTCGAGATAAATAGGATTAATCTGACAAGAACTGAGCAACGGTATTCCGAGGCACTGAGTAAGCGCGCAAAAATGGAACTGAGCAACGGACGCTGCGCGCGGCCTTTATAGGCAGGATGACGTCGACGTCGATACGGCGGCTGTCGAGGGACATCGACTCGGAGGATGTCGACGCGCAGCACCCTCTAGAGAGAAAAAAATTTCCGAGGCCAGCAGAGCTGGAAGGAGATATCTAAGATGAGGAATACGCCGGAGGACACAATCCCTTCGAAGTATACTTTAATAAAATGGAAAAGTTTGAGAAATCATCTAAATGTTGCCCGACTCACATTTCTGACACCTCACAGTAATACATCTCTTTAGTAAAGCCACATTTCCCCATGCTTCTCTCCCAGTACCCAGTAGTTCACGCGCAGATTCTTCCTGCATGTTTGCACACACAAAAAAGTCTGCAAATCCGAACTCCGGATTAGCAAATCCACAGACCCAGCAAACTAACTTTCATGCCACGGGCATTCAGCAGCTTGGGGAGTCTTGGTTCCAGGCCTTGGAGACTGGCATCATGCGACAATACACATTGGCTAATTTTTTAAAGAATGCATTTGCAGAAATGGAAGACAATGAAGTGAAATCCAAGGTTTAATCACAAAGATTGGACAGTCAAAATAGACCTGTGCTCTGGACGAAATCAAAAACGGCTATTTAAGACCATATCAACCAAGTCCATTCAATGTATATCTTAAGTTTTAAGCCGACTGAGGAGTGTGTAGCAATGATCATTGCATTAGAGACAGCCACAAGACCAGAGGTCACAATAGTACCTGGAAGCAAACTTGCAGTAAACAATTTCAAAGCTCAAGGATTAGTAACTGATTCAAAAAATCAAGTCAACCAGCACTTAATTTTATGCCAAACCAATGATATGACTTCACAGCAAATGCATCACCTAAGTTACCCAACTCAGAATGTCTCATGGAAAATTTGATGCAAAGTTAAACAAGTAGTCCAATGTTATGTCAACTACAGTTATTATTCATTTTTTATTACACACCACATGCCCATGGGCCATAGGGCGCACACATAAAAGGAGAAAGAAGCAACAGCCAAAATGATAGGAAGACAATGAGGTTCACTTTCTTCAGTGTGGGTTCAGATTGAACAGGTAGGTTCAATAGATTAAGCAGATGTGCTATACAATGGAGTAAGATTAGTAACAGAAAGGGACTCATTTTTTATCCACAATTTCAAAAGGTCTTCAATTGCAAGTGTGTGACAATCTAGGAGAAATAAAGCAAATGAGGTGGGTGGAAGAGTGAAGAGGACTTCCTTCGTATCTATCCTACCATCATCCTTCTCCTTATCCTTACAGTTGATCCATCCTTTGTAAGCGTGTAGAAGGAGGAGACCGACAAAGGTGACATGGTTGTTGACAAACGTATTATACCAGAAAATAAAATCAAAAACTACCTTTCCCCAAGTCTACGAGGGGTTTCCTTACCTCAACTAAAATACTAAGAAATCATTCAGGATGTCCACATAAAGTCCACCATCATGTGTCATACCCCTACTTCTGTACCTTACACTTCTAACTAAACTAATGAAGTAGTAGATCTTCAGGGACCAGAAGAATGGCCCCTTCTCCAGGACAGCAGTTCACAGTTCGAATCCCTTTGATGGGATCGTTACCTAAGTGAAAGACCCCCCCTTCTCCAGGCCTCAATACCTTTCCAAGGCACACGACAATGTTACAGATTGTAAAGCAGTAAAGTTCTCAGTTTAAATTCTAAAGGTACAGTTCCAGCCCTAACATGATCATTCCTTATCGCCCAGAAGAACAAGTTACTTAACAAACTGGTAACGTTCTTTCGACTGGATATTCCACCAATCTCTTCCTCATCTATGACATGTAATGACCACAATTTTTTTCGACAGAGGGCGCCCTTGCGTCGGGTCGATGTCCCTCGAAGGCCTCCGTCGAGGGTGACGTCATTGGATGTTATAAGTAGTACGCACAGCGCGTGTAGCCTCAGTCATGTGTTTTTTCCCCCCTCGCAACGTGTGGTACACATGTCCAGAACAGAACATCGACTGCACTTAGCCTTGCGGGACGCAAGCTGTAATGGCATGGAAAATTCTTGAGGGGTAGGCCGGGAAAGCGATGAGTAATACGTTGGAAGCAAAGCAGTAACGGTGAGTGGAGGAGGCAAAAGAATTTGGACATATCCAATTCAAATGGCAGAGTACAGTACTGCCTTACCAAAGGCAACATCCTGAGCATGGGAAGTATCCAGGGAGTAAAGCTTAACAAATGTGTGAATAGAAGACCACGTTGCAGCATCTCAGATATTTTTCACCGGCACACCCCTCTGGAGTGCTGTCGAAGTGGCAATGACCCTGGTGGAATGAGCCCGCAAATCCTCAGGAGGGTCCCTTAACAGCCAACCGGTAACATTCCGAAATAGTGAGGATAATCAACCTAGACAAGGTCTGCTTAGAAAAAGCCTGTCCCAAACGGTGTCCAGTATATCCCACAAAGAGCTGGTCGTCCACTCTGAGCTTGGCCACTCTGGAGAGACAAAAGCTCAAGGCTCTCCTAGGATCCAACCTATGGAGCTGTTCCTCTTCCTTACCCGGATGAGGGGGAGGATAGAAAGCGGGGAGTACCACCTTCTGACTCAAATGAAACTGTGACACAACCATCGGTAAAAAAAGAAGGCCGAACTCTCAATATGACCCTGTCCTTGTGGAACAAAGTAAAGGGTGACTTAGAAGAAAGTGCTTGCAACTCGCTCACTCTTCGAGCCGATGTAACGGCAACCAAGACAACAGTTTTAAATGTCAACAACCTTAAAGGACAAGAGTGCAAAGTTTCAAACGGAGCACCCATCAGAAATTTCCAAACCAAATTAAGGTGCCAGACAGGCACCTGAAACTGCGATGGCGGGAAAACATTTGTAGCCCTTTCAAAAACGGAGTGATCAACAGAAATTTAAAGATGGACACCGCTGCTAAATAACCTTTAATGGTGCCCACCTGAAGATCCCTGTGGGCCAAGGAAAGCAAGAATGAGGGAACCTCCAGAATCGAACACTGAAAAAGATACACATTCTTTACTCTGCACCAGTTGCAAAACTTACGCCAACGGCAAATGTACAGGGACTTTGTCGCCGGCCACTAGCCGAAAGCAACACCTCCATCACGTCATCCGGAAAGTCCCAATCCTTATATCTCAACCTTTCAGAAACCATGCGTGAAGGTTGAGAGTCTTGACCTCTGGATGGAGAACCCAACCTTCCTCTCGAAAGAGAAGATCCTCTCTTACGGGCAGACGCATTGGAGGACAGACTGACATGTTTAGAAGGTCCGGGTACCACGCTCTCCTGGCCCAATCCGGAGCAATGAGGATCATGCGGGTCTCAAACCTTCTCAACCTCCTGAGAACTTGAGGGATGACAGGGATTGGAGGAAACGCGCACAGTAGCATGAAAAGCCACTCCACGACGAACGTGTCTTCTAGAGCTCCTCTCGGAGAAAATTCCCTCGAGCAGTACCTTTTGCACTTCCGCCGTGCACCGGTCACAAACAGACCACCTGTGGGGTTCCCCAAAGGGCGAAGATCTACTGAAGCACTGCCTGAGCTAGTTCCCACGTGGGAGACCACACTCTGCCTACTCAGAGCATCCACCACCATGCTCTTGTTAGCGGTCAGATGAACCGCTGAGAGGGACATTCACTCTTGTAACACCCAGAACCAAAGCTGCATTGCCTCCCTGCACAGAGGTAGCGGCCCTACACCTCCTCTTGTTCAGGTAATGCATGGCCACCGTGTTGTTCGTCATTATCAGGACATTCTTCCCCCATACAGGCAATGGTTCTATAGTGCATTTCTCCAGCAGGGCCAAACTCTCCTGCAGAAGGAGCGGATCCGGAACCCTCAAAGTTTTTCCCCGGTGGATTGTCGTGAGGCTGCTGGAGAAAAGGGATCCAGTAACCGTGGGCTATTGTATCCAGAGCCCACGCATCCAAAGTAATGGCTCACCATTCTTGGAGATGCTGCGACAGCCTGCCTCCCCCCCCACCGTAGAACATTGAGTCATGGCCTCAGAGCCGTTTAGCAGCAGCAGCAGCGCCTGACGGCAAAGAGGCAGCTGCCTGAGCGGGTTTGGCACCTATACCTCATCTACCATGAGTGAACTTTCGTTGGCCTCTAACTGGCCATCCCTTTCGCCTTTCCAAATGAGGAGTAATAGCAAAAGGAACCCACCCCCCCCTCCATTGCTGTCCCCTAGGACGAAAAGGCTGAGGTGGTCTGACAGCTGCGCCCAAAGATTTGGCAGCTGCCTTGGAGGTCTGCAACTTCAAGGCTCTAGTCAGCCTTGTTGCCAAAAAGATGCGACCAGTCAAAGGACATGTTGAGAAGACGGGCCTGCACATCAGGTACAAAACTCGACTTCCGCAATCACGCAAATCTGCCCATCACGGTGCTCGTAGCCATGGGCCTTGCAATACTATCCGCAGTGTCCAAACCTGTCTGAAGGGATTCACACATGGCATCCTTGCCATCCTGCACAATAGCTAAAAAGCCATCCATTTCCTCCGATTCGGGAAGATGCTCAGCCACAAGCAACATACAGTTCCAAAGAGTGTGTGAAAATTTTGCCAAGGCACAGGTTGAGTTGCCCGATTTCAGCACCATACTCCCAGTAGAAAATACCTTGCACGCCCATCCATCTATGCGTTTATCGTCCCAATCAGGAGGGATGGCAGGGTAGGCTGCCTGCCCCCACCAAACTCTCAGGATTAGGGTGTGTGGACAGGTAGCCGGGGTCGCTACTGGATGGGCGGTATTTCTTTGACAATGACTTGTTAACCGCTGGAATAGATTCCGGGGCAATCCAAGTAGCAGCCATCCTCTTTTGTAAAGCCACATTAAATGGCAACACCGGGTCAGTGAACAGACCCTGATCCAAGATGTCGGTAAGGTCATCCTGATCATAAGCAACCGGAGGCCTTCACCAACCCAGGTACTCAAAAACTTTCAACATCAGTCTCCGATAGGAGGATTCGGCATGATCACCAGGCTTGAGCCTACCAAACTCCATCTCAGGTGACGCGTCTAGGCCGTTGGCATCATGCAAGGATTGACACAGATCCTCAATTCGACTTTCCTTGGAAATTAGACATTCCGGAGCACCAGGCGTCCCATAAGGAATACCAAAGGGCAAATCCTCCTCCTCAGGCCCCTCCTCTTCAAAAATATTCTAGAGAGACTGAAATAACTCCTTCCTAGGGAGGGGAGTACACCTCATCAGGGACAGGCTTCACTGACTTAGAGGCAGCCTTCCTTGGAGGTGCAACAGCGACTAGGCTTCCACTAGTAAATTCTGCCGGATCTGGATGATTTTTCTGTCGCTGAAAAGTCTGCAACGGAAAAGTTTACATGAGAAATGTGGAAACCACAAAAGGTTTGAACATTTCCCATGCGAACACACATTTACAGACCCACTCCGCCACCCACAACACACCCCACCCAGACCCTTAACACACCCCCAACATACCCCTACCTTACTTACCTTTCCTTCACGCTGTCTCCCTGCGGTGCCAGTTCCCTTTCACTTCCGTGATCGGGAACCGGCGCAGCAGGGTCCTTTTCTTTTTTTTCTTCTTTTCGGAAGCTGCAGGGGCTTCCCCCATAACCCCCACTCACTATACTATATAGCATAGTGAGCGGGGTATTGTGGGGGACACCCATGCAGCCCCCGTTTCCCCCCCCTTCATTTGGCAGAGGCTGGGGGGTTGTCCCCCGCAATCCCCGCTCAACGGGGCCTTCGAGGGACATCGACCAGACGCCATCGACGCAAGGGCGCCCTCTGCCGAAAAAAATTCCGAAGCAGCACAGCTGTGGACATTACATGTCAAAGATGAGGAGTACCTTTTAGGACACAATCCATTCAAAGAACAAGTTACTTACCAACTGGTAACATTCTTTCGACTGGATGTTCCTCCAATGTATTCCTCATCTTTGACATGTAATGTCCAGCTTCGGCTACTTTGGAAAACTTTCACGTCAGAAAGCGCACTGCGCTTTCTTTGCGACTCTTTTGAGTCGATGTCCCTTGAAGGCCTTGATCGAGGGTGACGTCATTGGATGTTATAAGTAGCACGCACGGCAGCCATTTGCCTCAGTTCTGTTTTTACAGTACTCAGCCTTGTTGGAACCAAAGCTGTAATAACAGGAAATTCTGCAGAGGGGTAGGTTGGGAGGGCGATGAGGAATACGTTGGAGAAACATCTAGTTGAAAGAACGTTACCAGTTATCAAGTAACTTGTTCTTCGAATGGATTGTGTCCTCCAACATCTTCCTCATCTTTGACAAACTCCCAAAGCAGTATCCATGTATGGAGGAGGGTGTAGAATTTAGATGTGTAAAGAGTTAAAGGGCAGAGTAAAGCACTGCCTCATCAAAAGCGACATCCGGAGCATGGGCAGTATCCAGAGAATAATGCTGAGTAAACGTGTGGATTGATGACCACGTTGTAGCATCATAGGTGCTTTCAATAGGGACACCCCTTTGCAGGGCTGTCCAAGAGGCCATGCCCCTGGTGGAATGTGCACGCAAACCGTCGGGAGGGTTCTTGCCTCCCAGTCTGTAGCATTCAAAAATAGCGAGGATGATCTAATTAGACAAGGTCTGTTTGGAAACAACCTGTCCTAACTTACGCCCAGTATACCCAACAAAAAGCTGGTTGTTCACCCTCAACTTGGACATCCTGGAAATATAAAAACGTAATGCTCTCCTAGGGTCCAACCTATGGAGCCTTTCCGCTTCCTTACTGGGATGCAGAGGAGGGTAAAAGACAGGCAGCACAATGTTCTGACTTCAGTTAAACTCCGAAACTACCTTAATTAGGAAGGAGGGTGTAAACCTCAACACAACCCTGTCCTTGAGGAATATAGTAAAGGGTGGCTTGGAAAAAAGTGCCTGCAACTCGCTCACTCTACGTGCAGATGTTAGAGCAACCAATAGCATTGTCATAAAAGGTTAACAACCTCAATGGACAGGTGTGCAAGAATTCAAATGGCGCACACATTAGTATTTTTAACACCAGGTTAAGGTCCCAAACAGGAACCAGGAACCTGAAAAGCAGAAGGCAGGAACACGTTCATGAGCCCTTTTAGAAATTGAGTCACCAGTGGGATTTTGAAATCGGAGCATTGCTCAGATGAGCCCTTGAAGATGGAAAGCGCTGTCAGGTAACCTGTAATGGTTCCAACCTGAAGACCTTTGTGTGATAATGAAATCAGAAATTATAGAACATCCAGAGTCGCACACTGAAAAGGATCAAAATTCCTTTCGCTGCACCAGTTGCAAAATGTATTTTATGGCAACGGTACAGATACTTTGTTGCTGGCCTTCTGGCCGAAAGCAACACTTCCATAACGTCATCCGGGAGGTCCCAATCCTTGTATATCAACCCTTCAGAAACTAAGCGTGAAGGTTGCGAGTGTTGACCTCTGGATGGAGAACCCAACCCTCCTCTTGCGAGAGAAGATTCGCTCTTTGTAGAAGACGTATCGGAGGACAGATGGACATGTCCAGGAGGTCCGGGAACCATGTTCTCCTGGCCCAATCCGGGGCAGTGAGGATCATGTGGCTCCCGAACCGTCTCAACCTCCTGATTATTCGAGGAATGACAGTGACTGGAGGAAACTAGTACAGTAGTGGGAATTCCCAATCCACCACAAACGCTTCTCCTTGAGCTCCTCTTGGGGGAAATTCCCTTGAGCAGTACCACTCGCATTTCTGGTTGACACCAGTCGCAAACAGATCCACTTGAGGGATTCCCCAAAGGGTGAAGATCTCTTGAATGACTCCTGAGCTAACTCCCACGCGTGGAAGACTGTGCTCTGCTTGCTCAGAGCGTCCACCGCTGTGCTCTCCTCCTCAGATAGCTGAACTGCCAAAAGGGAGATTCATTCTTGAATAGCCCAACACCAGAGCTGCATTGCTTCTCTGCACAGTGGTAGTGACCCTATGCCGCCTCATGTTGAGGTAGTGCATGGCCACCGTGTTATCCGTCATTATCAGGACATGCCTTTCCAGCAGAGATGCAGAAAAGCCTTCAGCGCTAGTCTGATTGCTCTCAGCTCCAAAAGATTGATGTGTAGTTTGGACTCCGATGGAGACCAACGACCGCTGCCAGTCCAATCGTTGGCGTGAGCTCCCCACCCCGTGAGTGCGGCATCTGTCACTACATCTCCGGCCATTGTTGCCAAAAACTTTCTCCCTTCAGAATATTTTCCTCACAGGCCTCCACAGAAGATCCTGTGAGACTCTGGTCGGGATCTGAAGGTGGTCCGAAATCCGTTCCGAGAACTGGGACCATTGCGTTCTGAGAGCCCACTGAAGGGACCTCATCCGCAGGCGGACCTCTGGAACCAGAAAAATGCAGGATGCCATGAGGCAGAGCAACCTCAAGAATTCGAAAGCCAGGAGACTGCGGGAATCTGGAATTTTGTTTCCATCTGGAGAATGTCTTGAGCCCTGACCTTGGGTGGCGAGCACTTTCCCAAGCACTTGTCTAAGACAGCCCTGATGTACTGAAGCTGTTGGGACGGTGTCATCTGGGACTTCTTGAAATTGAGGGAGAAGCCCAGCCTGTGAAGTGAGTGGCAGGGATGATCCAAGACTTGTTTGGGAGAACGCGCCTTGATCAGCCAATCGTACAGGTAGGGGCAGACGTGAATCCCCCTCTCCTGGGATGCGCTGCCACCACCACCATCAGTTTGGTAAACACCCTCGGGGCGGAAGTCAACCTGAATGGCCGGACTCGAAACTGATGGTGCAAGCCACCAACAGTGAACCGCTGGCATTTCCTGTGCTTGAGATGGATCGGCACATGAAAATAAGCATCCTGAAGGGCCAATGACACCAACCAATCCTGAAATTGGACGGCCTGAAGGATCTGAGAAAGAGTGACCATCTTGAATTTGTCCTTGCGGAGGAACTTGTTGAAGTATCTCAAGTCCAAGATGGGTCTCAGTCCTCAGTCTTTCTTGGGGATAAAAAAAAAATGTGGGGAATACCAACACTTGTTCCTCTCCGCTACAGGCACTGGTTCTATAGCACCTTGCTCCAGCAGGGTTAAGATTTCCTGCACAAGGAGTGGATATGGAATCCTCAATGAGTGTTTCCCCGGTGGATTGGTCAGAGGCTTCTTTATAAAAGGAAGGCAGTAACCGTGGGCTATAGTTTCCAGGGTATGACGTCCTTTCATCGCAGGATGTTTTTTCGCTGGGTTTTTTACCGTGATTTTTTTTGCCGAAAAAAAACTCATTGAATTTCTTTGTGGGGCTTAGAAAAATCTATAAATTGGGTGTGTGTGTACAGGAATAGAAAAAAAAGTAAAGGGGTTGGGGTTTAGGGTAACTCCCTTGTCCCCCAAAAAAAGAAAAAATTTGATGAGTTTTTTCATAAAAAGAAAATCAGCACTAAAAAAAAAAACGTGAAAAAACATCCCGCGATGAAATGACATGGGACCAGTTTCCAGAGACCAAGCATCTGAAGGAATGCCTTGCCATTCCTCGAGATGCTGAGACAGTCTGCCCCCCACTGGTGAATCGTGATGCAAGCCTTCAGAGCAGTTTTGAAGCAGCTGCTGCAGACGCCGATGGCAAGTAGGCTGCAGCTTGAGCTGGCTTGGCACCTCTACCTCGTCCACCACGAGGACATTTTCGTTGGCCTCTGACTGGCCATTCCTCTCACCCTTCCAAATGAGGCGTAGTAATGAAAAGATCGACCCCTCCAAGGTTGTACGCTAGGACGAAAAGGCTGAGGTTGCCCACAGCGGCACCTAAAAACTTGGCTGCCGCCTTGGAGGTCTACAACTTCAAGGCTCTCGTCAGCCTTGCTGCCAAAAAGATGAGATCCGTCAAAGGGCATGTTGAGAAGACAAGCCTGCACATCCGGTGCAAAACCATACTTCCGCAACCACGCAAACCTACGCATTATGGTGCTCGTAGCCACGGACCTGCTGATGCCATCTGCAGTATCCAACCCAGACTGAAGAGACTCACATGGCTTCCTTGCCGTCCGTAACAATAGCCAGGAAGCCGTTCCTTTCATCCCCTTCCGGAACATGCTCCGCTGCCATAGATATGCACTCCCACAGAGTGTACAAACATTTTGCCAAGGCACAAGTGGAGTTTGCCGATTTCAGAGCCATACGCCCTGCCGAAAATACCTTACGTGCCTATCCATCCACTGTCATGACCACTGTGAGGGGGCACAAGTTGCGCTACAAACTGGCTCCCACCAGAACCCAGAGGGCCTTAAAACCACTGCAAAAGGGCTCCTGGAGCCAGTCCTGGCACCTTTGGACCCAGGTTCATATGTGGGAAAAAAGGGCTGTTCAAACTACGTCCCATTTATGTGCATGGGCCTTTAAATCCAACATGGAAGCATTCACACAATCTAGTTCTAAGAACCAAGCAGTGCGGTCTAGTGTTTTGGCTGTGGCAGGCCTGGAACTACTTTCCCTGGTACTACTTTACCTGGGCTATATAAACCACACCCGGACTGCAGAACACGCTTTGCGTTATTCTGCGACCAGCAGCATGAAGCTCACCGTGTCCAGCTCCTGGTATTCAGAATCTTCCTGTAATCTTACAAGAACAAGATAATTCAGTCTTATCTGAGAAAACACCATCCAGCACTCAGCATCTCAACTGGGCTGCCATCTGTGGCAACCGAGAGAAGAAGAAACATCACTCATCTGTGAGTACTAGTTTAAGGACTGCCGGCGAACCGCTACCACAAGTGCTGTTTGAACATTGCGACCTGAGGAACGAGAAAGGGAAAAATAATATTAAAACGAGCGCTTCCAAAATGTCGAATTCCATCAGTCTTACCTGAATTCCATCGCGCTACACCACGCTTCCAGCCGGAGCACCACAGCAACATCGGCAAACGAAAAGAGACATTCAGGTTCACTTTCAATATCAAACAACCGCACAGCGCTGTACTTACTTTAACAGATTCTGGGGGCCTGTTTTTCATCATGCTCTCATCCACTCGCAGCACCACAGCGGCCTGTGAGGAGGAGGAGGAGAAGAAAACACAGGTAGCTTTAAAGGACAATAAAGGCGCTGTGCTTCGCGCTTTCTCTTACCTAGAAATGTGCCTCTCCATCCAGCACGCCAGCATCAAGACCTTCGCACCTGAAAAGGAGATAAAGACATTAACGAATTAACAACCCTACCTGCCTACCAGCAGATTCGGGGGTCACAGCAGGCCTGGGCCCAAGGAAGGCGTACTGCACCAGTGAAGCAACTCGGGCAGCTCACCAACAAACGTCAAGCGCACCTGCACAAGAAACGCAGGACGGATAGCTCACCCTACAAATAACTAAGATTCATTATTCAGCACTGGGCAACTACACATCCAGGGTTTCAGATCTCAGAGCCTTCCAGGCGCCTCCAGGGATATCAGGTGAGCGCAACATCCACCCGCTCATCATCCCTATCAGGAGGGATGGTAGGGAACGCTGCCTTGTTTGAGGTAGCCATAGCTGCCTGAAGCACCAGACTCTCGTGAGTGGGGTGTTGGGACAGGTAGCCGGGGGTCGCTACTGGAAGGGCGGTATTTTTTTGTAAGGGATTTGTCCACCACCGGATTAGTCTCTGGGGTCTCCCAGTTCCGGGCCACCCTTTTTTGGAGACGTACAAAATGTCGGTGAGATCATCCTGATCAAAATGCACTGGAGGTCTAGACCAGCCCAAATATATTCAACAACTCTAAGTTGCCGGTATGAAGAGACAGCATGCTCCCCTGGCTCTGGCTTGCCGAACTCCTGCTCAGGAGAGGTGTCAATAACACTAGCATTATGAAAAGTCTCAAAGATCTTGCATCCTACTTTCCTCTGAAATGAGACATTCAGGCACACTAGGGGTCCCATACTGGAGACCAAAAGGGGCATCTTCCTCATCCGAATGATTCTCCTCCTCAAAAATGGAAGTGAGGGACTTTAAAAAATCCTTTTTCGGTAGAGGGGCAAAAATCATCTCTGGTGCGGAACCCAGAGGCTTTGAAACAGTCGAAGGAGTCGACGGACGTAGCCAGTGCCTTTTGTGGAGGCTCCACAGGGCCTGTGGGCTGAACTGGCAAAATCAGCCCAGCCGGCGTCGACGGTTTCGGCATCGACGTAGATAATGGCATCGAAGGCCTGACAGGAGTCAAGGACCCGATGAGTTCTATCGACTGCTTTGGCACAGCGGGCTTCGAAGGCATTGACTACCTTGACCGTTAACCACGTCTCGAGTGATCCTTGGACATGTTGTCCGATCGAGTCCTTGAGGGCTCTCGATGGGGATCACGCCGTTTTCTCTGACTCGAGGGCATGCGAGTTTCCAGCTGAGACCGCTCCTTGCCGGCTTCCAAAGACCTTAAGCATCTCCACACGGAAAGCTTCCCACACTGCCGTTGTCGACTTCTTGGATGGACACGTTACCCTCTCTGGGGTGCCGCCTGACGAGAAAGACAACTGGCAGTGCCGTCTCATCAAGCGCTTCCACGAGGACCAAGCGTGGCGGGAACCACCAAGACATTGAACGCCTGGCCTTCTTCCGCCAAGGAGAGTCGCCTCTTGACTCGTCCGTCGAAGGCCTAGCAGGTTGCGACTTAAGGGGTTTGGACAACTTTCCTACCTGAAGCTTCCCCTGTTCCCGCAAGGGTTTTCCTGTCATGTATTGACACTTGCAGCACGTATTTGTCTCGTGGCCCTCTCCCAGGCACCACAAATAGACTTGATGTGGGTCCATATGGACATTTTGTAACCACAGTTCTTGCATTTCTTGAACCCGGATCAAGGGGTCGGGTTGGAAGATCAAGACAACAGCAAATACATCACAAGTACAAGGTGCACCAAGTTTATAACCCTCGACGGAGGCCTTTGAGGGACACCGACTCAAACGCCATCAACGCAGGGCGCCTTCTGCCAAAAAGGTTTTCCGAAGCTGGACATTACATGTCAAAGATGAGGAATACGATACAGGACACAATCCATTCAAAGTGTTTCTTCACCATTGGGTTCCTGGAGAATGCCTGCCTTCTCCAGTTATCTCGTTCTCAGTGTTCTCACAATGTCAGGGTAATGAATCCCTTCCCCTGACCTTTTCTCAGGTTTGATTCAGCTCCCAATTCCAGGCGGAATGACTTCCTTTCCCTGGTTTGGACCAACTTGGTTCACTAACCTGCCAAGTATGGTCCTAGTAGTCTCGGTTGAGTGGGCATCCGGCCCTTTTATCTTATTCTTCAGTCTTCTCATTAATACTGTTTGTATGTATAATGCGCTGAAAATCTGCAGGCATCTGGGTGCGGGTGGACACAACCAAAACAGACAGCCAGCAGGCTAAATCAAGGAACGAAGAAAGGCCCTAGCAAAAGAGCAGAGTTTTCAGTCTCTTCCTAAAGATGGTCAAGTTTTCCCATAGACACAATCCTCTTGGTAGCTTGTTCCAGGACAGAGCTGCTTTCAATGGGAAAGAATGGTCATTGCCCCTCCTTCGTATACTTTTTGGACAAGTTATTACCATTTAATCTATGGATCTAGTAACCTTGTTCAAGCACTGGATCCTAATTGATCTCTGATACTTGGTGCCTGTCCATACAGACAGTTGTAGGTCATGGTGTTGATTTTGAAATGTATTCTGGCTTCTATTGGAAGCCAGTGCAAATCTTTTCTATAGTCTGAAATGTGGTTGCGTCTGGGTACATCTTTTAGAACACAAATGGCATTTTGAATCTGAAAATTCCTGATCCAAGCCTTGCTGGCACCACCCATCAGAGCATTACAATAATCTATTCTTGGTAAAAATTAAAGCTCTAACCAGTGTAGCACAGTTTTCTTCTCAGACATCAGGATTAACTAGGCAGATAAGTCTCTATACTGAGAGTTTTTAACTACACTCGCAGTTTTGTAATTCCATGTTTAAGGATGCTTCAATAATTACACCTAGAGTTCTCCTTTTCAGCTATTTTTATGGTGTGTTGATTTATACAGAACTCTGCATATGATGCACTTCATTTCTCTTGTGCTTGGGCTGACCCAAATACCAGGAACTTGTGCCTTATTACCATTAAGACATAAAATATGTTCTGTCATCCATACCTGAATCACTTGATATGCAGACGAGATATATTCATAATCTTCATCATAATCGATGATCAGCTCAAAAACGAGCTGGGTATTGTCTGCATAATTAGTGAATTACAACCCCAAGGAGTCCAAGAGATCATATACAGGCCGACAAAAAAAGGATTGGAGAGTGGGGGATAAACAGCCCCCCTTCTGCACTCCGCATACCACAGCTTCTGGTCTAGATCGAGCATTTGCCCATATTATCTTTGCCATGCTGTCACTGAAGAAAGCCCTAAACCAAGCTGCCGCGTCTGTGGAGCATGAACCAACTGTTATCAATCTATCTACCAATCCTTCATGTTCCACAAGATCAAAGGCTGCTGAGAGATCCAAAAGCATCAGCAGTCCCGATTTGCCCTCGTCCATTATATTCAACATTTCCATCTGCAGGTCAAACAATGCAGTCTATGAGCTATGAAATTACCTGAAACCTGATTGTCTGAGATGTACAATCTCTGCACTCTCAAGATGTTTTTGAAACTGACTAGTAACAGTAGAGGAACATTCGTAATGGGTCTCAGGTTTGAGTACATATTAGGGTCTACGTTAGTTTTTAAAAAAAATGTTAAAGGAGTAACCGCAACTCTTTATCCGATCCGGTACTTTATCACGAAAAGATGCATTAATAAATCAGGTAAACAAGGAGGCAAACAGTTGTCGATGCTCTTGGACAGTTTTTGATGGAATGATGTCTGTCTGGCATGTTGTAAAATGTATTCCTTTTAGGATTTTCCTGTGACGAGGAATACGTCCTCTACCTTTCCCTTGGCTTACCACAATTTGGGTAGGGTCTCCCAGCGGACCCTTTCTGGCTTTCTCGGGTTCCCCGCCAGTCCCAGCATGAGTGTGGTGGCTCTTTGCGGCTCCTCTGTATCTGCCACAGCCCACTTGGGTCCCCAGCGCCTTCCCGGCAACCTGCGTACCTTTATGTGTGGTCCAATAGGGTTCCGATTTCTCCTGGGCATATGCCAACAGCCATGGGGACCCTGTAGCTTTCGTGGACTTCTGTTGTCCTGCAATGGTTCTGCTGCCGTCTTTGACTTCTTTCTGGTTACCTGGCTTTTCTCCTCTGCACCTCCCAGGCTTCAGGAACACCTGGCGCGTCTGCCCAGCAGCTTGCCGGGCTGTCCTTCCTTCTTGGACCAGGTTCGGACCGCTCGGCTCCCTCCTCTTCATCCCGATCTGCTCCCTCTTCTTGCGTTGTACTGTCTTCACACTTGCGATTCTTCCAGGGAGGGCTCGACTCTCTGGTAAGTCCTACATCTCTTTTTATCTTGAATCTAGCAAAAAAACTGGAACATGTATGTAGGTACTCTTGAGGACTCTTCATTGTTCTGCATGTTCCTCGTCCCAGTACCTCCCAGGGAGGTATTTCTAAAGTCATCCTTACTCTTCCTCGTCCCAGTTAATCCTGGGTTCTTAATGCTACAGAAACAAATAGAAGAATGGGCTACGGAGGATTGAACGAAGGGATAGGAAGATGTGTAGTAGTTGGTTGAAGGTGATGAGGTTTGGCATACCACATTTCCCTTGGGTGGTCATCCTTGCCGCTTGCGGGTGGGGGTGGGGTCTCTCCCATGAGATCATCCAGCTGAGTACGACCCCAGGGGGACTATCTGGGGAGCAGCCTCACCCCCGTGGCCTCATGAGAAGGGGGCATAGGGGCTCCCCTCGTGCGAAAGTGGCAACATCCGACAATTTACTACACTTTCATCATATTCTTTCTTCAACATGTCCATTTATCTAATTCACCCTTCCGTGCATACATGCCTCCAATCCATCCTATTCTTACATATGTACTGTGAAGGTGAGTGGGGTGGAGAAAAACACCAGACAGTCTGTCTTCCTTTCTCCCCCCCCCCCTTCCTCCCCAACATCAGGTCACTTGCCCGACGCAATGCAGTCAGAAAATGGACTGAGATCAGACAGATGGGGTTGAGGGAAGAGAGAGGGAAGAGAGATTGAACAAGTCAGGGGTGATTCCTAATTGAGCTACAGTGGCATAACATGGGAAGCCATGTAGATTTAGAGAAGGAGAGAAACAAATGGTATCAGACATGAAACCCATAAGAAGATGTGAACTACTAAAGCCGAAAACACAAGCAATATCCTCACGAGGAATGCATAAAGCGCGCAAAGCTGCCATAGGATTTCCTGCTCTGGAGTTGCATGCTTGACAGAACAAACACAACAGAGAAGAGGTTTGCAGACACCAGCCACTATGAAGAACAAAAACTGAAGGATACATGATAGGGTGAAAACAACCAAACCATTCCGTGGTAGTGAAACATCGCTGGAAAGAAAGGCGAGATGGGAGAGTCTGGCAAGCATCACGAAAAAGATTAAACAACTATAGGGAGAAGCACCATAACACTGAAGAAAGGTTCCTAGCACAATTGGAGAAAGCACATGACGGGAGAACAATGAAAGTTGTGGAAAGGTTACCAGCTCAGCTGGAGAAAGTAAGGAAAGATAGAAATGCTGAATCCTGGAGCTTGGAGGTAAAGCTGCATAGAGCAGTTAAAAAATAAATGAGCTAAAGATTAAATCCTGGAACATCTGAGGCAATGCTCATAACGCAATTTGAGAACGTGACCCATATGGTAAGCATAGAGTCTTGAAATGTGTAGGTACAGGCAATGCAGTAAAATTTGGGAAAACGGATGTCGGAAGTGCTAAAACATAGGGACTGATTTCCCGGATATCACAGGTTTAAGGTCCCCTACATCGCAATTTGTGTACAGTGTTTCTATCAGTGCAGTTTACCCCATGATTTTTTCGCTTGCAGGGGATGAAAGTGGTCGAACTGTGGGGCATAGTCTCCTCGTTTCCGTGCCTATCCATTCGAATTATTATTGCGATGGCTACAGGGAACATATTTTGGTAAATGCACGTACCTGCAAGTGTACCTGTATGACACTGCTAATGATGAATTACTATTTCATGTCTCGTGTCAGTGCAGAATTTTTAGCCGTGTAACTGGTGAACAGTTTATATTGCTATTGTGTGCTGGCGACATTGCGACAGGAGTGCAGGGGAGGTCGATTCAACTCTGCACCTGTCCAATGTAAAGAAGGACCCTACAGGTTAGATTCCTGTAATTAGTATTGTACCAGAAATTGATACTTTTTGTTTGTTTTTGTATTGTGCAGTGGATATCAATGGAAATGAGAAGCCAATGCTCTGTCCATCAGCAATAAGTTTTGACTGCCCTGAAGAAGCCAGTATTGAATAAATTAGGATATTTCTGTGATCTTTTGAATAAGTGGTTAAATTTCACTTTGTTTTATAAATGTGGCAAGTTACTGAAAAACCACAGGTACAGTGTAGCAGTGCACAGTAGCTAAAAAGGTGGTGCCAGCTGGGATGTATTCACTGGCATGATGTTGGTTTATATTATCTAATAAGCATGCACTTTGTTATTTGATATCATCTATGATGTGGTATGATTTGAGGTGTACTGGAGGATGAATGTCTGGGTTTGTAAGACTGGTGGATGGATTTACAGGTAATGTACCTCCTACTGTGATTAATAAGTAATATACAAGAAAATACAGAAATACAAAAATAAAAATCATAAGTTGTACTAAGCACCATGTTACATGCTATGCTCGAAATTGAGTATAATTGGTTCACGTCTGAGCATTAAATATATGTTTACATGTTTAAACTATTGAGAATATCCCTTTCAAAATGTATAAGTTGTGCTTTGGGCTCTTCCCTTTTGTTGTACCTAGAGGCAAAGTTCTCAAAGACAATCGAGTTCTGGGAAAGATGCATTGAATCCAGTAACCTGAGGTCAAAGTTCCTAACATTATCTGAGAGGGGCCAATTTACCACAATAGGACCTGAATCCCAAAAGTCAATGAGTGAGACAACAAGAACTGTGACTAACAGACGGTAATTACCATTGCAGAAAAACGATCCAACCCCTTTAAATAAGAAAGTATTTGAACTCTTGGGGTCCAATTACCAGTGTGGCAGCAGTGGTAAAACACCCAGTAAAACCAGGTGTTTTACCCTTGCCTAAATCAGAGTTTTGTTATGAAAACTCTTTTCTACCTGCTTTTGTGTACAAGTGAATACCTCCACACAAAAGCATTATTGCATGAGGTAATTATCCAGACCACATGAGTCCTAGGGGACTAGAAAATGGGGAGTAATGCAAAAGACCACTTAACTTGCAATCATGAGGTCCTACCGGGCAACCCATTAATTACTGCGAAGTGGTAACAGTAAAAGTTTGGGGTCAACCAAATCAGGCACCATGCCTTGCCCAATCCTTTAGTTAATAAATTGTCACAATATGTGCTTTCGATCGATCCTTCCACACATACATCCAATCCATACTGATGTACATAAATTCCAACCTTCCATCCAATCCAAACCATGCTTCCTTCTGTCCAATCAAATCAATCTTTTCAATTGGCCGATCAATCAGTTCTTCCCAATCCATTTCACCATCTAACCTATCACTCTGATCCAACCCATTTTTCATCTGTCAATACCATCCCATCCCATTATCCTATCACCAGATTTCATGCTTCCAGTTTATCCTTCCCGTCCATTCCATGAACTGGTTGATTCATCACATCGATTATTACTACATTCATAGTAAAATAACGTTTACCTCCAGATAGTCAACTGTGCGTTTATTCACAGAAATCACTGGCAATAATGTATACCAAAACAGTGTCAATCATGATGGCCAAGGGAGACATTGATTTTGGAAACAATACCCACCTAGCTAAACAGAAAAGCTACTACAACATTAATTTCAAGGTAAAACAAATAGGTCTAAATGAGATGCCCAATGCAACTTTTTGAAAAAAAGTCAGATATGAAATACTTATTTGAACAAGTCATACTAGAATAAATCCATGCCCTTTCAAAGTTCAAAACTACCAATGTAGTTCTGTAACTTTGTACTGAAATCCAAGACGCGTCTCTGCGGCCTCTAACAACTCAGCCAAAGTCCTTAAAATCTGCAAGGAGCTGGCCACCCCTCCTGCAGTATCTACCTCTCCTGTCGCCTCCCAGGCCCCTTGCTCGGCCCTTGCCTCATTTCACCTCAAAAACCCAGGATATACTGTCCACCCTCCCATCCTCTCCTATTCCCCCTTCTGTCCTCTACCTCTGGTCCTCCTACAACTGCCACTCCTGCCCTTTCTCTTTCTCTTTCTTTCCTCTTTTCTCCCCTGACGTGTTTTCTAGACAAGTCCGATTTGTGAACGTTTTGTCAAAACAGGTTCTTCCCTGTTTGTCTAAAACCCATCATGGACCACATTGACACCCTTGCTCCTGCTCTGGCCGACTTAGGTAACCCCTCCTTTGCCTCCTGAGCCTTCCCTGCCCCTCTGAAGCATTCTCTTGTTCACCCTCTTAAAAAATCCACAGCAGACCCCTCTTGCCCAGCTAATGATTGCCTGATCTCCATCACTCCTTTCCTGAGCAAAACCCCTGGAAAAGCTGGCCATCTCCGAGCTTATCTTCACATTGATTCTGTCAGTTTTCTCAATGACCAGCAGTCTGGCTTTAGAGCTGCCATGAGCATGCAAACTTCTCTCCTGAACATATGTGAAGACCCGCTCTCCAACCTGGACTCCAACATTCCTTCTGTCCTCATCCTATTCAGTCTCTCTTCTGCCTTTGATAGTCAACCATGCCATCCTGCTCAACTGTCTCTGTGATAACCTGGGCATCTCCGGTCAGGCCCTGGCCTGGCTGACCTTTTCCTCTTGTATCCTTCTGTTCCTCCATCTCACTCTCTACCTGTGGTGTTCTCCAGGGGGGTCTACGCTCTATCCCTGGCCGTTCAACCAATACCTGGGCCACTTTGCCCACCACATTGCCGCTCTCTGTTCCAATTTTCAGCGCTATGCAGATGACACCCAACTAGTCTTCAGGCATCCCGCCGCCACCTCCTCTCCTCCTCTCATCTCTGACTGTCCCCTATCCAGTACTGGTGTGCCACCAATGAGTTCTACCATAACGCCAGCAAGACAGATTCTCCTCATCAGCACACCTGCACCCTCCTTTCCCGTCTCTCTCTGTGGGACTCCCTTAGCCCTGTTCCTGCTCCCACCTGTGAGGCTAAGAACCTCGGGGTCATCTTCCACTCCACACTCCTTTTCTCCTCACATATCGGACGTCTCCAAGAAGTCAAACTACCAACTGCACCTCCTAAGAGGTATTCTTCCTTTCCTCTGCTTTCCCCAGAAGCTTACTGTTTCGAGCTCTGGTCCTCTTTAGGCTCGACTATGCAACAGTCTTTTTCTAATTCTTCCCGCTTCTACTCTCTGCCCTCTGCAACTCAGCCATAACAGGGCTTGTCCTCAAGCCCTGGGATCGTACCTCTCCAGCCCCGAAATCTCTTCATTGGCTCCCAGTGGCTGCAAGGATCACTTTCAAGACCCTTTGCGTTGTCCAAAGGGCTTTCTGGGGCCTTGGTCCAAAATACCTTCAACTCTTCCTCCGTAAATACCTTCCCACTCAAACTCTTCGCTCCTCCAACTGGTGTCCAGTCAACTCGTCGTAAAAAAACTGGTCGACTGCAATTTGGTCGACGCAATTTGGTCGAAAACCAAATGGTCGAATTTTTTTTTATTTATATATTTATTTTTCGGGTTTTCATTTAGTTAAAAAAGGGGTGTTTAGAGAAAAAAAAGGGGGTGGGGGACCCCCCCCCCCCAAAAAAAGGGTTAAAATAAAAAAAAAAAAAAATTCGACCATTTGGTTTTCGACCAAATTGGTTCGACCATTTGTCTGGTCGACCAATTTTTTTCGACCAAATATCTGGCAACCCCTCCAACTCCCTCGGGGTCAGTCGCTGTCATGACCACTGTGAGGGGGCACAAGTTGTGCCACAAACAGAACCCCGAGGGCCTTAAAACCACTGCAAAGGGGCTCCTGGAACCAGTCCTGGCGCCTTTGGCACCAGGCTCATATGTAAGAAGGAAGGGCTGTTCAAACTAGGTCCTATTTATGTACACGGGCCTTTAAATCCACCATGGAAGCACCCACACAGTCTAGTTCTAAGAACCAAGCCATGCGGTCTAGTGTTTTGGGTGTGGCAGGCCTGGAACTACTTTCCCTGGTACTACTTTACCTGGGCTAGTTAAACTACACCCTGACTGCAGAACATGCTTTGTGTTATTCTGCAGCTAGCAGCGTGATGCTCACCGTGTCCAGCTCCTGTCTTCAGTATCATCCTGTAATCCTGCAAAAACAAGATTCTGTTTTACCTGAGAAAACACAATCCAGCACTCAGCATCTCAACTGGGCTGCAATCTGTGGAAACCGAGAGAAGAAGAAAGATCACTCACCTGTGAGTACTTGCTTAAGGACTTCCAGCGAACCGCTACCACAACTGCTGTTCGGACATTTCCACAACTGCTGTTCGGACATTTCGACGTGCAATAACGAGAAAGGGAAAAACAATATTAGAACGCGCTTCCAAAACATCGAATTCCATCAGTCTTACCTGAATTCCATCGCGCTACACCACGCTTCCATCCGGAGCACCACAGAAACATCTGCAAAGGAAAAGACATTCAGGTTCGCTTTCAATATTAAACAACCGCACAGCGCTGTACTTGCCTTAACCGATTCCGGGGGCCTGTTTTTCATCGCGCTCATCCACTCGCAGCACCACAGTGGCCTGTGAGGAGGAGAAGAAGAAGAAAACACAGGTTAGCTTTAAAACACAATAAAGGCGCTGCGCTTCGCGCTCTTACCCAGAAACATGCCTCTCCATCCGGCACGCCAGCATCGAGACCTTCACACCTGAAAAGAAGGAGATAAAGACATCATCAAATTCCCACCATAAACAGAACAAAGACTTATAATTAACAAACCTACCTGCCTACCAGCAGATTCAGGGTCAGAGCAGGCCTGGGCCCAAGGAAGGCGTACTGCACCAGTAAAGCAACTCTGGCAGCTTGCCAACAAACATCAAGCGCCCCTGTACAAGAAATGCAGGACGGATAGCTCACCCTACAAATAACTAAGGTGAGAAAAGAACCCAGTGGGAAGGGAATTGGTCAGAGGGAGGTGGGAGATTCACCCATTAGAGACAGTTATCACAAATCCTCCCTTCTGTAATTGCAGATTCATTATTCAGCACTGTGCAACTACACATCCAGGGTTCCAGATCTCAGAGCTTTCCAGACGCCCCCGGGGATATCAGGTGAGCATAACAGTCGCTTCTCCAAGCAACGAGTTGCGGGTAGATCTCTTTCCTCGGCTGGGGCTTCCCTTTGGAACATCCTCCCTGCCACTCCACCATCTCCGGTCCGGAAGTACCACAAGACCTTCCTCTTTGCCTCTGCCTTCGCTCTTCCTCTTCCCCTGCCCCTGCTGATCTATCTGCTTCAGTATCTTGCACCTGGTTACCTGGACCCAGGTCCCTGCCGCCCCACCCACTCACTCACTCACCTGCACTTGGGTCTGTATCTGTAACCCTACAGTCCCCTTACTTGCCTTTATCAGACACCCCTTGTCTGTGCTAAACCCTGCACGTGTCACCCTGCTAGCTGCACTACCTTGTTTTTTTTATCCCTTGCTTAGCATTTTCCACTTCTCCCCTCCCCCCACACTTTCCCACTTCCCTCTCCCCTGCACTTGCGCGTTCTCAATGTCACTGGACCTAGTAAGTTCATTGTTTTGTCCTCCCTTGTTCCCCTCCTTTGCCTTGTTGCACTCTGAAACACTTGTGTATGAGCGCGATACAAATAAAATATACTTAAACAAACCACATAAAAAAAAATATTAGACTGCCAAACCAACTCATCCCAGCAGATTTAATCGTCCCGAGAAGATGAAGGTGAACTCAAAATACAAGACAACTATCGTTCTAGCCATATATTTGGCAAAGCAGAGGTGAAGCACCAGATAGCACTGTTTACTGTGAGCAGTCGAGGTGCGTTCTCGTGCCATTATCTGCTACTTCTCACGTCTTGTGGAGTACACATGTTGAAATACGGTAGTGGAACACGATACTTTGTTGACCTTTTAGCGGGTAAGAACTAGCTGTAACCCTGATAGTTCTGTTATATCTGTGTGTTACCTTGACAGTCATAACTGATTCCCTATTACTGTTCACTAAGGGTCACATTGCTTAAGCGTGTCAGAAAGTGTACCTGAAAATGGGGAGAAAGAAAACTGGTTTACCAATGAAAGACATCAGATCTGATTTTTTCAATGTGGTCAGCACACGACGTACGAGTTTGGCGCGGGCTGCTGCTCTTCCTCTCCCGGGTATTAGTGACGAGGAAGAAGCTTTGCTGCAATGTGCGCATGATTGTTCCCCTAATTGTAAAACAATAGAGGATGTTATCGATCCCTCGCAACCACTCTTTGTAGATGAGGAACTACCTGAGCTTATTGCGGAGAGGGATACCATTACTGTGGGGGATGTCGTTACGGAGGACCCTAATGAGCTGAAAGAAAGCAGTTTCTGCTATGATAATTTTGCTGACTCACCATTTAGTCCATCAATGGAGTTAGGGCAGGTGTCAGCCCCAGATGCGATAACTAACAATCCGGTTTCTGACAGGGGAGTAGGTTCTGACCTTATTGCAACTCTAAGCATATTTAACAGACTACTCTTATCGGAAATGAGAAAACAGACAGAGGTGATGACCAATTTAACTACAGAACTTTTAAAAATGCCCCATTATATAACTGAGTCTTTTGCTGAGGTATTGAATAGAGAAGCCCCCAGTATTATGGCCAATGTTCTAAGGCTATTAAGGGAAAACACAAAACCTGTCCTGGATAAACCTGTTTTGTCGGAAGAGATAATTATCATTCCATCTACACAAATAGTTGAGGAGGGTATGCTCTCAAAAAGTATATCTAATGAGAAACAGGTTGAGGCCACTGCCAATGGCAAGGAAAAAAATGGTTCCTCGCAGACTTCACAACGATGTCTACGAGGTAAATATTTCCAAACGACAAAGTAAGAAATTGGCTAAACAAAAAAAGAAAAAAAATAATAACGCGGCTAAGAACAAAATGTTGCAAAAATGTATGAAAAAAGTGGATCCACAACAGTTAGTCACAGAAGAGGATGCACGGTTATTGAATCCTACTTTGACTAATCCTAATTCAGGGGATAACGCTCTGTCAATCGCCAATGTGACGGGACAAACATCTTATGTGGAATGTGTTCAAAGGGGTACCTTTATGGAAGGGGAAAATACCGTGAGTGAAGAACTAAAAAGGAAATCTGATGTTATGTATCAAATCTTCAAGGGTCCTCGTTCACTTGAATTGAGTAAAGGTAACAAACTTTAAGGGTGTCTGGGGAACCAATCACCAAGAAGGCTTTACTAATATTAGTATTCCCAAGGTTGCACAACTGTCGCACCCCATAACAACGAACTCTACTGGTCACACTCGAGAATCGAACCATGAAAGACAATCTAAGGTTCCCTCTGGTCCGAATAAATCTGAAATCACAGTAAATACTGGTCTGGGCATTGTGGACTGGAGTGGAAACAACGGTATTGGGAGAACAGTCTAATACAAATGCTAATTACGATGTGAATGTCAATGTTACCCACGAGACTAATGTTGGGTCTTTGGGTATCTCTGAAGATGAAAAAGAGCATGAACTAAGGCGTATTATCTTGAAGGTGTTGGGTGAGAATTATGTTTCTACGAGTAATTGCACCTTGGGACACAACCAACCGAGCCTGCCCAAAGGTGAAGCGTCTGTTTCAACCCAGGGGTATGTACAGAGTGGGCCGGTAAGAGTTGATCAGGGGAAGAGCTGACAATGTGGTTAAACTCCGTGAACACGAATTTGAAAATGGGGGCTCCTCCTTTGATAACATGGGCATTGATTTAAAACAACCTGTTTTTCCTGAGATCCTGGGCCTGATATTGACAGTATTATTTCAAGATCAAGCTTACATCTCATTAAATAGATCATACATCTTATCTCTATTAGCAACTATACCTGAATTTAGCTTGATCACTTCAGCAGATATCACTTTGGTTGATTTTATTCATAGGTTTAGATATGATTATGTAAGACTTGTAATTCCTTCTGCTTTGATAAGGTCTGTGTTGAAGGAATCTGAATTATTTCAAAAACTGGGTTTCGACATCTATGAATATAAGTCTCAAAAGGCTGTACAACAGAAATCCAAGACGCATGAGGCAGGGCAAGTACAATCTAATCAAACTATCAAGTCTTCTGATGAGGAATCGAATCTGAATAAGCAGGAATGGAGGTGGTTGGCCTTGACTCTGAGGGAATCTATTGATTCACTCAGAAAACTTGGTAAACCCCTCTAGCTCCTGTTCGATCTTTCAACTGGTGAGTTGGAACTCACAGGGTTGTGTGAACCTTTTGAATAATGAAAAATGTATGAGTTTTCTGTCGCAATACGATTTTGAGGAAACTTGGTCAAGGGAGCAGCTGTGTTGGGAAGGATTTACTGTGGTTAACACTTGTGCTCGGGGCTCCAACAAGGGTCGTCCTAAAGGCGGATTACTGATAGCCATCAAACAAACAAATTCATACTCCAAAACAGGGGAATGGTGTCTAGAACATAATTTTCTTGTTCCTGCATTTAAATTAGAAATAAACAAAGAGTCTTTTTGTTCTTTTTATTAACATTTATTGGAATCCCAGTGAACTGACTGATCTACAACTCGGAAAGGAGCTTACCAAACTGGGAGTAATAATTGAAAACTGGCGTGAGACAACCAGGGAGGTCAAATTGTTTTGGCTGGTGATATGAATGCTAACTGTCTGTGTGAACAGCTAGTGGGCGATGAAATGATGGCAAACGCAGAGCAGCGTTTGCGGGTAGGTGGCTCTGGTATTTTACGTGGATGACTGGATGCATTTAGCGGAATCCTTGGGGTTAGATCTTCTCAGAGGGAGCCACCATACTTGGAAAGCCAGAGGCTTGGAATCTACTCTAGATTGTCTCTTCTGGTATTTTTAGGAGTGTGTATGACTGAGATTATCGACTCGAGCTCGAGTGATCATTGTTTTCTGACCTGTAAAATGGCTTTTAATTTCCTTACTCCAACTAATGAAAAGTATACTCATGGGGTGATGATAAATCAGCAAGGAAACAGAATAAAATGGTGTCACAAAAAAAAAATGTGAAGTTTACGTCGACAATGATAAATGATTATTGCTCCATGACTGAGTTACACCGTGATGACTGTTATTCTTCCTTAAACTTTTCTAATTACATTAAAGATACCATTGATAATCTGGCCCCTCGGTCCGCGATGAGGATTAAAGTGAAGATAAAAAATAGACACCCAATGGATATAGTTGTCCATGCACGTAAAACTTTCTACAGAAAAGAACTCAGAAAATTAAAAAAGGAAGCTTTACTACCAACTGAATACAATACGAGGAAAAACAAAATCAAGCAAACTTATAAAAATTGGCATATCCAATACAGAGTGTTGCGAATGCAGCACGATGGTGAGCTTATGCTAAAACTCTGTGTGGGCATGGCTGTACACATTTTTGGCATCTGATAAATGAAATTGAAAAACCTCAACAGGATATGGCGGTGAATGTGATTAATGAGGATGTATGGCAGGGACACTTTTCGAAGTTATATACTGTTAATAAGGTGAAACGTAAATTGATAATAGCCGATAGCCAGTCTTGGTCTTTGAATTTCTCAACTTATGACGTTACAGAAATGATCAAGAAATCTAAAAGCTCAGGAGCAATGGGACCGAACAATTTGTCTAATAAACTAATAAAAATGGACCCGGAAATCTGGGGAAAAATTCTGTTCAAGCTGTATACCAACATTTTAGCGACCAAGGTTATACCACTTTCATGGAAGGTTTCTATAGTTATTCCGGTTTTCAAGAAGGGTGCACGTATGTGTCCTACTAGCTATAGGCCGATAGCGATTGCCGACCCAGAGTCAAAAATATTTGGCTCTTTGGTCTTAAAGGAACTGCAAGAATGGGTTACGGAAAAATCCATTCTTGATCTAAAACAAATAGGTTTAAAAAAACATATCGGAACAGACTGTGGAGGTCTAGTGTTGAAAACTTTAATAGCTAATTCCATGAAGAAGGGAACGAGACCCCCGTTTGTGGCCTCGATGGACCTCAGTTCAGCCTTTGATCTCGTTGATAGGCAACTCCTCTGGCTAAAGCTACAAGAACTTGAGATTCCTGTCCATTTACTCCAAATTATCATTGCTTTGTATACTGACACTAGTCTGAAGGTTCGCTTGACGTCAGAGGGCTTACTCTCCAAGGTTATTAGTATTCCAAACGGCTTAAGACAGACAGGGTTGTATGCTGGCCCCTACGGTCTTTAATTTGTATGTAAGAGGTGCCCAAAATGCACTTGGTGGTAACGTTTTGGTAAGTCCCAAATTGAATAACGTGTGCATTGACTGGATGGCTTATGCTGACTACTTTCTTCTTCTGACAAAACCAGAATTGGTCTGCAAAGGCTACTTCGAGCATTTGAAATATTTATAGATGATCTCAAGCTGAAAATAAACCCTGTAAAAACAGTTATTGTTCGGTTTGGCAAAAATAACAAAAAGGAGAATGCTCTCACATGGTCTTGTGAAGGAAAGAGGATTGAGGGACAACCCTCATTTAAGTACTTGGGTTTTTATTTTTCTGGTCAGGATTCCTCCGCCCTGATAAAGTCAGTTGAGCCTGACATCAGACATAGCCATTAGACAGCTGAGGGCTATTGACAACAAATTTGGAAAATTTACGATGGTTCCGCTGAGGGAATTTTATATTAAAAAGGTCATACCACGTTTAACCTACGGAATCAAACTATTTACTAATGAACTACATACATATTTGACCATTATGAAGGAAACATCTGGAGAGCTGTGTGATGGTTTCTGCCTAAATGCATACCTCTAGCTTTAATAAGATACGAACTGGGTCTGCACTCACTTTGTTCTTATGCAGTCTGGAAGAGACTATGCCTTTGGAAAAAATGTAAAACTAGTAAGGATGAAACATTGTATAAATGTGCTTGGGAACCATTGAATCCTTTCATGAATGCACTAAAAGTTGAAAGTGAGACCTGTCTGAAAGAGCTATTTTTATCTATGATCTCACTATGCAACAAGCCGGGCAAAGTGAAATTCAGTATAATGGGCTTTGATTGGCAAACAACGAAAACCACAATTCTAGATTCAAAATTGTACAAATCTGCCTGTTCTACCTGGAAATGGCAAGCTGATATGGAAGGTTATCTGATTAAATACCCGAGCAAGCGGTTGCGTAGTGACTTCATGCGCTTTCGCTTTAATGTCTTGTCTACTAAACAAGTACAATGCATTAGAAATCGTACAATTGAAGGTGATCCATGGTGCAGGTACTGCAAGACTGTTGATGTTGTTGAAACTCTCCAGCACATTTTATTGGTTTGCCCCTGTTTAAAGACTCAGAGGATAAAGTACTTCTCAAAACGTGTAGTTTCTATACATGAAGTGCAAAGAGACTTCATATGGTACAGAATGCTGCACGATAATTGCATACATTTAAAAATATCAGTGACAACTTTTTTGAGAAATGTTTGTGACTTGGGTTAACCTGGGTAAAAGATTTTATTTGTTTTGATTTACGCAGATCTGGATTTGAGGAAAATGTTCTCATTTGTGTTTTTCTTTAATTCTGAAAATATAATGTAAGTTTACTACGACATGAAAATTTTGATCAAAAAGGATTAACTTGTATTCAAAGTTTGGTACTTTTATGCATTCTTTATAAACTTTTTTACTGTACAATCAATGTTTGATAAATCTTGTGATATTGTATTTTGTGATATTGGAAAGGTTTGTAAATAAACCAAAGCAATAAATAAAAAAAAATTAAAAATAAATGCGCGAACATATCCAGGGGTATCAGGGCGCAGCCTTTACAAGAATTTGCGAAGCTTGGTTACAGGTCAGAGTGTACAAAGTGACCGTAGGGTACACCGATATTATGAACATTTCATCAAAAAGATAGAGATATTATATACATGTAAACAAGTAGGCACACGAAGTTACAGTGTGTACGGGTAGCATGAGAAATGGGCCTGGCAGTGGAGGTAGTGTCTTTGGCATCCTATGTTTTCAGCCATGAAACAACCTTGGAGCGGAAGTTCTGGTAGGGCAGGTCCACTCTGAGATTAGGCGGTAGGGAATTCCATAGCTTGGCTGCTTTCACTGGGAAGCTGTTGCCCCCTATGGTGGCACGTTTAAAGTTAAGGACAGAGAGGCAGTCTTTGTAGGCAGTTCTGGTGGGTCTCAGAGGGGACGGTCTATGGAATCAATTGATCAGCTATATAGGGGCAGCGTTGTGGAGGGATTTATGTGAGAGCCAGTTATTCTGTAGGTTAAATCCTGAGATATGCTCTCTTCTGGAGATCACTTGGATCTGGCAGAAGAGCCGCTCTGAGAGCATTGTTCTGAAGGGTTTGTAGTTTACTGGTGGTAGCCTTGGAGGATCCCAGGTAGAGGGCCTTACAATAGTCCAGGCGGGACAGTAGAAGGGCTCTGGCGAGGGTAAGGCAACTAGGGTCGGACAGAAACGGTTTGGCTGTGCGGATTAGTTTGCACGTATAGGCCGTGGAGGGCGCCAGGGCACTCACTTGTCTTCTGAAGGAGAAATTGGAGTCCAGGTAAAAACCCAAGGTTTTTACCTCTTGTCCAACCCTGATGTTACCACCATCGATCGTGAAGGAGTTGTAGGCAGGGCCAAGTTTCTTTAAACTGGCCGTAGTGCCTAGGACGAGTTCTGTTTTATCATCATTCAGGCATAGTCCATGTGTGGCCATCCATGCCTGGATGATGATGTACACCCTATTTAGCAAGGCCAAATCCTTTCCATAATCTCCAGAAAGCGGAAGGAGGATCTGGGTATCATCTGCATAGTTAGTGTAGGTGATACCAAGATGATCCAAATCATCGAAAAGGGGCTTGGTAAATATGTTGTATAATGTGGGAGAGACACAGGAGCCCTGTGGGACGCCACAAGTGATTGGTATAGGGTCTGCCGCCGCAGTTGGTCAAAAGACCCTCATGGTTCTACCATTGAGAAAAGAGGTAATCCAGATGATGGCCTCAGTGGAGAAATGGGCTGACGTGTGCAGAGGACAGAGTGATCGACCAGGTCGAAAGCTGCGACAGATCTAGGAGGAGGAGGAGGGCAACTTGGCCATTGTCTCCAAGTGTATCGATCTGGGCTTTCAAATTTATGAGAGCAGTTTCAGTTGTGCTGAGGGCGGAACCCTGATTGTCTGGAATCTAGTAGATGGTGTTCTTCCAGGTACTTCTGAATTTGTACATAGGCAACCTTGTCTAGTATTTTTAGTAGAAAAGGGACGGTTGTTATAGGTCTGTAGTTTGTGGGTGTGGATGGGTCGAGTGTAGGTTTTTTTAGTAGTGGGAGAACCCAGGATTGTTTCAGATTAGAGGGGATAGGACCAGTGGTGAATGAGGCATTAGTTTCTTGATGAAGGGGGAGAGGTCACGGGCAGCATCTTTGATAAGTAGTGCCGGGCACAGGTCTCCCTGACAGTTGGAGGGTTTCAAAGATAAGATAATTTTTTCTACTTCAAGAATCGTGACTTTAGAGAAGTTGAAGCGAGTAGGATAGGCTTGTTTAGTGTTTTTGAGGGGAGAGTGTCATTGAGGGATGGTTCTTTGCAGGTGATTTTATTTTGAAGGGAAGCAATTTTGTTTGCTAGGGCGTTCTGGATTTCTGAGCACCAGTGTATCAGACTGCGTATCTGGTTGTGAGTTATTGCTCCATCTACCTGCGTTGAAAATACTTCTTTGCCCTGCAAATGTACTGGTGATAAATAATTGTCCGTGCACTCTTGGCGAGCAATACATTTTGCCGCTGTGAGCAGGGTATTTGTGATGAATTGTTTCTAAATATAAAAGAATCTGTTTGAACGCAGATAGGCTTTGCTTTCATTGCAAGCAAAAGTTTGTTTTTATTTGGCAGTGAGCGTTGGACTGTTAATCTGTTTTTTTTTTCCTTTGAGTGTGTGTGTGTGTGCGTGATTGCACGAGTGACTGCAGTGTGAAAAGGAGAAGAGAAAAAAAAAGGTTTTGCAAATTACTGTAATGATGAATAGTTTGTTCAGGAAAAAGGGTGTTCCCGCTGGCGGTGAATCCGAGGTTATGATTCCAGGTTGGGCTATTCGCCCATATGATAAATTAGCACAGGTGTGGGCGTGCGGAGCAGGGCTGAGCGAAACATGGGACCCTAGTTTGGGAGAAGCTGCTCCGTCAGAAGTAATGCTTTGTTTACAGCAGATTTCAGTAGAAAGGGGACGTGAATGCATTGTATTGGGCAGGCGGGGGTGGGTCCTTCTGCATGCCTATAGGAAAATGCATCAGAAAACTGTGGAAATGATAGAGCATATTTTACAATTGGAAAAAAAAAAAAGAGTTAGCTGCCAAGCAACAAATATCTTTGATGCGGGAAATTCAGATGAAACATTTTAAAGACAAAGCTGATAAGTATCTAGCTGTGACAGAGTGTGCCGCCGTTATGGTAGCACGCTACAAGTATAAAAAAAGGCAATCCTTGGCATCCTCCACAGCGTACACCTGCAAACTAATCAGGACCTGTTGACCGTACCTCTCCAAAACTAACTGCATCGCCATAGCTAACGCATTAGTAATGTCCAAGCTGGACTATTGCAATGCTCTCTATGCAGGAGCTAATAAAACCATCACAAATAAAATGCAAATCCTTCAAAATAACGCTATTAGAGCAGCCCTTGACATACCCCATAGAGAACATATTTCCAACATCAGGAAAGACCTCCATTGGCTTAAAATCAGCGACAGGGTCCTTCTCACGACACTATCGCTCACCCACAAAGGGCTCAACAACACAGCACCCCCCTACATCTCGGCCAGACTAACCAGTAAAACGTCCAGACACCACACTAGGGCTACCAACCACTTCCTGCTTGAAACCCCCAGATTCAGACGATCCAAAGCGGGCGGAGCTAGCATCCCTGTCAGAGCTGCCCAGGCGTGGAACGCATTGCCTACTGCATTAAGGGCCAACCTACCCTACACCAACTTCAGATGTAAGGTAAAAAACTGGCTCTGGTCCAACGACAACTAATTCGCACAGCACTTACGGCCATGATACCTCTGAAACCAGTCCATGACTATTTGGCTTTTACCCATTCACCTTTTGTATACACCTTCAATACTGTAACATGTTAGTTTTTCATTTTCAACTGTTTGTATTGACATGTATGCACTGTATTGTTATGCTTTTTATCCTCTGTATGTAACTTAGCTCAAGTAACCTTGTACCTGCTGCGCCCGGCTACCCCTGGGTTTTGTGCGGATTATCAAGTAATAAACAAACAAGGGGGGGGTCAACCAAAGTAAAGTGGCAACTGTAATCGCTACTGCAGGTGTGGACTGGGACCCTGATAATTGGGATGGAGACATTTTTGACTCAAGCCCAGAGAGTAGCTCGGCAAATGGGTCTGATTCTAAGGCAGAATTGAAATAAGAGACAGTGGCAGTGAAGCCGGTTAGGAGAGAGCGTGCTGGATCGCACCCGCAGAATCCTGAGGGTGTCACACTCAACTGGTCGCCACGGTGGCATCGCATGTAGCCGTATGAATGATGTCTGCACTGGCGTAGCTCTGGTGGTATGATGATGTCCTCTCCCCTGTTATAACCCCAGGAGGCGTTTATCTGCAATGTTGAAACAAGAGATTAGCTTTTGAGTGGGGGGCTGGATTGGTCCCACCTCCTTCAACCTCCTGATGTCCAACTCCTCTTCTGGCTCACCTTTGAGTTTTGCGAGGTTGGCTCTCCGTCCTGCTTGACTTTCAGCAGGGGCGCAGTAAGCTCAGTCTTTCCCCGGACACAGTTACTTCACTGGTCCAGAGTGGCTGTTGCTGTGTCTGGAATATCTGGATTAAGCAGGTAAGTCTATATGCCAATGGATGCTTGGTATAGGTGCTCAATGTCTTTATTACCCAAGGTTTAAACGCGTTTTGTCTTTCTTGCAGGTGCGGATTCATACAGAGGTTTGGATGAAGATTTGACTCTCCTAGGATGCTGGGCAGGTTATCTCCAGGTAAGTATTAGCCCGGGTGAGTGGCGCTGGATGGCTGAATAATTATTTGTTTTTGTTTTGTGCATGACTAACATGCTGTTTTCTGTTCTTTCTATGCAGGCGTGGTGCGGCCCCAGGATGATGGATGGAAGAATCGCTCCGACGTATTCCGGAGGAATGCAGATGAGCGGGTGATTATTGGAGGCCTGTGCGGATGCCCTCTTCCCAACAAGGACGGCCCTCCGAAGATCAGCTGAAGGCGAGACCGGTGGATGAGAATTGCAGGTAAGGCCTTTGTTGCTGTAATAACACCTGTTCTTCTCTTTCTTCTTTCAGGCACCAATGGATGAAATCTCAGAATGGGCGCGACTGTAGATGCTCGAGGACAGAGCAGACACGGTGAGCGTTACGCTGCAGGAGTGCAGAATAGCGTGAAGCATGTTCTGCCTGCAGGGTGTGGCTTAAATAGCCTTGCAAGTAGTCCCCAGGCAAATAGTCCATTTCCCACAACCTGCTTTTCAGGTAAAGTAGTCCCTCGGTCACGCGCTGGATATGCAGAAAGGCTCAGCCTCATTCGGCTGAGTAAGTAGTCCATATGGTTCAAACCATCTTATGAACCTGGCGCCAACAGCGCCAGGACTGAGTCCAGGGGGTTCTGGGACGCTCCTTTGGGGCTTGATAAGCCCTATTGGGTGTCAATGAATGGGGTGGGCTCATCAGTTCCAGGGGTTTTGGAGCACGCACCAGGACAGTGGGCGGGGTTATGGATTTAACCACACTGGAAGATTACACCCAGCAGGAGGTTGGGGAAATCATTACTCGTTTGAGGCAAAAGTCAGGGGAACCTTTGCTTAAATGGATGGTGAGATTGCTAGATGGGGGCGCCACAGGGTTCTTGGTAGATTCCACAGACTCACCGCCCTTTTTGCCTTTGTCAACTGACACCAATGTACAGGAGGTCTTAAGGGCAGGGCCGCCCCCTGATGACAATGGGCAGAATTCACAAGTGTCTTTGCTGCAAAGAGGTGATTCAAAAGGTCAGAGAGCATGCTATGAAGGAGGCAATTCATGTAGATGCTCCGGGATACATGGGGGCTGTGCCGCTTTCAGTTTCAACCAGGAATATGGTGATCAGAACTGCACCGCCCGCATACAAAAGTGTCATTATGACTTTACTTGTAGGTATGACGGGCAAACCCACTGATGAAGTAGTGGATGCCATCCGGCAATTGGCAGACTTAGGGGAGTGGGACAAGAGTGATGACAAGCCCAGAGAGAGAGAGGGGCATAGTGAGAGAAGAACTGAAGCCAGAAGGCAAGATAGTACAGACTCCCGAGTTTCCAGAAAGGACATGTTTTTGGCTTTGTTAAAAGATGGTGTGCCACGAGAAGAAATGGATGGCATTGAAAACCAGGGTAATGTATGAATAATACAAAAAGAGAGGGCTTGCAGACAAAGAGCGCTATAAACAGGTTAAGAAACAGGTGGTGACTAAGCCACAGAGGGACACCTCACCTTCCGCCCCTCCTGAGGAAGAATAGGAAGAAGGGCCTATGGGGACACCTTCCCAGTACCAGCCAACATGCGCTGATTTGAGGAAGGTGGTGCGTGCAATGTTAGAGACAGAGCCAGGTTACACTCATTCAAAATTTGACTAGGGTTATGGCCAAGCCATGGCAGCGTCCGGTCGGATAAAAGTTGATAGACGTCCCCACGTTAATGTTAACATTTTTTGGGGGCCGGGAAATACACAAGTGGTGCGAGCATTGATGGACACCGGGGCGGAGGCCTCTCTGATTTATGGAAATCCAACACAAAGGCAGACACTTTACATTACCGGGCTGGGGGGTGGGGGGAGGAGACCCCTGCAGTACAAATAGAAGTGGATATGAAAATAGGCAATTTGAGTAGGAAGAAATACCAAGTGTTGATTGTCCCGATCCCCGAGTATATAATTGGCTTTGACATTCTAAAAGGATTAACCTTGGCACTTGGAGGTAAAAGGTATCAGTTTGGGGTGAGTGCATTGACCTGCACACCCATTACTGTAGGCAAATTGAAGCTGCACCCACTGCAGGTGCCTCTGGTGACCAAGCGGGTAGCGATGAATCAATACCGCATTCCCGGGGGGCACAAGGAGATTTCAGACACCATCAAAGAGTACGTAGGGGTGGGTGTGTTACGCCATATTACTACCGCATGGAACAACCCACTCTGGCCTGTTAAAAAAGGGGACGGGTCTTGGAGGATGACGGTGGATTACCGCGAATTAAACAAACACACTCCTCCCTTGGTGCCCGCAGTGCCAGATGCCATTACCTTGATTGAGAATGTCCAAAAGTTTGAGGGGACCTGGTATGCAGTGGTAGATTTAATGCATTTTTCTCTGTGCCAATTGCTGAAGAGTGCCAAGAACAGTTTGCATTTTCTTAGAGCGGACGTCAGTACACCTTTCACAAGGTTACCTATGGGGTACATACATAGCCCGACTATCTGCCACCGGCTGGTAGCGAGCACTTAGACAAGATATTGTGTAAACCTGACATACAAATCTCTCATTATATTGATGATATTTTGATTCAGGGTAAGGATGAGCGCAGTGTGCAAAATCAGTTAGAAGTCATTATGGAAGGATTGAAGAAGGAAGGGTGGGAGATTAACCCGAACAAAATCCAAGGGCCAGCTCAGACAGTGATATTCCTAGGGATTCAGTGGCATAATGGGCATCGCGAGATGGTACCGAAGGCTCGACAGAAAATTCTTGCGTTCATCACTCCATTGAACAAAAAGCAAGCTCAGCAGTTCATAGGGCTGTTTGGGTTTTGGAGACAGAACATTCCCCATTTAGGGCAGATACTGGCTCCCCTCTACAAAGTGACCCGAAACAAATATGAGTTTAAGTGGGGGGGGCGCAAAAAGCATTTGATTTGGCGAAAGACACCGTGCAGCAGGTGCTTGATCTATGGCCATTGAAGGAAGGCGAAGTGGAATTGAATGTGTCTGTGAAAGACAATTACGCCAACTGGAGTGTGTGGCAGAAACAGGACAGGAAACGTGTGCCATTGGGGTTTTGGAGTCGTAAGTTGCCCGAGGCTGGTAACTGATACACTCCGTTTGAGAAGCAGTTGCTGGCATGTTATTGGGCCCTGGTCGATACTGAGCAAATGACAGTGGGGCATGATGTGTTGATGAGGCCTGAAATCCCAATTATGCAATGGGTGCTGAGCTCTCCTAAAACACATAGAATAGGACATGCTCAAGAAGCCAGCATAATCAAATTGAAATGGTACATTCAAGACAGAGCCAAATCGGGGAAGGGTGGAGTTGCCAAATTACATGAGCAAGTGGCCAACATACCACCCTCAGATTATATACCACCGGAAGCGCCTGAAAAACGCGAATCTCCCTTGAAACGGGGAGTTATGGCGATCTGACCCTAGAGCAGACAGAACATGCCTTGTTTACAGATGGCTCAGCCCGATATGTGGGAACTGAGCAATATTGGAAAGCAGTGTTTTATAATCCCAAGACAAAAAAGGTTTTGACAACATCAGGGAAAAGGAAGAGCAGTCAGTTTGCAGAACTTTACGCAGTTTACCAAGCATTGAAACAAGAGACCCCTGGTCGATGTCATTTTTACACAGATTCATGGTCAGTGGCGAATGGATTGGCGGTGTGGCTGCCAACCTGGCAAAAGAATGGGTGGATGATTCATTCAAAAGAGTTGTGGGGAAAAGAACCGTGGCAAGATATTGCTGAGATGTTATCACAAAATGAAGTCACTGTGCATCATGCAGATGTGCATTGTGCTGCAGGTTCATTAGAACGTTGGTTTAATTCTGTTGCAGAAGAACATACCAAGATTTCATCTGTGGATGCGGAGGCTCAGGAAGACGATTTGGAGGGTTTGGCCAAGTGGGCTCACCAGAAATGTGGGCACCTTGGAAAAAAGGCTACTACCAGGTGGGCACAAGCTCGAGGACTCCGTATTCCTTTAGAGGTAGTGAAAACAATCATTTTGCAATGTCCTTTGTGCCAACAGCATAGGCCTATCCCTCAGATTGTCCAGGGTACGTTGCGAAGTGGAAAATTACCAGGTCAAATTTGACAAATTGATTACGTCGGTCCCCTGCCAATAAGTAAAGGCTGTCAGTATACATGCACTATTGTGGATACATACTCTGGATACATGATGGTTTTACCGTGCAAACGTGCCACACAACTGAACACCATTATGTTGTTGGATCAGATCACGTTGCATTATGGGGTGCCTTTGCAGATTCAAAGTGACAATGGGTCACACTTCAAAGGCAAATTAATACAGGACTACCGTCAGGAAAAGAATATTGAATGGCTCTACCACGTGCCCCATTATCCTGCAGCTTCAGGATTAAGTGAACGAATGAATGGCTTGTTGAAAGAACAGCTACGCAAATCTGGAGATGGCAGTTTAGCAGGCTGGCGTGATCGTGTGTTTGATGCGGTCCAAGTGTTAAACAATAGGCCTCTGAATAATCATGAAACTCCTTTGATGCGGCTAATGACTCCTGCTTTACAGATTCAACCCAACTCAGTTAGAGAAACCCTCCTGTATTGGAAAATTACCCGGGGTTCTTTAGCTCTCCATCGGGCGACTCCAGAGTCAGCAGGGGTAGACTTGCATTCTCATGAGGAGATCAGATTAGACCCAAGAGGGATTGTTGTGATTGGAACAGGGATTGGGGTACAAATTCCTCCAGAGGATATGGGATGCATTGCCCCTAGATCTAGCCTAGCATTGAAGGGAGTTTAAGTGCTGGGAGGAGTCATTGATGCCGATTATCAAGGCGAGATCAAAATCATCTTGATGAATAGTGGGGACCAATTGTTACCGATCCATAAGGGCGACCGGGTGGCCCAATTGATTATTGTTCCTGTTAAATTGGCCATGATTAAAAAGGGGGAGCCTCCCACAATGTTAACTACACGTGGGGATCGTGGTTTTGGCTCTTCGGACAGTATGGTACCAGGTGCAAAGGTGTGGGTTGAAAGATCAAGTGGCCCACCAGTGCCCACAGATGTTATTGCATCAGGCAAAGACCAGGTAGTCTTAGTGATGGAGCCCGGTAGAAATAAATGGCAGTATGTGCCCACAGACAAATGTTAGGTAAGAGTGATTTTCAACACTGATATCTCTTTTCTGAGTTTGCCTTGTAGATCCTGTGTCTGGCTGGTGTAATTGTTGGACTAAATGGAGTCCGTTTGGGAGAGTCAAACGGCATGCTGCTTCCCATGAAACATGTTGCATCTGTGCCAGCGATCCAGGGGAGACCGATGAGCAATGATGTCCAAAAGCAGCCCTATGCCGATGCCGAAAAGCCAGCCAGACCGAAGAAATGGATTTGTGGAATGCGAAAATCACGTCAGGTGCAGACGCAAACAACGTTGATGCCAGCTATACAACGACGACGAAAATATTCCCCGATTACATAAGCAGAGAATATGTGGACATATTTGGCACAGCAAGTACTCAACATTACGCACTTTTGCCTTATTGACATGCAACATGCAGAAGCTTTGCTGACTACATGGTTAGTAGCGGTACCGACGCCAGTTCCGGTTCTATAGCACATTTTTGGCATCACGCACAATGATTCTTTGGTTCAGGATTCCGATATTCAGGATTCCGATATTAGACAATCCTTTTCAGTCTATGAGTACTGCAGGTTTTGCCAGGAAACAGATTGCAAATGGAGAAACTTGACACGTATTGTAACATACAATATAACTCAAGGCGATGTGTGTTACTTTATGACCTGCAATGTAGAAGAAATTGGCAAATGCCAACAGCTGAATTTAATCAAACAGAAAAATCAAACTGTGTTTGAGAGAAGGTTGTGTTCACGAGTTCCAAGCACATGTACCAGTGTGAATAATACTATGTCTTGTAATCATACAGTGATCGCTGCCAGCCATTTGAGTCACATTAAACTTCCAACAGGGTGGCTGTTCTCATGTGGCAACATCACATACACTTACATTCCAGCTAACATTTCCGGAGGTCCATGTGCCTTAACTCGATTAGGGCTAATGATGTTCCCTATACACCCAGCAATGTCTCAAAGCAAAAGGTTAACTTTTGAATCTGTGGGTTTATCCCCAGATTGTGATTCACATGTGCATTGGTTATCAAAGGCTGAGGTTCTAGCATTAGCCCTTTCATAAGTGGGAGTCTGGGATTTAGCTGCTGGGGGTTACAAATCTCTGATTAAACTAGCATGTTTAGTGGTAAAAGGACTGAATCATACTTCTCAAGCATTAGAAGAGTTGCTCCTTGATAGCAAAGTTATTAGAAAAGCAACTTTGCAAAACAGGGCTGCCGTTGATTATCTCTTGCTGCAACATAATTTGGGCTGTAACGCAGTTGAAGGTATGTGTTGTTTTAATCCAAGTGACCATTCACGATCCATTGAAAATCATATTAGAGGTTTGAGGGACCTCATTTCCCAAGTGTCTCACGATTATACTGGGAATTGGTGGGATTGGTTATTTTCATGGATTCCTGACATTGGGATACACTGCGTTACGCCTTTACCTGCATTTGCATTATTTTGGCTATTATAATAATTGGTTGTTGTTGTATTCGATGTATTCCTAGCTTGGTTCTAATGTTTCGTCGGTTTCAGAGACCGGCTCCTCTGCCACTGGGCTATGGAAGATAAATATCCAAGGGTGGAATTGTTATGCTTGAGCTAAAACATGGCGCTGATGCGCAGTGCATTCTGGGGGCACTCAGAGCTATAATGGATATTTATTCCATGCCTCAGTGAAAACTGCACTTGCTTTGTTAAAAGACCTGCTTTCAATGTTATCCGTTGTTGAGCCTGGTATGCAGACTTTAGTCAAGGACAATGTGCTGGGAAGCTGGTTTTGTTGTGTCTTGCTATGAGTTATGGAATTGTTTTTGTGTGGTGTTTAGAAGAGGGAAGCTTTGCTCCTTGGGGGTTACTGTCGGTTGACCCGGCCGGCAACCAACGGTCACTCAACAATGTGCAAGTGCTAATGCCAGAAGGTTCCAGAAATTGCCACCCCTTTTTAGGAGGGCATATATTGGGAGGCTCTGGAGAGGTCAGGTGGGGAAAAAACACAAAGACCTCAGTCGGAGGGGGGACGCCTTGTTCCGACCTTCCTGTGGGCTGTTGTGCTCTCTGCCTGGCTGTTACCCGGGTCTTCCAGCCGCTTCTGGCGAGTTGAGGGATTCCTTTACGCCCACAGTGATGCATCTTCTTTTGAATTCTCCATCTTATCTGTGATTTACTTCTGTTTTATCACTTGTTGCTTCTTAGCAAAATAATGAGCACTTATACGGCTATTTATTCATAGCTAACTGCGTATCTGGTTGTGAGTTATTGATCCGTCTACCTGCGTTGAAAATATTTTTCTTTGCCCTGCAAATGCACTGGTGTTAAATAATTGTCCGTGCACTCTTGGCGAGCAATACCAAACCCTAGGCCCAAATCTGTGGGTTGGCTCCACAAACCCTTTGAGTGTTACAAGTGGTGTAGCCTTTTTCCATTTGTGCCCCAGCAGGTGCACCCACACGAGGTACTGTTTTTGTCAGGACACCTGTGGAAATGCGGGAAGGTATGACATCTGTTGTTGGTGGCGTGTTTCGGTGGGTAAGCAGAGTGAAATGTCTGAAAATTGTGTTTTCAACCCCCAAATTTGAACTTTGCCGGGAGTTCTGGGTAGTAGATTATGCGAAAATTAGTGAAATGTCTGAGAACTGTCTTTATTTCCAGCCAATTTCAGAGACATTTCCTCTGTCCACTCACCGAAACACTTCGCTAACAGATGTCATACCTTCCCGTGTTCCCACAGGTGTCCCTACGAAAACGGTACCTCACGTGTGTGGGTGCACCTACCGGAGGGCAAAAGGAAAAGGGTAACCCACTGGTAACCCCAAGCCTTTCGGCACAGCACATTTTGTTTGGGCAACCTACAGATTTGGCACTAGAGTGTCGAAGCCAGCAAGGAAAAACAGGGAACCCCATGCATTTCCCAAAAGATGACACCCCTGGGAATGCACAGAGGTCTGACTTGCGCAAAGCGGCCCAGAATGTATTACCCAGAACCCCAGACAAAGTGAACATTGTATTCCCCCCCCAAACCAAATAGCACACTTTGTCGAGGATTGTGGCTAATAAAAACTGGGGCAATTTGCGCAAGGCAGACCTCTGCGAATTCCCACTGGTGTCCTCTTTTCGGAAATGCATGGGATTCCCAGTTTTCCTTGCTGGCTTTGACACCCTAGGCCCAAATCTGTAGGTTGCCCACATGAACAAAATGTGCTGTGCCGAAAGGCTTGGGGTTACCAGTGGGTTACCCTTTTCCTTTTGCGCCCCAGGTAGATGCACCCACACATGTGTGGTACCGTTTTCATCAGGACACATGTGGGGACACGGGAAGGTAGGCCAAGTGTTGTTGGCGGTGTGTTTTGGTGGGTCGCCAGAGTGAAATGTCTGAGAATTGTCTTTATTTCCAGCCAATTTCAAAGACATTTCCCTCTGTCCACTCACCGAAACTCGTCGCCAACAGATGTCGAGCAATCTGCACCCAGCAATGCTTTCAATCTCCCCTTTCCAACAACACCTCCCTCGATCTCCGGCTTGAAATCCAGCCGGAGATCGAGGGGGAGAAAGGTGGAGACTCACCTTGTGTTTTCACCGCAGGAGCCCGAACTGGCTGCTGCAGTGAAAATTACTTTCACGTCGGCATGCTTTACGCACGCCGATGTGAAACTGAAGGTAATCCAGCCCCCTGGCAGTGAGGGGGGACCTCCCCTTCACATAGCACAGGGTTTGGATTACTGTTGCAGGGATCGCTCAAAACAGAGTGCCGAAAAGGACGAGCTATCTTGTCCTTGGCACCCTGGAGGGAATTCCAAGGACGAGATACCTCGTCCTTGGCACTTAAGGGGTTAAAGAAGCCCACCGTGTATCCGTCGTCCCCAGATGCTTTCCCCCCATCTTCATCCCTGGATCGCCTTCAGCACCTCCTTCCCCGTAATGGGCTCCTCCATCTTCCCTTATTCAAACTCGGTAGGAGAATTCCTTGCAGATACTGCTCAAGCTGGCAGTTGTCCACCACGGTGTCATCATATAGATTCTCACAGAACCAAACAAATTCATCCAGTACTCCCATTGTGGTTGAGTGGATTATCCCTGAGGGGTCCTCAATCTGCTCCAGCCAACTGTCTGCCCACTGGCTCCTTAGCCTGGACTCCAGCATGGTGTCTGCTTTATTTCCCCCCCCTCCTCATAATAGCACTGCCGCAGAGACTGCAGCCCCAACACCACCTTCCCCACCTCCAGTTACCTCAGCTCCTGCCTCTTCATCCTAGCTTGCACGAGCCTCTCCTAGACGTCCCTTCCACGCTCAATCTTTCAGCCTCCAGGTCTCGATCAAATCTCCCCCCTCAGTCTCTCCACTAACAGTGCCCTGGCCCTCTTCTTCCTCGCCACTTCTCCAATCAATAGACCCCTCCATGACGCCTTCGCAGCCTCCCAGACCGTACTGGGGCAAACCTCCCAGTTTTAAATGGGAGGAAGGGGGAATGAACAAAAAACAAAAAATAAACAAAAAAGGCCCACCGCTTTCCTAACCTCTTACACAAAGACCACATCTTTCAGCAACATGGCATTGCACTTCTATAAGGAGTCTCTCGTTTGTAGGCCCACCATGAAAATTCCCATGTCACGATCTGTCCAGCTAATAGGGGTAAGGTCATAGCTGGATACCCTGTCCATTTGCTGCCTCTGAATACACCAGTAGTCAACCCTCGTTCTCGTACCATGCACAGGGGGAGAAACGGGTCTAGCCCCTGGTCTCTGGGTGGCACATCCATCATACCTTCCCTTGCCAGAAGACTGTGGAAGCCACTTCCTGCCTGTGGGTTCTCCCACCCCGGCAGACCATCACCACCAATGTTGTCCATCACTGGATCTGCCCACGTGGTAATATCACCCCCCCTCCCACAAGAGCAGTATGACGCTACCCTGCTGCAGTACTTCTGTCAGCGTGTCCTGAAAGAACATGAGCCATCCTTGGTTCGGGCAGTAAATTGTGGCCAGCGTCATCTGCACGCCCTCCAGTGTGCCCGAGACGAACAAGGCCCAACCATCCAGCTTCTGTCACAGCTTCATGCCTCCCAGGCAGAGCCTTCTGTTAAGCAGAATACCAACCCCTGCTTTCTTGGTCACACCCAAAGCCCAGAATGCCTGCGCTATCTGACCTCCCGGGATACACCTCTCTTCCCCACCAACTAACCTGGTTTCCTGTAGGAACATGATATCCAAACCCTGGTTTTGAAAATGCATGCCATCAGTGGGAGCTTTCTGGGAGACTTAAACCCTTTCACATTTAACGTCCCCATCCTGAACACATCCGCCTGCTGGCCATTATCCTTGCACACCATAGCCGGTCCTCAAACTAGCTCCTGAGCCTTCCGTTGCACCAATCTGCCCAACTGCCCTAGACAACCCCCCCCCCCAGCACCCCTCTCCCCGAACTACCCAATCCCCCTCTCCCTCTCCCTCTCCTCTTCCAACTAGAGACGCCCACCATACGCTGAGACACCAAGGATAACTTTGCCACGCCGTCCGTCCAGACTACCACTTTTCTCCTCCCCAGCTATTTGCAAAAACATTTCAGGCCTTGTGGAGGTTCCACGCCTCTAAACAGATCCCTTAATTTATTTCTCACAGTAGGGTGTTCAGTTTCTTGTACTTCCTACCGCCTGGCATCTTTTTCTTAACCATGAGTTCCTTGCTTTGCTCTGAATTTGTACATGCCTCGCCTGCTTCCAAATTCCTATTTGGGTCCGATACACCCTCTTTCAGGGATGTAGTACATGTTGTGCTTCCTGGCCGTTCGTGATCAGGTAGTCTGTATCCCCTCTCTCAAACCACAGAACGAATGGGTATGACCAGCGGTATCGCAGCCCCTTTTCCGTCAGCCATTGTGTACGAGGCCGACAGTCTCTTCTGCGTGACAAAGAAAGTCCCCAAAGGTCCTGGAATTTCTAAACTGAGTCCCCCTCATATTGCAGAGTTCCTATATGCTTTGCTCTCTCCTGTCCTTACATCTGAGGAAGCGGGACAACCATCGATCTCGGGACACCACCCCTTCCACCACCACCTCCGTGAGCCCTCTCCAGCTGGACTGCCTTACCTCCCTTGGAGAGAAAAAGAGCGTTGATCAGACCTTCCACCTTCCTTTTCAAGTCTGCCGCTGTATCGCCCTTCTGCTCGCACAGGCCGTTCCGGCGTTCTATATTCGAGATCGTCGAGCTTCAAAAGGGAGTCCTCCTCACGAATTTCCAGGTCTTTCAGACTAGCCTTATATTTCATCTCCAGGTGGTCTACTTGAAGGGGATTGTCCACCCTCCCCTTGAGATCACAAATGGAGGCCTGGATATCACTCCTGATGACTGATTTCTTGAAAAATGTCTTTCAGGTCCTCCCTCATCAAGCGTGGCAGGCCTCCACCCTCCGGTTCTCTCCCTTTGCTCCTGCCCCCTCCATCTCCATCCTAGATTCCATTCTGAAGCGCTGTAGGGAACCTACAACCGGGGGGACGTCATACTTCAGCTTCTCTGGGGTCTGCTCACTCCTGGGGTATTGGTGCTCTGACACACCCGGCTGTCCCCTTTCCTAGCGCACCACAGGGGATGCGCGACTCCCCCTGCTCAGTGTTGTTCTGCTGCCCATCAGGCCTGTGTCCTGCGCTGGCTCCACAGCTTTCCATGTGGTTTTCTGTGAGTTCCTGGAGGCCTTTAGCTTTCTTGGTGTTGCTCGCTCTCCTCCAGGCCTCCTTCTGGCCTTGTCCCACCTCAGGGCTGGCGGCTCAGGTATTTCCTGGTCTCTTGTTAGGAGTGCCCCCTCCACACCCTCTGGTGTCTTCAGCACCCTGCTTCACGGCCCTCCTCCAGTGCACACACGCAGTCTCAGGGGCTACAGTTCCTCACCTTTGTGCTCAGCCCTAAGCCCTGGTGCCTCCCCCTCTGCTCGCTCCTTCACAGTGAGCTGTTAGTCTTCCTGGACGCCACCCTCTGTGTCCAACGGTGCACAGGAGATGCCCTTTATTCTCCCCACTGTCCACCTGTCCAGCTTCCCGCCCTGGCTCCTCCACTTACACCCGTGGGTTCCTGGTTTCCCTTGGTTGTTCCGTCTCCTGGCTGCCTTCAGGCTTCTTGCCCCTCCTCCCAATTGGGAGTACGGGCGTTCCGGGTTCCCTCTGGCATGGACGCCCCTCCGTGGTGTCTCCCAGGCCGCGGCACCCAGGCCACCTCACCTCTTGCCATCCCTTCACGTCCGGTGCACGTGGGACGTCCTCTTGTTAACTCCGGAGCTCCAGCTCCTCTCCCTCAAGCTCCAATCCGGGTTCTCAGCACCACAGCAGGTTGTTAAGCTAACAAGGTGCTGCTTCTCGGTGTAGGCTCGCTGCAGAGTTTAGTGCTCCTCTCGTTGCGCTATCCCCATAGCCGGGGTCCGTCCGCCCACTGCCGGAGGCTCTTCTGGCAGTTGCTGGGCCTCTGGTCACACTGGCACGTCCTGGCCTTCCTCGCCGCTGCCGCTCACCCGGTGAGCCCTTTGCCAAAAATGGGGCTGCAAGAGCCCACCTCTGGGGTCTCGTGGGTGCCTCTCGCCAGGTATGGCCTTCACATGCAGGGGGGAAGACGGTTCCAATGTCAGCCACTAGACAGTTGACGGCGGAGCTCAGCTTCACACGGCCATCATGGTTTGCGCCCCCTGGTGGTCTCATAGCTTACGTGGCTTTTAATGCTTCCATGATAAATGTGCGGATCCAGACTACTTTAAATCATTCTGCCAATTTAAAATAGCCACCTGTCCCTTTGTTCCGTTTTGAACAAAAATGCTAAATAAAGACATTACCTCAAAGAAACGCGATAACGGATGTTTTGTCGTGCAGCAAGGAGGTATGCATATGATGAAACCAGCTGAAAATATCCAGAGTGGTAACAACGCAATAGAAGATAAATGCTCGTTAAAAACAATGTTTCCTAAATGATTTGGCAACGGAGAAGGCATGTTTAAATAATGCATATAATGAGGACTTGCAGCTTTGCGATTTCTACGTGTTCTAGCTCAATGGTCAGAGTGAATCAATGCTTGTGTGAAAAGCAGCAGCCCCGGAACATGAGCGTCAACTTGCTTAAAATAGATCTGGGCCAAAACATTTATGTGGGGCAGGCCATTGTCTGTACGGGATCTTAGTTTCCATTCAATTAGGCAATGAGAGTCGCTAGTCACGTGTGAACACTTCCAACCTGACGGTAAAAAGCTCACGTTTCCCGTCGTTGGTAGATCGGCCCTGTACCTTTGGCATATACGTTATACAGTCACAAGGATACAGGGATCAAGAGTCGATGTCCTGAAAAAAACATGGGTGGAAACTGTCCTTTCATAAACCCTCAAAGCCAACACCATTTAGGCTTTCATACGAAATTGTGTACTATCATCATGTGCCAACTAAGCACAGCCTCAAATGCTACAATAAGGGCATTCAAATGGCAATTTATGGTACAGTGCCAATGCGTGGTACAGATCAGGTGTAGACTCACGCCCAGTTGCTGCCATCATACCTCGAATGCCATAAAAATGCATGCTCAAGATTCATAGGTCTAGTCGAATCCCCATTTGCAAAGCATGGAGCCTATACACCATATGCACGATACTACTTCATGCGCTGGTGCCTTCCCTCAGCGTTGCCTGTGCCTACGAGGTGAGCTCCTCACTCCCCCCCGCTATCCCCCCCAGTCCCCACTCCTCCAGCTCCATGTCAGCTCATGGTAGTCTGTCACCTGTGTTTCTTCAGGCTTTTCCTCTACCAGGTCGCACCACATATGCAACCTGCTACTGTCCCTCGCCCAACCAATCCCCAGCCATTAGAAAGCTCTTGCAGGGCTCGGGTAGGGTCAAGTCGAGGGAACTGTACACGAAGGAACAAGTTACTTACCTGTAACTGTTGTTCTCCAGCATGGGTCTGGCATGGATTCACATGCTCATGAATATTCCCCGTCGTCAGGCTGGGAATCCTCGGTAAAGAAAAAACCAGTATCAGTTTCGTTTCTGATCTGTCTTTCGTAGTAATAACCAATCACTGGTCTCTGCGTCATACTGACCACAGCCAATGACTGCCCTCTACCTAAGCACCGCCTCTGGCAGCCATCTTCAGATTTGGAAGCACGTGAAGTGGCAGTATGACCAAGTGAAGAGCCGCAGAGGGGTAGGCGGGAGGGTTCGCATGTGAATCCATGCCAGACCCATGCTGGAGAACAACAGTTACAGGTAAGTAACTTGTTCCTTCTCCAGCATGGGGTCTGGCATGGATTCACATGCTCATGAATAAAGAATACATAGCAGTACACACATGCACAACCACGGGAGGTGGCAAAGGCTCAACATTAAGCATCACATCAACTCAACATTAAGCATCTTACCTCCTCACCAGGCTCACCTCAGGCGAACAGGTTGCGCAGCACTGCTTGGCCGACCCTGGACTCCTCCCTGGAATCCCGGTCGACGCAGTAGAATTTCGTGAAGGTGTGCGTCGACCTCCACGTAGCAGCCCTGCATATGTCCAGCAGGGGCACACCAGATAGGAACGCCGTGGTAGCTGCGATCACTCTGGTGGAATGGGCTCTCGGATGGTCAGGCAGCGGTCGATTTGCCAACTGGTGACAGCACATGATACAGCCGGAGAGCCATCTGGAGATGGAAGCCTTCGAGAGAGCCTTCCCCTGATTGACAGGTCCAAAGTTCACAAAGAGTTGTGACGTCTTCCGAAAACCCTTCGTGCGGTCCACGTAGAACTTCAGCGCTCTAGCTACATCCAGCGAGTGCAAAGTCCTCTCAGCCGGCGACGAAGGCGACGGGAAGAACACAGGTAACACCAAGGGTTCGTTGAGATGGAAGTCCGACGGTACCTTGGGCATGAAGGAGGGGTGCGTCCTGAGCACTACCCTCGTGTCGTGGAAACTCAAGTACGGGGCCTTGCAGGAAAGGGCCTGGATCTCTCCCACTCGTCGTGCGGAGGTGATGGCCACAAGAAAAGCTGTTTTCCACGATAGAAACTTCAACGGGGCCGAGTGCAGAGGCTCGAACGGAGGTCCCATGAGCTTGGTCAGCACCACGTTGAGCTCCCACGCCGGGGCCGGAGCCTTCACCGGCGGGAACGATCTGAACAGTCCCTTCATGAACTCTTTCACCAGACGATGAGACCACAAGGACGCCCGCCCCGTGGTTCTGGTGTATCGGGAGATCGCAGCAAGATGAATCTTGATGGACGCGTGTGCCAGACCAGCTTTGGCTAGCGTCAGCAGGTACGGCAGTACTTGGGGAGCCGTAATCCGTAGAGGGTTAATCTTCTGTGCGTGGCACCAGACAGAGAACCTCTTCCATTTGTGTCCGTAGCATTTAAGAGTCGAGGACGCCCTGGCCTTTGCAAGAACCTCTCTGCAATCGGCCGGTATGTCGTATCCTCCAAACTCTAGCGCTGCAGGAGCCAGGCCTGCAAGTTCAGCGACTTCGGGTCGTGGTGGAGGATGGCGCCTCCTTCCCTGGAGAGTAGATCCGCGTCCGCCGGCAGCTTGATCGGCGGGGACGCTGACAAGTCCAGAAGGTCCAGGAACCATATCTGCCTCGGCCACGCAGGTGCGACGAGGATCATCCTGCACCGTGACCTCTTGAGCTGGTTGACGAGCCGGATTAGCAGAGGCAAAAGAGGGAACGCGTAGAGGAACAGGCCCTCCCAGGGGAACGAGAAAGCATCGCCCATGCTCCTCGTCTGGGGAAACCTGCTGGCGAACCTCCGGCACTTGGTGTTCGTCGCCGTCGCGAACAGGTCGATCTGGGGTGTGCCCCACCGTCGGAAGAGGCGATCCACCAGATCCTGCCGTAGTTCCCACTCGTGGCACGAGCGCAGCTCCCTGCTGAGTGAGTCGGCGATGGTGTTTTTTATCCCTGCCAGATGAAACGGAACCAGAAACATCCTTTGGGCGACGGCCCAATGCCACAGGTCCTGCGCCTCCTTGGACAGCGCTGGGGACCTGGTTCCGCCCTGTTTCCTGATGTAAAACATGGTGGTGGTGTTGTCGGTGAAGATCCTCACCACCTTGCCCTTGAGGGACGGAAGGAAGGACCTGAGGGCCCAAAACACTGCACGGAGCTCCAGGACGTTGATATGCAGGGACTTCTCCGTCGGGAGCCAGAGTCCCCTTGCGTGCAGATTTTCGGTGTGCGCTCCCCACCCTTCCAGGGAGGCATCCGTGGTCACAGTCTCCCGGTGGGCTGGGGTCTGGAAGTCCATGCCCGCCGTCAGATGCGCGCGGGTGCCCCACCACCGTATCGCTCGTCGGAAACTCTCGTCGAGCTTGATCCTTTCCTCGAAGCTGCCCGTCGTCTGGATCCAGCGCGCATCCAGGAATTCTTGCAACGGGCGCATCCGGAGCCTGCACATGGGAATGAGGTAGATGCAGGAAGACATCATCCCGAGGAGGGACTTGATGGACCTCACTTTGGCCGCGTCGGCCACCAACATCCGTTGCACCTTGCCCAAGATGGTCCTGGTCCTCTCCTCCGACGGGGAGGCCAGAAGGGACACTGTGTCGAGCCTCGCTCCCAGAAACAGTGCGACTTGCGCGGGCACCAGGTGGGATTTGGCGTAGTTCACGGAGAATCCCAGGTCCGTGAGGAGTTGGACGGTCCTTGCCGTGTGGACCACGGCGAGCTCCCTCGTCTTGGCGCGGATGAGCCAGTCGTCCAGGTAGGGGTAGACGTGAATCCCCTCGCGGCGCAGCTGCGCCGCCACCGGTGCGAGGCACTTGGTGAATACCCTGGGTGCCGACCGTAGTCCGAAGGGAAGGGCTTTGAACTGGTAATGACGCCCTTGGACCACGAATCTGAGGAATTTTCGGTGCCCCTTTAGGATGGGAATGTGGAAGTAGGCATCCTCCAAATCCAACGACGATAGGAAGTCTCCATCCTCCAGCTGACCCAGGACGTGCTGGAGGGTGACCATCCGGAACTTCTGCGCCTTGATGAACTTGTTCAGACGTCGCAGGTCTAGGATGGGGCGCCATCCTCCCGTCTTCTTCTTCACGAGGAAGTATCGCGAGTAGACTCCGGAGCCCCGAAGCCTCTTTGGGACGAGTTCGATGGCGCCCTTTCTGAGCATCGCCTTTACCTCCAGGAGAAGTTGAGGGACGTGAAATTCTTTCCTCGCCACGGGGGGGACGCGCGGGCACCTTCTTTGAAACTCGAGCGCGTGGCCCCGGGCCAGGGCGTCCAGCACCCAACGGTCGGTGGAGATGGACTCCCACACGCTGACGAAGCCCGCCAGCCGGCCTCCCACCGGGGTGCTTCGGTGGGGGCCCGACCCCACGGCCGGTTCAATCCTGCTTGGACGCGGCCTTGCCGCCTTGACCTCCTTGGCGACGACGGCGGGGTCCGCTAGACTTGCCTCGTCCTCTGTAGGCCTCTTGCGACGACGAGCGGGCCGCTTGACGGTAGGAAGCGAAACCGCCGCCGGAACCTTTGGAGGCGCCCTTGCCTCCGCCGCTCCGAAAGGGCGTCCGTCATTGCTGCAGGACTCCAAGGGCCCGGGCCGTCTCAGTATCCGCCTTGATGGCCTGAAGGGAATCGTCCACTGTCTTCCCAAACAGGTTGTTCCCGTCGAAGGGCATGTCCAGGACTCTGGTCTGGACGTCCTGCCGGAAGTCCGTAGCTTTGAGCCATCCACGACGTCGAAGGCAAACGCCGTTGCCCAGCTGGCGGAACCCAGTGTCGGCGATGTCCGTCGCCACGGTGATGGCGTGGTCCGAGGCCACCTCACCTTCCTGCAGGATCTCCAGGGCCTCCGCCCTCTTGTCGTCCGGCAGAAAATCCAGCAGGGGAGCTATCTTGTACCAGAGCACCCTGTCGTAGCGGGCCACGATAGCCAAGGCGTTGGCCGCTTTAATCGTCGTCGCTGCCGACGAGATGACTCTACGTCCCATAGCATCCAATTTCTTTCCCTCGCCGTCCGGCGGGGAAGTCGATGTGGAGGCCGCACCCCCCCCCCCGCTTTCTTCCTGGCTGCCGCGGAGACGACGGAATCCGGGGTAGGCTGCACCCGGAGGCATAGGGGGGCCGTGTCCGGGACCCGGTACTTTTTCTCGTACCGGTCTCTTCTAGCTGGCGTCGTGGAAGGGTTCTTGAGGAGGGAAAGGCCCTCATCCCAAATGTCGTCCAACAGAGGCACTGCGAGGACCGTCTTCCTCTTGGCCTCGCGCCGCTGATAAAGGAAGCCTTCCTTTTTCTTCTCCTCAGGGCAGAGTTGGAAAAGCTCGGAAGCCCTGGAGATCATGGAGTGGAAAGATCCGATCTCGTCGGGCGGAGAAGCCCTGGTGGGAGGCGACGACGGAAAATCCTCGTCGTATGCCTCGTCGTCCGTACCCGTCGCTGCCGTGTCAGTCCCCGTATCATCCCCTCGGGTGGACGGGGAGGAGGGCTGGACGGGGCGCGACGGTTGAAAAGGAGGTGGTGGATGGATCCTTCTTTTCTTGGTAGGGGGAACACCAGAAGGTCCCGGTTCTGGATCCCCCGACGGGAGAGGTTCCTCCGTCGGTAACGGTAGCCTCGTCCTTATCTCGGAGCATAAGGACTGTATGGCCAACAAAATGGCCGCCGAGTTGTCTTGCGGCGCTGGCAGAGGGGAGTCCGACGGGCGAGCAGGGGCCCCGTCGGTATCCTCGACGATGTCGTCGTCGTCACCTGCGTCGGGGTCCATTCCGACGGGCTGGCCTTCTTCCACGCCTAGGCCGTGGCTTAAGACCTCGATCAGCTCCTCTTCTGAGGTTGAGGCCGAATCTACGACGACGCCCTGCCCCCCCCTTCTTCTTCCCCACGGAGGGTTTCACGGGGGTCCTATCGATGGGCACAAAAGAAGACTCCCTCCGAGGAGGCAGGGAGATTCTGGGCCCTGAGGTTGCCATCACTGGTGCAGCCACCACAGGCTGAGCCAGGGCCGCCGCGACCGTTTCGATAGAGGGCTTGGTCGGATGGATCAAGGCCTTCACCACCTTAGGTGCGCTCACCGCCTTATCCTTGAGGGAGGGGGCACTGCCACGCTCCTCCTCTGCCTTAGAGCTCGACCGGGGCCTCTCCAGGAGCTTCGCCGGGTGCTCGGCCTTCCTCTTACCCGACCCAGAGCGTTGGCTCGTGGTTGATGGTGCCGGGGAGGGTGCGCCCTGCCTGGCGCCCGTAGAGCCCGACCGTTCGGCGCTCCCGGTGCCAGCGGACTCGCGGTGCTTGGCCTTATGTTGGGCCCCCGTCGCCGGGGCGCCCTCAAAGGTCTTAGAAGACCGCTCGGATTTCTTCTTCTTCTCGCCAGACGGGCTCTTACCCTCCAGCCAGTTGGCGAGACGTTGATGGCGGTCCTTCATGGTCCGTTCCGACATGTTGCCGCAAAACGCACAGTCCTTCTCCACGTGCGTCTTGTCCTCATGAAGGCAGTAAAGGCAGAAAGAGTGTTCGTCCTCCTTAAAGACGTTCTGCAGCTGGCATCCAGGGCAGACCCTGAACAGCTTTCCGGGCGTCGAGCTTCCCTTCTCCTGGGCCATCTCCGAGACCGGGCCTGAGAAGCTTCTGGAGTCCTCCGAAGTGTAGCTCGACGAAATCTTCACCCTTGAGGGGCACAGACGAATCCGACACGGGTCCCCGTTGATCGGATGTAGGATCGGTGGAGCTTGAGGCTCTTTTGACCGAAAGAATCGAAGTTTTTTGTGAAAAAGCGCGAAAAATAGCACTAACGCTCGAGAGCAATAGCACGAGGATCCCAACACATGAACGTGCGGTAAAAATCTGAAGATGGCTGCCAGAGGCGGTGCTTAGGTAGAGGGCAGTCATTGGCTGTGGTCAGTATGACGCAGAGACCAGTGATTGGTTATTACTACGAAAGACAGATCAGAAACGAAACTGATACTGGTTTTTTCTTTACCGAGGATTCCCAGCCTGACGACGGGGAATATTCATGAGCATGTGAATCCATGCCAGACCCCATGCTGGAGAATCATCATTAATCCTGCATACAGAGAAAGCATGTGTAGCTACGTGTACATCAAACGCAAGCACAGCATGCCTTCCAGGACGCCAATACAGATGCTGGTAGCCAAATACAACAAAAAGGAGGTTCTACTGGAATCTGAAACTACTGCCCCATCTATGATATATCAAAAAATAAATAAATAAAAACTCCTTCAATTTGTTTTTTCCTCTTTGCCTTTACAAAAAGAGGCAAACAAACTTGTGGTCTTCTCAAATGCAATAGTAAATGGGTGTTTTGGATACTCAGGCGGGTCAGAAGAAGAGGGCGGACACAGTGTTGCCTTTTCCACTGGTTATTTATTAAATAACAATAATGCCTAGCTTTCCCTATTGTTATGAGGCCCTGCCTATATGAATAACTATGGTGCTCGTCAGTCATCAAAGTCTCCAAATAAAAATAGTCCACTGTCCAAACACGAGTTCTACCTGGCCCAACCACTATCCTAACCAACTTAAAAGTAGAAGGGAGAATGGCTCCCTTCTCCTGACGTTCTTCTTAAAGGGTTTCTTCTTGGGGGGGGGGGGAAGAGAAGGAGGGGGGCGCTAGCGAGCCCAACCAGCATGGCCGTGAGTCTGAAGCTCCTCTGCACTAGTAAATCCGGTTGCTAATCCGGACGGTATCCATTGCCCCACCAGCATAAACTGGGCACGACCAGAGAGTGGGAAGATTTGTGCCCCAGCAGGAGCATTTCAGGAGATTTGGGACCTGGGAGACAGCAATCCGGCAAAAGAGCTCCTCTGCGATTGAAAGGACAGTGGCTGAGTGGGGGAGGTGCGGCGCTGGCTGGTACCTGTTCTCAGAGTTGAAGAAAAGGCGCCCGTCCCACAGAGCCCTGGTGACGGCGACCTTGCAGCAGGAAAAGCTCCCAACAGAAAGGGGGTAGGAGAGAACTGCGGGGAGCCTGGACTGCTGGACCTTGGCGCCCATGGGGGCCGTCCGCGACTCCAGAGGCATACTGGTGGCCCAGTGGACCGTGGCGAGGCTGCGGGGGTCCGCACAGTAGCGGCTTCAGCTGCATTGCGTGGGACCCTGTGGCCGCTGCGGGTGAGAGCAGACCGGCTCGCAGCAGAGTGGAATACAGAGTGGCGGAGGTGGGGAGCCAGCGCCACGGACTCCGGAGGTGAGCATTGGTGACAAGCTCCTGGAGGGAGGAGCAGCTGTGCTTCCGGCGTGCAGGGGAAGGCGGTCCTGATAGGAAGTGGAAGAGAAAGTGATCCGAGTGCGTCCGGATCTGCGGCAGACAGGCCGCCCCTGAAGAATCTTCTCCTGAGTTGCGGCCACATCAATTGGAGCGTGCAGTACGTCTGATGATCTGAGGCGGCAACCACACAAGGAGGGGAGGAAGAAAAAAAACTGGATGGACGCCGGGAAGTGTGGCTGTGGTGGAAAGAACATCAAAGGAGCCCAAGCAGCAATATTAACGGCTGGGGGAACCTCCCCCAGGTGCCATATAGGGGGAAGAGGAGGTGGTGGGGGGAGAGGGGGCTCAGCCTGTACCCGAATTGCCTTAGACCTGGACCCGCTGAGGTGGTGCGCAGTGAGACCCTGTGACCAAGGAGGAGCAGCAGCTTGGGGGTCTGCTGTGGAGCGGCCCTGAGGACCGGCGATCATGACTGCGGGGCGCTAGGGCTTGGCGGAGATCGCGGGCCGTGAGGGCGACAGCAGCATAGCTGGAGGATCGCGGGGCGGCAGGGCATGTGTCATCAGCCGGCATGAAGGGAGGTGGTCAGTACAAACCTGCGTTGGGAGGGAGATCCTGGGGCCCTTGCAGGTAGTGTGAGGACACGGGGCGGCCTTGCGTGGACCCCTACCCCCTCTTGGACCCTGTGCTTGGCTGCTGTATAGGACAGTGCGACTCCTTGCGGACCCCTTCGAACACATTTGGGTGGGCTGCATGCGGGACTGTATGTGCAGGACACAGTGAAGTGGGGCGTGTCATTAGGACATCAGGGCGTGTGGGGAACGCGGGGGGCCCCCTCCTGTGCAACGGGATTCAACACGGCCCACAGATTGGCGGGAGTGTGCAGGACGGCGGCTGCTGCGCGGTGGGCCTGGGACCAGTGCTGATTATAGACAATCCTGAGGAGCGGGTGCAGGGTCCCGAATAAGCACAGTGGTGGTCGTCTCGCCCCTGTTCCACCATCTGGGAATTGAGCTGCACAGAACATTTTGAAGGAAGATGGGTTGACAGATTGATCGGACTGGGGTGGTGTGGGGCTCCGCTCGTATATTTGGAGGGGTGATTGACTTCTCCCCCCGAACGCCGCGAGACATGTCCAAAGCAGGTAAAGGTGGAAAGCAGCAGGCTAAATTGAATTTCGACATGTCGGTGCAACCGAAAGGTAATAGGTCGGCGGAGGATCATCAGGAGGCCCAGTCGCCGGCGTTCCCTGCCGATCATGAGACAGCCTTCCAGGATATTAAAGATATGTTTGTGCAGTTGCAGTCTGGTATACAGTCGCTGGATGGGAAACTGGACTCATTGACCTGCAAAGTGGACCATATGCACGTGAGACTAGATAAACATGGGGAGAGATTAGATGAAGTGGAGGGCAGAATATCGAGCGTGGAGGATGAGGTGGCCTCCACGTCCAGGGACATGGCAGTCGTTAAGAGGGCGCTGAAAGTGGTTTCAGAGAAGCAGGAGGACTTGGAGTCGCGCTATAGGCGGAATAAGGTCAGGATAGTGGGATTGGCTGAGTCGCAAGACTGGAAAAACATGGAGGAGCTGGTGGAGGAGATTCTCCGGGAGGCGCTGGGTTCTGAGGGTTTCTCGTCATGCTGTGTTGTGGAGAGGGCACACAGAGTCCCAGGTGGCAGAAGGCCGGTTCCCCGGGCCCCGCCCCATCCATTGATTGCTCGCCTACTGAACTATCGAGATAAGGATAATGCCCTCCGCAAGGCGAGGGAGAAGGGGACGGTTTGCTACAAGGAAGCTGTGATTTGGCTCTTTCCCGATTTCTCTGATAAAGTACAGGCTTCCAGGAGAACATTTATCGCGGTTAAAAAGAGATTGCGAGACAAGGGCATTAAGTCACAATGTTGTATCCTGCAAAATTAAGAGTCGAGCATGAGGGCAAGGCGTTTCTTTTTCAAACACCGGAGGAAGCCAGCTCCTTTTTCGATATGCTACCAAGGTCTTCAGGATCTCGAGACAATAACGCATGATACACCTGCAGAGATCATGGGGTGGCTTGAGTCACTCGCGTTCCTCCTGAGGTGGGATATTCCTTTTTTGGATACGAGACATCTAGCATGTGCTGAGTGGGTCGGCTCCCAGCCGCCTCTGAAGCGAGAGCTTGATTACTGTAATGGTTGGGGTTGTTAATACTCTGAGTTGTTGGAGTAATCAATGGGGGGGAGAGGAAATGGGTTTGTTTGTAAGGGGTGTAGAAGGGGGACGGGGGGGGATAAGACACCGACAAGTTGGGGGTTTGTTGGTAGGGGTGGGGGGTGGGGATACGGAAATATGGATGGTTTGGGAGTGCAAGCAAGCAGGGAGAAACTTGAACTGGTATGATCTAGTCATAGATGGCGACACTTAACCTTTTGACTTTGAATATTAGGGGTCTCAACAACCCACCTAAATGCCGGAAAGTTCTGCAATATTTAAGGCGTCACCAGATAGGGGTAGCATTCCTCTAGGAGACTCATTTGACAGGGGATACAGAGTCCAAATTTGGTAAGAGCTGGGGGTGTCATCGGTATTTCTCGTCTTATTCTTCTTACTCCAGGGGGGTGGCTATCCTGGTGCATAGCTCGGTGGGTTTTCGGCAGACCAGGATGCTGAGGGACTGTGAGGGTAGGGCATTGATAGTACAGGGGATTATCCAGGGGAGGCTGTATACACTGATTTGCTATTACGGACCTAATCAAGATGTGTTGTATCCTCTACAGTGGGTTGAGAGGCAGTTAGGGGAGATCCTGGAGGTAGATATTTTGTGGGCGGGCGACTTCAACACGGTCCTGGATCCTGTCTGGGACCAGCTGGACAATGCCCTGCACCCGTACAGTAGAAGCTCGGACAGAATTCGGGGCATGATGTCAGTGTGGGGGGTGGAAGATGTGTGGAGGGTGAGGAATCCAGCGGCGCGTCAATTCACGCACTTCTCCACCCCACACAACTCGGCCACTCAGCTGGATTATTTCTTGATCTCCCGCGCGCTGCTGGGTCAAACTAGGGGGATAGATAAACTAGCCCGCACCCTCTCGGATCATGCCCCGGTTTTGCTGAAACTTCACTTAAGGGGACGGGTGGAGTCGAGGCCCCCTTGGAGGTTCAAAAGGGATAGCCTTACAGACACGGTCTTCAGGGAGGAATTATCAGTTGCTATAGATATGTACTTTTCAAGGAAAATGTGGGGTCGGTCACATCAGCTGGGACCCTATGGTAAAGGTTTAATGGTGTGATTAGGGGGGGAATGCTTGGCCAAGGAAGTGGGTATTCTGCGATGTATAAGGAGGGATCTTGCCGACAAAGAGGAGGCGATTCGAGTTTATCAAAGAGATAACCCCACTCCGACAAAACTCCAACAAGGTCAATTAATGCGGAAACTGCAGGAATTTCACATCCTCGCTCAGAGGGAGATGAAGTATCTGTGGGACAGGGTGGCGCCTCGTCAATATGGGGAGGGGCAGGCTCCAGGCCGGTCACTGGCTAGAGTCACTTGGCTGGGCGAGCAGGCGCATAGAATAGCGGCAATCACTGATGAGAGGGGTGAATCAATTCGAGGATGAGAAGATCATTTGTGAATTTCATAAATTCTACGGTCATTTATACTCTACCCAGTCGCAGGCCACGCAGTTGGCTATAGACTCCTACTTGGATAAGGTGGGGCTATACTGGTGCTCTGAGGGGGAACGGGAATGGTTGAGCAAGCCCTTAACATTAGAAGAGGTGATTGGGGCCAGTAGGTCCCTGCCGAGTGGGAAATCTCCCGGGCCGGATGGCTTCACGGCTGAATTTTTTAAATGTTATGTGGACAAATTGGCACCAGACCTGCTACAGGTATACCAACAAGCAGTGGCCGAGGGCAGGCTGCCGGAGTCCCTTCGAGAAGCGGTGGTAGTTGTGTTGTTAAAATCGGGGAAACCCGCTGAGGATTGTTCCTCGTACTGCCCAATTTCTCTCATTAATCTTGATAATAAAATATTTGCAAAAGTGTTGGCGACCAGATTGGCGCCACTAATGCCCGCTATGGTCAGAGCCGATCAAGCGGGGGTTTATTCCTGGGCGGTCAACATTGTTTGGGCTGCATAGGATGTTTGGACTGATGGCAGCATTGCCTAAAGATGAACCAACGGTTGCTGCCCTACTTGATGCCACCAAGGCATTTGATTCCGTCGAGTGGCCGTTCTTATTCTCGGTTTTGCGGAGGATGGGGCTGGGAGCCCCATTTATCTCGATCTCATTATACACAGACCCGGTGGCCATAGTGAGGGTGAACGGGCAGACAACAGACCGGATACCACTTGAGCGAGGAACGCGGCAGGGGTGCCCACTGTCCCCTCTATTGTTTGCTCTGGCAATTGAGCCATGGGCAGAACGGGTAAGGGAGCTGCATGTACACCGGGGGGTCCAGCCGTTCACCCATAGGGTGGTGATTTCACTCTATGCGGACGACATGGTCCTGTTCATCCGTCACCCCGAGGTTAACCTGGACCCGATCATGATAGACGTTCAGCTGTTCGGAGAGCTATCAGGGCTTAAGGTGAACGCCAGTAAGTCGGTTATATTTCCGTTAACGGAGGCAACAGGCCAGTTTCGTGATAATTGGGGATTTCAGTGAAAACTGGCTCACACCCGCTATTTAGGGATCACGATTGCCAGGGAGGTGGGGGTAGTTTATTGAAGGAATTATCTAGAAACTCTGGAGTTGGCCAAGTCTGCAATGGCTAGATGGAGTACACTCCCGCTAAATTTATACGGAAGGATAACAGTGGTCAAGATGACCATTCTTCCTAGGTTTCTGTATGTGTTTTTGAAAACACCCATTGCAGTGCCCAGGGCGTATTTTCGGGACCTCCGCTCGGTGGTGACCAAATTCATATGGGCTGGTAAACAGGCACGGATCTCCTGGGAAAAATTGGTGGAGCCGGTGTCAGAGGGGGCCTGGCCCTGCCGGATTTTGAGCTATATTATACGGTGGCACAGGCGAGCTACCTGCGATACTGGTACGGGATGGTGGCGGAGCGCCGACATGTGGAGGTGGAGAGATCCATCGCTACTCCTGCACTGCTGCGTGCGATCATTCTCACAGCGCCGAGCTGACCTTGTGCGACTCGGAATATGGTGGGCCTTACCTGCAGGGCCTGGACCCTTTTGGAGCGGAGAACCAAGGGGGAAATTCTATATTCGCCAGAGCTTCCGGTTATTTATATTCCGGGTATCCCTCTGACCAGTGACAGGAGTTATGTGGCTCTGATGAAGAGGCTGGAGGTGACTAAATTCGGCGACCTGTTTCCAAATGGAAGGTTTATATTGGCTGAACGTGGGAGGGTTGATTTATCTGCGCTGGATGTTTTTCTGTATTATAGATTGAGGCTGGCGCTGCAACGACTGTTCCCATCCTTCCCAGAGCAATCCCACGTGGCAGGCACATTAGACAAATTGATACGGGGGTGTCTAGGGGGCAATGTGTTGTCCATGCTTTACGCAATGGCCTTGAGAGACAGGTTGGCTACAGGGAAATCATTGCGGGAGGTGTGGGAGAGGACGTTGGGCAGGGAAATACCGGTTACCACATGGAGGTACTGCTGTGAAATGACTAGGAAAGGGGCGATTTGTACTAGGTTTAAATTGATTCATTTTAAGTTCCTGCATCAATATTATTCCCCAGCTCAGATACAGGAGTTTTTCCCCTCGGCTTGCCTTAGATGTGGGCAAGCCGAGGCAGGGTTCCTTCATGTGGCATGGGCTTGTGTGGAACTGCAACAATTCTGGAGGCAAGTCTTTGAAGTTGTTAGTGAAATAGTGGGGAAGCGAGTTGAGCCGGACCCTATGGTCGCCCTATTGGGGTATACTAAACAAATACCTAAAGGAACAAGGAAAATGATAGGCCTTCTTTTGATTTTAGCCAAGCAAAGAGTGGCTATGGGCTGGGGAAGCAGGTTTTGCCCTAGGGTTGCTCAGTGGACGGAGGATATTCTGTACTGTAATGATATTGAATCCAGATGGGGTGCGATGCAAGGGAACCGCTGGGGGGATAGGCGCATGTGGGATGCATACACCCTGTACCTCCTTAGGCAGCCAAGTGTTGAGGGGACGGAACCCCCCTCGCCATAACATGGTGTACAGGACCCCTTGGTGCTGGGGAGGTGCCTGTTGCTGGCTTCCCATTTCCCAAGGAGGCCGATAAGGTTTGGAGTGCCAGACCCTGGTGGGGACGGGATCATTGGGTCTGTTCTGGGTTCTAATCTCCGACCCGGACCACTGGAGGGGACCCCTGTGGGCTGATTTAATGAACTTGTCGCCTGCATCGTGGAAGGGTTTTGTTTGTCGCCAACTGTATTCTTTTTACAGCTCGGTCTTAGTCTTGCTGTGTCATGTATAAGGTTGCACATGCTTGCTAATATTGGGGTTGGGGGGTGTAGGGGAGTTAGTATTTGTTTGTTATGATATTAAAATGCCAATAAAGAAATAAAAAATAAAAAAATAAGGGTTTCTTCTTCACTCCAAAGTTCTTTTAGAAGACTACTTTTTAACTAGCTAGCGTTTTTTTGTGGGATCGCTATTGGATTGCGTGCGCTATTTACCACTCTTAAAACCTAAAAGAAAGGTCGGCAGCAAGTAATCTTCCCTCAGGCTTCCCACAGAGCTGGTAGCAAGTAAACAGAAAAGATTGTAGTTCGGGAGGATATCTTGCGCTCACACCATACACTTGATCTAAGTTTTACATTTTTACATGTCCAACATCATTATTCATAAAGTCACTCCAAGTGTTCCTTCAATATTCAGAGTTCCACTCCTGACTCAATAGACTCATCTGTACAGGATTGGAACTCTGAATTTTCAACATAAGACAAAGTGTGATCATTTGACATTGAGATCTCAAATTTAAGAGATATAGGGAGTGTACATGGGCCTTGAGAACGACCGGTGGTCGAAAACACGTGTCGGCTGTGTTTTTCTCTAGAAGAATTAAAAACATTCATATTGAAGGAACACTTGGAGTGACTTTATGAATAATGATGTTGGACTTGTAAACATTTAAAACTTAGATCAAGTGTATGGTGTGAGCGCAAGATATCCTCCCGAACTACAATCTTTTCTGTCTACTTTTTAACTAGGCTCTGGTCCCCTTTTGTACCAGTTATTGCAACTGCTTCAGTAGGTTTTTGGGCTCCCTCTCTTCTCTGGATAATGTTCAATGGATCCATTTTCCTCTGTCGTATCCCTTGATCCAGGCTGCTCTGCCGTTTGGACTTCTGCAACATATTTTCTTAGGTGGGACAGGCCTTCTCGACAGTTACTGTTCCACCTCAGAATTATTTTGCCTATCTTTTTGCTTACAAACTTCACTGGACTGCATTCCATGCAACTTTCTCCATCTCACTCTAGTTTCTCACAATCAGTTTCTTGACATAATAGATATATCCCCCTCTTCCTAGGGTATTTGTGCTTTATTCTAAACCCTAATTATGGCTTCTGAAAAACCTAGAAAGAACCTAGGGTGTTACATGAACTGTACTTCTCACGCTCTTTGCAGACATGTATTTGCAATTGACAACACACTATGTTAGTCAGCCATCTGATTCAAGTCTGGCATGTAACCTGCTCTGTAAATGATGGCAGGGACAGAACTTGTCTGATTAATTCACTGTGAATCCTCTGGTTTCCTATAAAATTCAGGCGCTCTAGAAAGATTCTCCCTCCCATTATTACTGTTCCATTTTATTGCCTTTCTACCGGATCAGTAACATATCTAATCAATTTCACGAGGACACGTGTTTCCAGATGTATAACTATTCCCCGGTAGCCTCCCGGTTATCCCAGTTACCTCTGGGTTGGTAGGGAAACGTCCCCCCAGACCAGCACTCGCTCTGGTTCTCCTCTTTGGCACTGATTCGCTCTCTTAAACTTGGCAGTCGTCCCTCTCCTGGTCTTATCCTTCTCTGCGACCAGGTATGTTTTCTCAGCATGGTGGTTTCGCATCGTTGGGATGGAAACACTGCCCACCACAAAGGTGTCATAATCACACCACCACCGGGACCTGGGTTCCAGTCTCCTCTGCTCTCGAGAAAGAGTGCGAGTGTGAGTATTATATATATATATATATATATATATATATCATGCATTACATACCGCAATAGCATTTCTGAGGAATGTATCTGCTTGGATTCACGTGCTGTGCATATAGCCAGACATCTAGTGGTAATCGCAGAGAATTGCATCTTGCGTTTCGAGAACTGAAAGGGGATGTCAACACGGGCGTGCTTGTAACACTATCCCTAACGTGACGTGTAGTGTACCCAAAATCCCTCATGCACGGAGGTCCCTCTGGTTGTGTTGTTTCTGCCGTGAGGGAGCCTTAGGACTATCGCGAGTACAGATAGAGAGTAAGTAGTAAGATGTATATAATCCTTCTGCTCCAAGCAGGGAGGAAGGGTGGGCGCATGTGAATCTAAGCAGATACAATCAGAAATGCCATTACAGTAAGTAACCCAGATCTTCTGAACCTTCTAAGAATCACATGCTGTGCATAGACTAGCGAGCAGTACCCATAGTTGGTGGTGATATGTGAGAAGGAACAGTAGTAAATAGATATCTTAGTACTGCTTGTCCCACCTGAGAATTAGACAGAATGAGTATCTAGGCAGTGTTTTGTAAAGGTGTGTACAGGACTCCAGGTTGCCGCTTTGCAAATGGGCTCGAGAGGAACATTTGCAATGAATGCTATGGAAGCCCCGGTGCCCAGAGTAGAGAGTGTGCTCTAGGCTTGAAGGGCAGATCTCTCTGGGCAAGAGTGTAGCAGAGTGTGATGCAAATTACAATCCACTTTGAGGTGGCTGATTTAGAGACATGGTCCCCTTCTCTACCAGCTGCCACTGAAACAAAAAACTGGTTTGTTTTCCTTAGTAGTTTTGTTTTTTCCAGATAATATATGACTGTCTTGCGCACATCGAGTGTGGGTAGGCTTCTTTCTGCCACGTTAGTGGGGGCCTAGTAAGATCGTCGCTTTGTTTCTCCCCTGTTTCCCCTCCCTTGCCTTGTCGCGCTCTGAAACACATGTGTATGAGCGCAATAGAAATAAAATATCAATATCAATTCTGACAGAAGGTGGGTAGTTCCATTGTTCGGTTCACTCTGAACTTTGAAATTAATTTAGGCGCAAACCGTGGGTGAGTGCGCAGAACCATCTTATTGTGAATTGTGACAAATGGGTCTTGAACTGAAAGGGCATGTAGTTCAATAACTCTTCTTATTGAAGTGACTGCCACTAGTAAGGCGGTCTTTTAAGTGGATGCTTTAAGGCTAGCCTTATGCATAGGTTCAAAGGGGGATCCCATTAGTCTAGTTAATACCACATTTAGGTGCCACGCGGGAACTGGGTTTGAAATAGGGGGATGAAGTCTTTTAAACCCTCCCATAAAAGCCTTGATTACTGGAATCTTCTACCATGACACCCTTTTCTGGGACGTAGTATACGCTGAAAGTGCAGCTGGGTGGACCTTCAGGGAATTAAAAATCAGGCCCGAGTCAAGTAGATGAGTCAGGTATTAGACAATATGTGCCGGTGAGCATTCTATGGGATTGATGCTCTTGGAATTGCACCAGCTAACAAAGTGCTTCCATTTACTGGAATAGCAATGGCTGGTGTTAGGGTTTCTTGCTTCTCTAAGTATGTCCATGCATCACTGAGGAAGTTGGAGGTGTTCAAACTCTAGGACTTCAGGCACCAGGCCAATAAGTTGAGTTTGCAGACAAGGATGGAGTGCCCCCACCCCCCACACCAGTCATGTGATAGCATGTTGTATGGGCAAAGTAGTTTCCTTGCAGGGGAGACGGACATTGCCATGAGATGGGAGAACCAGGGTTGGCGGATCCACATAGGGGCAACCAGAATCATCATGACTGGTTCCTGGTGCATCTTGTACACTATCTTATTGAGTATGGGAGGTGGGGGGAGGGGGAGACATGGGAAAGCGTAAAGAAATTTCCCTGACCATGTTATCCAGAGACCGTTCCCCTTGGAGTGGTTCTGGGGGTATCTGGAGGCATAATCTGGGCATTGAGCGTTCTCCAGAGTTGCGAACAGGTCAATCTCTGAGAAGCCCCATTCTGCGAATATGGAGACGATGTATTAGTGTAATCGCCATTCGTACTCTGTCGGTAGTGGGAAGTCTATGCTGAGCACGTCTGCCAGAAGCTTGAGCTCCCCTGGAACGTGTTGAGACAGGAGGAATATCTTGTGTTTGAGAATCCACTTCCATAGGTTCTGAGACAGTTTGGATAGCCCTGGAGAGTGCGTGCCCCCTATTTGTTCAGGTAGTACATGGCCATGGTGCTGTCTGTGAAGACTAGAACTGTTTTCCCCTGTAGTTGTGTCTGAAAAGCCTTCAGTGCTTTGAACAATGCTAACAACTCCAAAAGGTTTATGTGGCTGGATGCGACTGCTGGGGACCAAACACTGTGCACCGTGTGATGAAGGTGAGCCCTTCCACCCCCCGCACTCCATGAGATGCGTCCGTGTTGAAAGTGGCTTCTACTGCGGGGCTGGTGAAGAATTTCCCCTGTAAGAGTTTTTCCCCTCGAACACCACTGCAGAGAGAGAACGAGGGCTGTCGAGACAACCACTTCATCCCGTTGTCTGCTGACTTGACACCATTGGCTGTTGAGCCTCTCTTGCATGGGGCGCATGTGCAAACGTGCGTGTGGGACTAAGTAAATACAGGAGGCCCTCATCCTCAACGGTCGCATGGCTTTGCGTACAGTCACCTCGCAATAGGCTACATAGTGAGGGATCTGAAACAGCATGTTTTTAATCCTCTCTAAGGGGAAGACTAGGCAGTCTTCAGTTTGAATTAGAGCGCCTAGGAATTGTTTGACATGGCTGGGATCTAGGCTGGACTTTCTCGTCGATTGAGAATCCCTGACTGAAGAGTGTTTGATAGGCATGTTCCGTACAAATCCCCTGTAATAAGCCAGTCATCGAGGTAAGGATAGACTAGAATGGACTGCCTGCGCAGGTGAGCCGCTACTACCGCCAGCACCTTTGTAAATACCCTTGGGGCTGGGGCAATGCCGAATGGAAGGGCCTTGAACTGATAGTGTTTGTCCTCTATCATGAACATGTGTTAGTAGAGGATTACTTCCTGCATTGTTGTCATTCTGAACTTTTGAGCCCTAACAAATTTGTTTGCTGGGCACAAGTCTAGCACAGGGTGCATGGTAAAATCCTTTTTGGGTACAAGGAAGTACATTGAATAAATACCCTTCTTTATCTGTAGAATGTGGGCGACTTCTATCTCGCCCTTTCCTTGAAGGATCTCCACCTCTTGCAGCAGAATCTTCAGGTGTTCTTGCAATAAGCGTCTGGATGTTGGTGGTCGGTATCGAGGTGGCTGGCTGAACTTGATACAGTAACCAAGGGTAACGGTCTTGAGCACCCACTGGTCTGTGGGGATTCCCTCCCATGCATGAAAGAAAGATGTTATTCATCTCCCGACCGAGGAGGCATTGGAGGGGACCCAGACTGTCGAGTCATTTTTGAGGGCTGGGTGCCTCTTGGGGTGGAATTTTTACCCCTTCCTTTGCCATGGTGCTGCCCTCTGTTGATATTGACCTGTGGCGGTTGCCTCTTGTCTAGAGGACCATGGTATATTCCCTGTTCCATATTGATTGCAGAGGGTATATTGGGGGGGGGGGGGGGAACAAGGAAGGTTTTTCCACAAAAGGAACTGCGAGAGCTACATCGTCGTTGCTGATAGGGTCTTTGCGTAATTTGGTATAGACACTTTAAGGTTTCATGCTCCTTTTTCGCTGTCTCCAAGGTATCATCTACTGCCTCCCCAAACAGGTTAGTCTCTTCAACTGGCTTGTTAATAACGGATGACTGGGTCTCGAGCTTAAAGCCCGAATTCTTGAGCTATGCGTGCCTCTTAAACTGGGTACCCAGCATCCAGGGTATTTTTGAGGCTATTTTGACTGACCTGCCTCCCTTCTGAAACAACCGCCAGAAGGTGTGATCATGTCGGTTCCGGGACTTTCTGCACGCCCTCCTGGAGTAAAATTCCACTGGACATCGCTATAACTAGCCAGCAATGCAATGTTAGCAATCCTAGTGGAATAAGCCGCTGATGTTGTAATGTGCTTTCCAAGGGCGTATAACTTCTTGCAATCCTTAGGTGAGGCTCGTTTTTGAGGAGGGAGGATCCATACACAGGGTGTCTGTATCTGGATAGTGGAAGGGGAAAGCCATGATGCCTCACCTACCGGTTGTACATCGCCCCAGTCAGGACCCTGGTCTGGCGTCTCCTCAAAGGGATGCTCTCCCTGTTCATAAGGGTCCGATAGATTTCCTAAGGTTCCGACAGGGCAAGCACCACCTCATGTGGGAACTGATGAAGTTTTTTTTTTTTTTTAACTTTGGACAAAGTAGGGTAAGAGTCTTCCTCTCTTGGTCTCTTATGGGTGATCAACCTTTCTGAAAAATGTACACATTTGTAAAACTTTGTCATGCATCCCTCAAACCCATCTCTGGTCCATAGGGATGAACCAGAGGGGTCTGTAGGGGCAAAGTGCTCTTTTTGAGGACTGTGGTTAATAGGCGGTCGGTATTTGTCAGTCAGTGCCTTAGATAGGGGTTGAGACCTATCTGAATATTATTTGATGTATTCCTTGGCTGATTAGCTGCCGAAATGATGTTTGTGAGACCCTCGTGTATATCCGGCTTATCTGGGAGTGATTTCGACCAGTCCAACAGCGTCTGCAGTTTTCGGCGGCGCCGACACGCTCTTATGTGGTGTCTCGGCGCTCTTATGTTTGCTGCTGGCGCCCTCTGATTTGCATGCATGCTGTAGCAACGGTTGCAGGGAGTGAGACCGATCATGGGAATCAGTAGGTTCGGGGGGAGGGAGGGGCTGGGTGTTTTTTCTTCCCTGGTGTGTTTGTATACTTGTAGCTGGGGTGTTGTCTCCCCATAGCAGAACCGGTGGCCTGTCGACTGGAATAGTCATCGAGAAATTGATTAATATTAAACGACCAATGGTTGTGGACAATGAAATAGAAATTTAGCAATTTACAAGCTCCACATAAGGTGACCAGCTAGCTGGGCGGAAGAAAACAATCTGAGGAACCTCGATGCATGAGAGATTTTGGGTACACTACACGTCACGTTAGGGATAGTGTTACAAGCACACACATGTCAATGTCCCCTTTCGATGTCGGACTATATGCACAGCATGTGATTCTAAGCAGATTCACAAGCATCAGAAATATATGATATGTTACTCACCGTAATCGTATTTCTGATGCTTGCATCAGCTTAGATTCACATGCTATGCATAGGCCGACATCTAGTGGCAGCTGCAGAGTATTACAGTTGTTTTCGAAACTCGAAAAGGGACGTTGACACAGCGTGCCAGTAATACTATCCCTAGTGTGACGTCCACTGTACCCATTGTCGTTCACGCATCGAGGTCCCTCAGATTGTTTCGTTTCTGACATGAGGTTGCATAAAGCCTAACAGAGCTATATGCATCTGACTCCATATGAAGATGGCATTTTTGGAAATACAGTCTCATTCTCTGCCTGGTGCTATGGAGACAAACAGTTAGTCTGTTATCCTGAGCGGTCTAGTCTTGTTTACATAGTAAAGGACCGCCCTCCTTACATCTAGTGTATGGAGTTTTTTCCTCAGCTGAGCTTGCTGGTTTCTGAAAGAAGGCTGGTAGCTTAATAGTTTGGTTTACATGAAATTTGGAAATGAACTTCGGTAAAAACCTACGGTGTGTAATTAATGCCAATTTTTCCTTGTGGATGACAAAAAATAAGTCTTGCAAGGACAAAGCTTGAAGTTCACTGACTTTTCTCATGGAGATGATAGACGCCAAGAAAGCAGTCTTGTATGCGAGGTGTTTAAGACTTGACTTATGCATAGGCTCAAAGGAGGTGGAGTACTACATTGAGATCGCAGCCTGGCGGTGGGTTAGGAGTATGGAGGCTCTTCACTTCCTCCATGGATGCCTTAGTGACGGGAACTTTCCACAATGATAATTTATTGTGAGAGGTGGTGTACGCTGATAAAGTAGCCAGGTGAATCGATAGAGTTAACGACTAACCCAGAGTCTAGCAAGTGGAGCATGCACTGAACAATGTGGCACATTCTAGGGGGGTTTATTTGTTTAGACTGGCACCAAATTACAAATCTCATCCACTTGTTGAAGTAACAGTGTCTGGTTTCCGTGCTTCCTTGAGGATATCCATACACCTTTGTGGTAAATTAAGATGTCCAAACTCTATGACCTCAGGAGCCAAGCTGCTAAGTTCATTGAGTGATGGTGTAATGTTGTTCCCCCGTGCTGGGATAGCAAATCGGTCTGGTACGGGTGCTTGATGGGATTGCCCATCGCCAGTTTGCACAGATGTGAATACCAGGGTCGCCTCGTCAACATGGGAGCAACTGGGATAAGCGTCATCTGTTCTCTGTAAATCTTGTTCACCAGTGGAGTTTGGGGGTGGGGGGAGAGAAGCGTAGGCACATTTCCCCCTGACCAACTCATGCACAAGGCATTCCCCTTTGAGTCTGGTTGGGGAAACCTGGATGCAAAGTTTGGCCATTGCTTGTTTTCTCTTGTAGTGAGCAAGTCGAGCATGGGGTAACCCCACTGTGAGAAAATGATCTACGACGCTTGCGTCGAGTCGCCACTTGTGATCTTCTGGTAGAGTATCTCTGCTTAGCAAGTCCGCTAGGGTGTTGAGTTCCCCTGGAACATGTTGGAAAGTTGAGTGCCCATTTCCATATTTGCTGTACTAGTTTGGACAGATTTGGAGAATGTGTTCCCCCCCACTTGTTGATATAGAACATTACAGTGATGCTGTCTGTAAGGATCTGTTTCAATCAAATGATTGAAGTGCTTTGAATACTGCTAGAAGTTCCAGCGGGTTTATATGTTTGTGATGTAAGTCCACAGACCATGTGCTGTTTGATGAAGGTGATGTGCCCCCCCCCACCCGGAAAGTGATGCCTCTGTTATAACTATCGCTTGCACCGCCGGATCGTGGAAGGGTTTTCCCTTTAACAGAGTCTCCTTTGTCCACTAGCGATGGGCTTGTGCTAGTGTTGGGGAAAAAGACCACTAGATCGTCCCACTGACCGCTTGCCTTAGACCACTGTTTCACCAACCACTCCTGCACAGGGCGCATGTGCAGTTGTCATGTGGGACCAGGTAAATGCAAGATGCCAACATGCAAATCAAACGCATAGCTTTGCGTATGCTTATCGGGTGACCGGCTTGATACTGAGGTATTTGCAGCAGTATGTTTTTGCAGCCTCTGCCTGCAAGGCGTGATGGGCCTAACATTTGGTTTTTCGGTCATTTAGGGTCTTTGTTTTGAAAAGCTGACAGGCTTTAAAATGGTGCTCGTTGTGGTCCCTCGGAACAGAGGTTGCACACCCAGTGCTTGTCATCCCAGGGGAATATTTGGTTGCAACTGGTACAAAATTTAAAGGGAAAGTTTTCCATATTTGTTTGGAAAGGCAGCCTAGTGTAAATAGAGCGGTAAAGGGGGGATCGATCTCTCGCTCTCTCTCTCTCTCGATATCTCTCTCTCTCTCTCTCTCTCCCCCCCAAACCCCCCCCCCCACACCCCCCCCCCACGTAGGCGTATCATCATTTTCCAGTCTAATTGTCTCAGTTAAATGTAGGTTTCTCCGTAGACATTCTCTTGCTTGCTCATGACATGGTTTTGTCCTCAGCCAAAACTCTAGATTTGATAAGGTTTTTATATCCAATAGTCCTATATATGCCATTGAAGGGAATGGCTTAGAGTTCTGCACAGGAACGGGTGTCCTTGTCCCCAAAGGAGAAGTCTCTCCCAGTAAGTTCTCACCTGCCTCGATCACTAGGGGAGGGGGGGGGGGTGTTGCAGAGTGGGCTCTCCTCCTTAGTGTAACAAGGGGAAGGGGCTTCCCCCCCTGGGGAGAAGGGCTGCATTCCCTCGATTCGTCACAATACATAAAAGTTCTAAAAGCAATAACATCATTTTCACATGCAACCTTTAAAATGTGCTTGTTGTCCACGTTTTCACCTTCACCCTTCCAAATGTCCCCTTTGCCTTGTGCTTCACCATTCCCAAGTTCAGTTTTTCCCCAAACCCAGTCATGCAATGTATTCACTCATACCCCGTTTTTGAGGTATTAACCACCAATGTTTACATTAAAGCATCCACCCACACCCCACATTTAAAATCGGTCAGCATCAACCAGGTGACCCACATTGTAGTACCATTAGGACATCACTGCAGTTGGTCTCAATCTTCGCAAGCATCCAAACACTACTTGCGCACATCCACTCCAAGCAGCGGCTAGTGTCCACACTAGTCTTTATACATAAATTGTGTACAACTACCTACATGGACTGACCAGAGAAACAACCCTTAAAGTATAAACATACCAATAACAAAGGGTCGGCCCCAGCAGAAGGTTTTCTGAGCACGAGTAAGAGACAGAAGAAAGAAAGAAAAAATGATGGTCAAAGGAGGCTGAACACAAAACTACGATTCACCGATTAATAACTAAAAGCAAACGGGACTCCAAACATTAAAAGTAAAAATGCCCCAATTTCTCTATGGAGTGTGGTATTGCCCAACTAGATTTAAAAAACCAAGCGGTAGCTTCAACTAAACAGGTTCCCAACAAATTACTAAAATTATATTTCGAAAAGAACTAAAAACAAACGTTAGAAAATGTAACCAAACGACTCCCGTAACTGCCATCCTTTACAAGTAGCCTTCATTGGGCTTCAGTGAACTTACTTCGCTAGCGTTACAATTTGGAGACGCCTGACAAATCCCTGCCCCCAATATCTAAACTAGATCTCGGCCTCGCAATAGGCCTTGTGTCTATACCTCAACACACACACAACCATAAAAGCAAGCATTGACGAAGCAAATTAGGCCCGTGGACGTGTTCAGATGTTGACATTATGCAGCGAAAGCAAGCCGATTGGTCCTGGGCTGCAACGCCTGGGGTGAGAATAGTGGAGGGGGCTGTCTCGACTGACATAGCCGCAGTATGTAGTTGAGTATACACCTACTACCAGGAGATCGGAATATGCCCGATCAGGGGAGCCCATGCCCTTTAATAATGTCACGGATTGGTAAACTCACGAGGAAGTCGTTTATTTCCATTTACATCATTGTATTTGGTTATTTATATAGCGCTGTTTCCCCATTTGTATGGGCTCAACGCGCTTTGTAGTTGGAATGCCCTCAGCGACCGTAATCAATGTGTTGGAATGATCAAAATATATGTTTTAAGTATGAAGTAAATCTAATATTTCAGAACAGCCCTACGTTTCAAACCGGTTCATACTTGTGGTTCATTCTCATTCTTATTCTCAAAGAGCTAGAGCTGTAATGAACATCAATCAGTACAACAGGTTTCCAATAAGCCATGTAGGGTTGGCTTTCAGTTTTCACAACATCTCTAAGCATTCGAAAACATGCATGTATTTTTCTGTTTTGCATGGCTAAGCGACTTTCGCACTCATGGAATGCTGTATTCTCCTGCTGTGACGTCGTGGTAAATAATAATGCAAAATATAACATACGTCAATGGCAGGGGAATCTGTCTTTCTCGATCGGGTATTAGGTTTCATTGTGTGGTAAGGCGTGAGGAACCCAGTTTTTCTTTTTTTAATAATAGTTATCCAGTGCCTTCCTTCTACTCACCGCAAGGGGACAGTGTGTGTAAGGGAGCGGGGGTGGGGTCGGTCGGTGGACAAAATGGAGAATGAGTCATACACAGCAAAACCTCCCCGCCCCCACTGTGCACTGGAAGGGAGTTGCTTAATAGTTTCAGAAACAGCATTTACCTTCTTGTAAAAGTGGCAATGAGTTCTCACATGGTCATAGTACTTTACCTGGGTAAAACCTCTTCCAGCACAGTAAATAAAAAAAAAACTAAAAATCAAATCATTTTGCTTTACCGGTTTTCCTCTTAATATTTTATCAATGATTTAAATTGCCTTTAGTTTTAGCAGAGAGGTTGGCAAATGAACGTAATAGTTAAGAGGTTCGTGCATTCACCCAAATGAACAATAGTGTGGTTTTTCCGTTGCCATCCTGTTCTGAATTCATCAAATAGAAACACTCTTGGATGTTGTAGCTTTGGGCCACCCGGAGTGCTACCGAGTGCTGTGTTGGCGCCCTCCCTCCTAGCGGATCCCTTTCATGACATATTTTCGACTTGTTTTGAAACAGTATATTACAGCTGAGAACATTATTGCTTCACCGCATGCTACTAGATAGCAGTTAACTTGAAAAGTTTCAGAGTACACTATAGCGGCAATACTAACGCAGCATTCTTACTTTTCATCTTATTTTGTCTCGATTGATACTGGCCCCGCAACCCTGCACCGACACCAGCTGAAAAGGCATGGGCTGCGAGGGCGCAACCGCACTGCCACGGAGTGCCGTTGGCTGTTCGATGGGCCGGTGGGGTAGTGGGCCAGGGTGGCTCCAAGTTAGCTTGGTCGATTTGTGCCCTCAGACTCGCGATACACTAATTGTTTAAGGCGAGATATGGATTTTGACAGCTCGGCTCCTTTGGTGTGCTGTTCAGTGCTGGGAGCATTGTATTGACAGTTTGTATTTTGGAGTGAGAAGGAAGAGCTTTCAAACGGTGTGCACGGTTGTGTTGTTGAAGCAGAGAGACGAACAACATGCATATTTTAAAAGATAGTGGCGGCTGTGACGAATCAACATCCGGGGCACCAGTGGTCCAGGGATGAATATCGGTTTCTAAACCAATAAATCAAATCCATACCTCTAGTACACCAAAAGGGATCGAAACTGATTGGAATACAAGGGAATTAGACATCCATGTCCAATTTTGGTAACGTGGACAGAACGGCAGGGCAGGCTCATCTGCGCAAGGTCTTGGATCATTGCTTAGTTGCAACACAGCGAAAATACAATTATTACCCAATGATAAAAGGGACTGTCCAGTCAAGGTTGTATACAAATATCTACTTTATTATTACTACAACAGACAGTTCTAGCACACTACAAAATACGACCACCATGTAAAGGAACACAGAGGACAGACTGTTTCATGAAGGAAAACGATGCACTCTGGATACTGACAGAAAGTTAGTTTGTAAAGTAATCAGTATTACAGTTCAAGGTTATTTGGTTCCAGCACTAAGGGGGCAAAAGGGTTGCAACTGTCTCTAGGGTACTTCGGAGAAGGACTAGGGGGTCAGAACCACAATGTACCTGGTGCTGAAGAAGTTCTTGGTGCTCAACAGCGTTGACGCGGTTTCAGGGTGCCTTTGCAGCCCTTGAGACAGTTAGTGGCGGGAGACAGATGCGGGTACCAGGCAGCAGGCAGTTCGGCAAGCAAGGCTGGGCGGACATCTGCAGGCTGTCCAACGCGTTGGCTCAGGGCCATGAATCCTTGTCTCTGGGCTGGTTGGCGGATCTGGAATGCTGGTCTAGACGGCTTGAATGGCTCTTGTGACTGCGGCGTGACAACAGTCAGAAGTGCAGCCGGATGCAGTTCGAGGACTCAACTGTCTCGAAAATGTCCTTAAAAGATGGACGCTGGATGATGCTTGTGAGGCACTCCTAGCTTCTTCGCAAGACTCAAATCGTCCTTTAAACGTGGATGGCCCAAAGTCCAGGAGTGTTGGCAGGCAACAGCCTTGTCCTTTGTCTAGAGACTCTCCAGTACTTCCCACCAAGGAAGCTTGCTGGCAGCACCTAGCAGGGCATGCTGTGTGCTGGCTGGGTACCGGTTTTGGAGCTGCTGGATGGGTCCTCTGAGTCCGGTATCTCCCTCTGTTCCCTAGGAGATACTTAGGGGAGGGGATCTTGTTTTTCTCTTGGAACTCCTGGCATTCATTCACTGGCAGAAGAAGGTAGCCTGTACCTTCAGCCTGGGTCCAAATGAGTCCTTCTTACTCCTTTCAAAGTCGTTGGATGATCTGCTAAGTGAGGGGTTTAAAGCCAAATGAGCCCCAGTGATTGGTGCAGGCTAAGCCTACCTTAATGAACCTATCCCGGGTCACCACCAACATTCTTCTGTTATGCATGAGGTCAGGACCAAAGTCCTCTGCAACAGGACAGGAGTGACAACGTATACCCAAGTCCCACTCATCCTCCTGTCTTTTGTAGATCAAAGTGTCTCTCTGGTTAACGGAGCCCTCTGTGACTCTTGAATAAAGCTCAGGACTCCCTTGAAGTTTGTACTGGGAGCAGACTTCCTGTCCCTCACAAATCACATCCTTCATCCCTCCGAAAGGGGTCTGCTCTGCAGAGACACCTGTGGTATCTGCTGGACCCAGACAAGCCATTCACTGCCTTTCAAACAGAGAAGTGGGAAGTAGCTTCAAGTTGACACATTGCATACCAAAGAGGCATTAGTCCCATTCCTGTTGTCTGTCCAGCAATCAAGCCTCTCCTCAAGGATTGCTTCAATTATCTCGTTAGTATGCATGGCCACAGCCGGAATAGACAAAAAGGAATGCAGATCCATGGAGCCTTTGATATTTAAATTAGGCTTCCCATGGCGGGAGGAAGGTGTGCCTTTCCCCCCTTCTTGAGATGCTTGGGGCTGTAACATTCCAGCTGAATATGACAGGGGGAGACGGCGCCTGTAGGCTGTCTCTTCCCAGAGTACACGTGACTGTGCGGTAAGCAGATGTGCGCGGAATGGCCTCGCACATTTCTCAGAGGCTGATCATCATTCATTTTCATTACTTAAAAAATCTAAAAAGCCCTGGCGACCGCACTGTCCCTGTGCAGATGGTCGAATTCCTCACAGCGCCCCAGAAAAAGGAGTGGATTTGCCAGGGGGCATGGGAGGTAGCAGGTTGTGGGAACCAATACAGCGGGAGATTTGGAGAGATCGCCTTTACTATTAGACTGCAGACTTCCTATCTCTGACCCAGGCAGTGGAGGGGAAGGCTGCTTTCGATCAAGTGCTGGCTTCGACCAACTCAGGAGACTTGTCCTTAGACACCCTGGCGATCTTTACTGTAGGAGAAATTTCTCTGGTGGCACTGTCCGAGTATTCACCTACGTAGGGGGAAGGGTTGGATAGCTCCCGGACGTCGGCCCAGACTCCCTTGGGGGGCCAGGACGACAGGAACAAGTCAGTAGTTTGCATGTCGGCACAGGATTCTATATTTGCAGAATTATGGGAGCATACTAAATGTTTACGCGCTATACTGACAATTGGTCAAAATGAGTGAATGCTTGGGTGTGTATCCATTGATGGCCGATGCTCCCCTACGGAGCTCGAAAATGGATTCTGACCCATCAGTAAATGCTCCTAACTTAAGCGCACCTCAACAAAGTGATACCGAGTTGGAGCAGGTAATTGGGGAGACTCAACTGCCCGGGCCATTCCTACGCTGGCGAACCCGGAGCAAATACTAGAAAAGCCAGAAAATCACTAAAAAGGGGCGCAAAAAAAATAAAACAAAGGACAGAAATAAAATGCAGACATTAGATCTGTGGAAGAGAACTAATAAACCACCCAGAAACTCATGGAGAACCATGGTGACAAATGAGGTAATTGATACCCTGGTAAATCTGGACTGCTCGTTGTCGAGTGAGGACGGCAATTGTTGTGATTTACCAACTAGAGGAGGGATCTCTGCTCCAAAAATGGGGAGGGTAGCTGGCTCAAACAAGACGGAGAAGCTCTTTTATGTAAATAAGGTCCATCAAGGTAATAATAATCACCATGGCAGTAATACAGATGCAGCATATACCCTCTCAAATGCTATGAACCAAAAGGGAGTGAGAAATGTCTTCAAGTTGGGGAGTGGTGCTTCAAGGGAAAGCCCTGGTGCAAAGCTATATAACCTTCATAAAAAAGAAGTGGAAGTTGGGGGGGGGGGTGGGGGCCCAAAGAGACTGGTTGGGTTTTGGGGGGGGAGGAGGAGAATATCCACACGCAGTTGGGTGGGGTAGGTACGGGGAATCGAGTGGGACAAGGGGATGAGATTGACAGAGGGAGAAGTGCCTCGAAACTTGTTAATGGAGAAGATTGTCAGATCTATAATCAGGAATATGATGGAGCAGTGGGCAACAACAGACCCCCCTGGCAGGTGGGGGAAAGAAGGGGATGTTGGGACAGCCTGCAGAGGAAGTAAGGGTGGGATCGCAGTTAATGAAGCTGAACCAGTGGTCAGATTTGCAGAATATCACAGAAAAAAAAAAGAAAAAGAAAGAAAATCATTCTGGGCTCTTTACCTCCATCCCAATTACACTCAGAGGATGTGCACGGGGCGATGCTCCCAGCGGGACGAGGGGAGGCCCGATGTGGAACAGCTATTGCTATAGATCATCAGCAGACCCAGATGGAACCCACTGGGTTTGGGGGACAATATGTGTCGGTCCAGTTGACAACCCGGGTCTCCCCCCACGAAAAATGGAACACCCAAGTCTGTCTTTAACAGTAAAAAAAGTGCTGTTCAATGGAGACAGCCCCGTTTTCCGGATGATCCTAGTCTGGCATTACACTATGTGTTTGGCTATGGAGGGCCCGACTCTTAATAGGTGGAGAGTGCTAGCCTTGTTGAATGAGATCCCAATCCTCAGACTCATTATGTCAGACATTAAACTGGTAGATTTCATTCACCCAGAAATATATGATGATCATGTCAGGCTAGTCCTTCATTCTCGAGTGGTGTATGAGGCCCTCCTAGCGCAGGTTTCTAGCTTCAATAATCTGGGTTATGATCAGTTTTCTTTCAGTGCTGGGTTTAGCAATATGCAGAATACGCAACCGCAACAGATGTATGACAGACCCAGGTGGGGGGGTGGAGGGGGGGTAGTTTTGTGACCTGGAATGGAGGGATTGTAAGCAGACTCCGTCTTTAGAGGAGGATCAGAATTGGAGACGGCTAGCCTTATCCCTGAGAGAGTCAATTTCCCAGTTGCAAGGACTTAAAATTTTTTAAAAAAAAAAAAACAACAACTTTAGCCCCCCTCAAATTATTTCTCCGATACCATGGAACTCCAGGGGGTTTTCCAATTCATGTGCCAGTCCAGAATTATGGCATCAACTCAGTCAATTTCCAATAATTCTCTTCCAAGAAACGTGGCTGATTGCCCCATCCCCCTCGCCGTCCCCCGGAATCTGGATGGGTTAATGTTAATGTTAAAGGTCATTTGTACCGCGCACTATCACCACCGAAGTGGTCCCCTGGCGCTCTGGCGGCTCTGAAAAGGGGAGGAGGGGGGGTGGGTTAGTAGGAATAAGCTGGAAAAGTGCAAGAGAGCAGTGATGTGCTGTTGGCAGCCTCAGCCCGGTGGGTCAGTCGGCTGGGCTTGGGGTGTTTTATGGTCCGTAGTCGTCGTGTGCTGTTGTGCAAGTCTATGTGTGGTTTGTTTTGTTGTTGCATTGTTGTGAAGTTTGTGTGGATTGCTGCGTTTAAGGCTTGTGGTTGTGTTTGGTTATAGTTTGAGAGGTGTATGCAGAGGGATGGAATTGTTAGTTGGTTGGTTAGTTGGCATTGCTGTCCTTGCAATTGTGGGATTCCATCTAGGTCCGGTACATGCTAACAGTCACATTTCTATCTAGATGCCGCGCAAGCTAGGTTCATAATTCGAAGTGTGGTGCATGCTAAGAGTCACATATGCTAATAGTCACATTTCTGAAATTCTATCTAGGTGTGGTATTTGCTAACAATCATATTTCTATTTAGATGCAACGCGGGCTAAGTTTGAGAATTCCGTCTAAGTGTGGCACATGCCAACAATCATGTTACTGCCTAGATTTGGCGCAGACTAAACTTGAGAAATTCCATCTAGGTGTGGCATATGCTAACAGTCACATTTCTGAAATCCCATCTAACTGTGGCATATGCTAACAGTCACATTTCTGTCTAGATCTGGCACAGACTAAACTTGAGAAATTCCATCTAGGTGTGGCATATGCTAACAGTCACATTTCTGAAATCCCATCTAAGTGTGGCATTTGCTAACAATCACATTTCTGAAATCCCATCTAACTGTGGCATATGCTAACAGTCACATTTCTGAAATTCCATCTAAGTGTGGCATATGCTAACAGTCACATTTCTGAAATCCCATCTAAGTGTGGCATATGCTAACAGTCATATTTCTGTCTAGATTTGGCGCAGACTAAACTTGAGAAATTCCATCTAAGTGTGGCACATGCTAACAATCACATTTGGCGCTTCTATCTAGGAGTGGACATGCTAACATTTAAAGCTCTATAAAGAGTGGATGTGTTAACAATCACAATTCTATAAAGAGTGGACATGTAAGTATTATGGCAGTCTATGTTCTTGGTAGGTAAGATAGAGTGGCAGGGGTTTTCTGGGGTAGAGTGATTGCTCTATTCCCCACCCATACCACACTCACGTTTTTTTTTTGGTGTCTGTTGGCTGCTGGCTTCCTTGGCGTCCCCTGCGGACACCTGCAGACACATCTTGGGGCCGTCCTTAGCCTCGGGGTCCTTCGCCGCAGGGCTGCCGGTCAGAGGGCTGCCCTTGGATGTCCTTGAAGTGGTGTATGGGGACCAATCCGGTTGGAGTGGGCGTGTTGGGAGGCGGGTACAGGGGAACCAGAAAGCGGGTGGGCTGGGGAGAGGGACCACGCGCCGAGTGCGCTATGGTGCTTTTAGGCACCTATGCAATATTACATTGCAGGGTTTGGGGAGGAGGGGGTCGGGAGACTCCTTACCTTGGCCTGGGTCACTGCAAATGGCGGGGACGCCGGCTGCAGACCCTCGCCACGGCCTCGTTATTTTATTATTTTTTTTTAATTTTTTTTCTTCTATGGACCAATCGGGACAGTGGGGAGGCGGGCACAGGGGAACCAGGAAGTGGGTGGGCTGGGGAGAGAGACCACGCGCCGAGTGCGCTATGGTGCTTTTAGGCACCTATGCAATATTACATTGCAGGGTTTGGGGAGGAGGGGGTCGGGAGACTCCTTACCTTGGCCTGGGTCACTGCAAATGGCAGGGACGCCGGCTGCAGACCCTCGCCACGGCCTCGTTATTTTATTTATTTTTTTAAAAAAAAATTTTTCTATGGATCAATCGGGACAGTGGGGAGGCGGGCACAGGGGAACCAGGAAGCGGGTGGGCTGGGGAGAGGGACCACACGCCGAGTGCGCTATGGTGCTTTTAGGCACCTATGCAATATTACATTGCAGGGTTTGGGGAGGAGGGGGTCGGGAGACTCCTTACCTTGGCCTGGGTCACTGCAAATGGCACTCACCTGCCAATTATTTTTTAGGAGGCAGTGGGCGCCTGCAGCGCGGGTCGCTAGTCCCTGGGCCCGGAAGCCCAGTAACCAATCACGGGCGGTGGGCGGGTTGGGAGGCGGGAGGGAGCAGGGACACGCTCGGGGAGGGATGCGGTGGGAAGGGGGGGTCTGCAGGGCAAAATGGAGGTCGGGGGCTGCAAGCACTCACCTGCGCTCCAGGATGGAAAATGAGGTGCAGGTGGGTTTACTCATGCACCAAACGCTCGCAGAGCGAGGTCGGCGGCCAATGGGGGGAGGGCTATAGGGAGGGAAGAAAGACACAGGGAAAAGCTGGCAGAAGAGGGGGAGAAAGACAAGCGCAGGAGCACAAAATACAAAAAAAAGGAGAAGAAAAAACGTACATCTGCAAGGCAGAGGCTGCAACAACGGGGTGGAATGGGGACATGAGAAAAATGGGGCCTCAACTCACCTGCACGCCAGGATGGTAAATGGGGTGCAGGTGGGTTTTCTAAGGTACTAAACGCTCGCAGAGCGAGGTCGCTGGCCAATGGGGGGTGGTGTATAGGGAGGGAAGAAAGACACAGGGAAAAGCGGGCAGAAGAGGGGGAGAAATACAAGCACAGGAGCACAAAATACAAAAAAAGGAGAAGAAAAAAAACATACATCTGCAAGGCAGAGGCTGCAACAACGGGGTGGAATGGGGACATGAGAAAAATGGGGCCTCAACTCACCTGTGCTCCAGGATGGAAAATCAGGTGCAGGTGGGTTTACTCATGCACTAAACTCTCGCAGAGCGAGGTTGGCGGCCAATGGGGGGAGGGCTATTGGGAGGGAAGAAAGACACAGGGAAAAGCGGGCAGAGGAGGGGGAGAAAGACAAGCACAGGAGCACAAAATACAAATAAAACGAGGAAGAAAAGAAACGTACATCTGCAAGGCAAAGGCTGCAACAACAGGGTGGAATGGGGACATGAGGAAAATGGGGCCTCAACTCACCTGCGCTCCAGGATGGTAAATGAGGTGCAGGTGGGTTTACTCACGCACTAAACGCTCGCAGAGCGAGGTCGGCGGCCAATGGGGGGAGGGCTATAGGGAAGGAAGAAAGACACAGGGAAAAGCTGGCAGAAGAGGGGTAGAAAGACAAGCACAGGAGCACAAAATACAAAAACCGAGGAAGAAAAGAAACGTACATCTGCAAGGCAGAGGCTGCAACAACAGGGTGGAAGGGGGAAATGAGGAAAATGGGGCCTCAACTCACCTGCACTCCAGGATGGTGTGTATATATATATATATATATAGTGATATACGAGTAGAACCTGCAGCTAAGGGTGTGAGAGGGCGGCCGGCGGGAGGATTACTTGTTGCGGTGAGAAATGGCTGGGGCTTAAGTGTGATTTACCATCTACATGTGATCGTTGGAGTTCCAGTTGTGGTGCTGGAGACTGAATCTAAGCTCCCAAATCCATATATTCTGTTAATATATACTGGAATCCATCCTCAAATCTAAGTATTACATTAAAAGAGTTGAATGGGGTGATTGATAACTGGTTGGTTAGCATGCCGGGGTGGACTGATAATTGCAGGAGACCTCAATGCTGAATGTTCCTCTTCTAACATAACTGGCTAAGACCACCTACAGTTAGGTTCAGACCAATTACTGGGGGCCTTGTCAACCACTTCCTTCGACACTCCAGGTAGTTCTAGTAAGGGCAACAGAAAGGCTTCAAGGTCAAATTTGGCTTGACTTGCTATCGAGTTGGGGACTGTACATGGTAAATGACCTTCTTAACAATAACATGAACTCTGCCACATGGTCGAATGCGAAATATCCCTCTACTATAGATTATATATTTATGACAGGGGGCTTGATGGACCAGATGGCAGGGCTTAGAGATCACAAGATGCTGCAGGTTATCATATGCCTAGTGGACTGTGGCAGAACAATTAAATACTATACTGTGCCCTTGAATGTGAATACTAAATGATCCAGAGTCACTTGGCATGAGGGTAACAAATTAAATGCTCTCTTCCTGAATGACTAGGAGTTTAACTTTGGATAATAAACTGTTGATATTTACGGATAGCTTCTTCGGCCCTTCTGTGCAGGACTAAATTAACAAATCGGTAAGAGACTGGAACGTAAGCCCCTAAGAAAGTACATATACATGGGTTCAAGGTTATGGTTCAGAATGAGAATAAAATATGCCGTAAAGAGATCCGGTCAATTGTTAAAATGCTGCTCTGTAAGAACATAAAACAGAAGACAATACTTAAGATAAAACAAACATTTTAAAATTGCATCAAAAATCAAGCCTCTTAGCCCCTATCTCGAACCCAGAGCGTTCATATCCGGAGCTTTTAGCAACTCTGCATGAATTTGGTGAATTCTCCAATTATAAAGTTAATGTAGCAAAGACTTTGATTTATCCGATTTCAGCATCGTGTCATAGGGGGTTGTCGGGGTGGATCGGGAGATGTGGGCTGGGTCTTAAATATTTGGGTATTTATATAAATAGGGGTGTGGAGTCCTTGCTTGCATACAATATCCGTTTGAAAGTTGCAGAGGTAGACAGTCTTTGCTGTAGATTGGAGAGGTTAACACTAACCTTATGGGGGAAGGTTAACGTAGTTAAGATGTCAAAAAGTGTCTAGAAATGCCAGATTAAAACAAATACAGCTGTATATAACGCATAGGGCATACATGACCCCCTTGAGGATATCTAAATTCCGAAACACTGGAAGACAAGCGTGTCCTAAATGTAACCTAGAAAACGCTGACATGGTACATATGTTTTGGTCGTGCCCGAACATTGGGTGTTTTTGGGGAGAAGTGGCTCAGAAACTGGCTGATAAGGGGGTTACTCTTGTTATAGACACGGCCTGGGCCTGCTTACTGGGCGGGTTCCCTAGGCCACGGAAACTCAAGCATATTGAGAAACTGAGAAATCTAGCATATGTTCTTGCAAAACGCAGGATTGCCATGGGGTGGAAGAAATGCCACAAGCCTAAGGTGGATATGTGGTGGAAGGACTTGCAGAAATGGGCGGAAGCTGAAACGGTGGCATGGCAAGAAGCGAGTAGCCTGGCTAGAGAGGGGGAGGCGGGCACCTTGTTGGCTTGGAAATCGCTAATAGCAGAATTGTTTGGAGTAATATCAGATCCAACAGACTCTGAAGAGAACGAAACCCGGCCGCATGTGCAAGATATTGAATGAGATTGACAAATAGGCTCATGGGGGAGGGAGGGGTTGTGGGAGCAAGGATTAAGATAAATTGATGTGTAATGGAACCATTATGATTATGCTGCTTGTTTGGTTTATGTTGTTTTGTTTGCATAAAATCAATAAAAGAAATTTAAAAAAAAAACATAGTTAAGATGTCCCTTCTTCCGAAATCTTTATATGTTTTTAGCATGCTCCCTCTGCCGCTTTCAAAAAATGGATTAGGTAGCATCAATAAATCCTTGGATAAGTTTGTGTGGGGGGAAGGAAGTAGAGCGAGAGTTCCTAAAGATGTTCTTTATAAGTCAGTGAAGCTAGGCGGCTTTGGTTTTCCCCGACATAAAGCGGTATCACTCTGCATTTATGGTTGATGTCTGATCGCAGTACTTGTGCAGGTTGGATTAAAATAGAGGCGGAATCTGTTTCTCCCGTCCCACCGGATGTTCTTTTGTTCATAGATAAGAGACTGTCTGTTGGTACCACTCCGCCTTTTGTAAAGCACTTTGTGAAGGAATGGCATAAAAGTAACGAGATTCGTGAGGAGAAATATTTATTGTGTGCAGATTCTAGTTTATGGAGAAACCAGGCTGTGAAACAGAATAACCGTGTCTTGTCATGGGTCTCATGGCAGAGAGCTGGTATATGGAAGATTGGACAGGTTTATGATGGTCAGAATATGGTTGATTTTGAGTTTCTGCGCTTTCAGTATAAGCTGAAAGCATCTGAAATTTGTCGATATAATGTTCTGCGGGACCTTTTTGTTGTACTTTTCTCGCCGTTGAATGCTACAATGCATGCCTTGCCTACAACTTTTGTTCTCTCAAGGACTGTGCCCTTGTCTGCATCTACTCTGTATGAATTATTGCACCCTCTGCATCCAAGTTACCATCGCAGTGTGGTAGAGGGAATTGGGATTCAGATTTAGGTTGCACATTGTTGGATATTGATTGGAGCCACATATGTGCAGGTCCAGATAAATACAAAGTGGATTTAGATTTGAGATATACACAACAAAGAATTACTCATTATTTATATTGGTCCCCATGGAAGATGAGAATGAGTAAATTGAGTAATGTTGACTGTTGTTGGAACTGTAATAGGAAGGTGGGCACTACACTCCACATGTTGTGGTTATGTGGTAAAATACAAAAATGTGCGATGAACCCTGAACGGGTCCATTTAGATCAATTATGGTCGGCTATCTTACATAGCATATCAGTCGCACTAATCTGGCAGTATTGAGATTTTTATCTGTGGCATGTAATTTGTTTTAGAGATGTGATATAAAGATTCAGGAACTGGCATTCGATCATGATGATCGTTCCTAATGGATACAAAAATAAAACATTTTGTAAATAGACGGTGAATTGTAAAATAATTGTAATAAGGAATGGTATTCATATTGGCATTGTATTCTGTACTATGTCCTATGTACATTGATCTATGCTTGAATTTGTATTCCTACACATTCTTTACTGAAATTAAATGAAGCATAGTTTCATGCATATTGATCTATATTCGTATCTGAATCCGTATTTGTACTCTTGTATGTATTCTTAACATTTGTATATGTGTTTTACTTAAATTAGCTGATGAATATTTCTACTGTGTTTTTCTATGTACTCATTTTTGTAAAGGTTTATATAAACCAAAACAAATAAAATAGCTTTAGGCCCCACTATTCCCAGTCTACTGCTCCAACATCCATTCCACAATGTCTTGCTGAGCCCAGTGGTGGGTGAAAAGAGGTACTGCAGACTTACTTCTTATTGTTGGACTCATCACAGAGCAAACAGAAAGAGTGATGTTCCTTCAATGCTACTCCTCATAGTTAGACCTGACCCAGCCCATCCTCATCTTCTGTTCGGAGAAAGGAGAAAGAAGCAGTGTACACATTTGTGGTTTGCCGCCCTCCCAAAACCTCTGCACTGTGAGCATCCTTTTGTTTTCTACCCTTAAAGATTATCTGGGCTTTGGGGTCAGGAAGACAATGTGGCAGGTGGAGATGGGAGGTTGTGCGGGGTGGGGGTGTGTGAATGCTGTAGTGGAGGTATACGTAACCATTCGAACCAAACATTGAATTCACAGGGCCTGCTTCCAATGTCCATGTCCATGTCCATGTCCATGTGGAGCGGCTCGACAACTGAGGGTTTGCAGCAAATTCAGGCTGACTCAGCAACACTGGGTTCTGGGTGAAACCCGGACCCGAACCACACAGCGGAGCAGCGTGAAGTGGTTGACAGGGTGGCAGACCGCCCCCTGAAGGGAGAGTGTTGAATGCAGCAGCGGCCCGTGAAACCCTGAGCCTCCGGAGGACGCAGCAACAAGGGCAATCCACCCCGGCCCCAGCGCAGTCTCCAGCCCACACTCAGGCTGGAGGCCCCACCAGCACCCAGCACCGACAGCCCTAGCAGGCCACTCGATCACACGTGTAGCCAGAGCTGCCCAACACCCTAAAGGGTCTGTGGAGCCATGGCAAACTGGCGTAGCTAAGTACCAACCCAACATGGAGCGGCTCCACAGAGAGGTGACCTCACACACGGGAGGCCCGTATCCGGTAGGAGCCGCATGAAGAGCGGGGTCAGGACACATCCAAGACCCCCTCTCCCCGAGCAGGCTCTGCAACTGCCAGTAATGGTCAAGTGGTGGTGATCCGACCCATGCTGTACCCCACACAGCCCGCCAGCTCAGAGCGGGACCGAGTGAGGCTGCAGAGGACATTGGGAGCTCCCCTCCAAGGTTAGTCCCCCGTGGATCGACATACAAGGACATATAAGGTCAGCTCAGCATACTGTGAGAGACACCCAGGGACTCCGGCTGCTCCCACTACCACCAACTGGGGGTCCGTTGGCTCCAGACAATTGGATAGATGGATACTGGGGCCACTTCACCCTGATCCCAAAAGCATCCTCCATTACTCACTGAGCGGCGGCACACATAGCAGCAACCGGAGGTGAGGCAACACCTGCAGTTCCTCCTGGCGGGTCGGTCCACGCCGCAAAACACACACACCCACTCTGGAGGGCGGATCTCTTGGGGTGGCCTGGCTGAATTCTCCCCGAAGCGGGGACCGGCCGGCAATGGCCCCTTCTCCCTCGTGCAGCGGAATAAGCACAGCCTGGGGAACAGTGCTACCTACCCAGACATCTGCAGGGGATGCCTGCTGGTAGGGGGCCTGATGAAACCTGGAGAAGCCCAACCACCAGTTCCCATACCCTGAACGCCCACAGCCACGACGGGCACTGCACTTGAGGCAGTAACATTTGGGCCTAAAGAGGTACTGTACACCATTGTGATCCATATCTGTCTTTAAGGGAACACAAACAATGGACACAACCCGAGCAGCACGACTCCCCACCCAGGATGGGCTCAACGGGAACTGACTAACCCTCTCCCCCAAACCCCCACGTTGCAGAACGGTGGGTGGTTGGTCCCCGGAGAGGGCGCCCGTGGAACCTCGAGATCTTGGGACTGGTAGGTTCAGCAGGCCTTTGCAGCAGGACAATCCATACCGATCTCGATCTAGCCTTTATCGTGTAACAGCCAGATCTGCTTCCCCGCACACCAATCTACAGGCCATCCAAACAACCAGTCGCCGTCTGGGCAACCCCCTCCTATACCGGCTATGCACACCTGGCAACAGCTCCTCCGGACCAGGGCAACACAATAAATCCAGAGAGCCCACGACACGCCAGGGGAACACCCCGCCCGGAGCCCCGCCAAGCCCCTTACCTCTGATAACACAGACCTTTGAGCCCTGATCTAGGTACAAGTTTGATTACACTATCTATGGCTAAGAAACTATCTAAACAAACGGACATTGCAGCCCTGCTGTCAACCCTGGTACTGGAAAGACCCAAAAGAGGCGATTGCCTGGAAATAGCGGAAGTGAACGGTGAAGACGCCCGCACAGAGCCACCGGGGGGGGCTTCAATTCAGGCGGTCACGAAATCTGACCTGCAGAATCTTCTATTGGCACTCACCAAAGAGTTTCAGAGGGGCACCGAAGAGGTAAGTAAAATAACAGTCTTGGACGAGAGCCTTAGGGAACTGGAGACAAGGACGGCAGAGGCAGAAACCACACTGTGTGAGAACAATTACGAGATTGACAAGTGGCAGATAGACTGGCCGCATTGGAAGCCCTTGAACTCAAGCAGGAGGAGGCAGAAAACTGCTCCCGCCACAATAACATACTCCTGAGAGGAATCCCAACCTCAATCCCGGACGCTGACTTGGAACACTATGTGTGTGACCTCTCATTTTGCCCTGACCCTTCCGGACGGCTCTCCCCTCGTGCTGGACAGAGTCCACAGAACCAGAACAAGATCTAACACCAATACCCCACTGGACTTCCTTGCAAGACTGCACTATTTTAAAGTCAAGGAAGAAATTATGCAAGAAGCAAGAAGCTCCCCCCGCATACTCTTCAGGGACACCTCCATCTCCTTGTACCAGGACCTTGCTTCAATCACACTCCTAAAGAGGAAGGGCTTGAGGCCAGTTACAGAATGGCTAAAGGAGAAAGGCATCTCATACCACTGGGGCTTCCCCACCTACTTGACCTTCCCGTGGGAGGGTAGCGTCTGACACACACACGGTGCATGAGGCTGAGAAACTACTGCACCCAGCAAGGGGGTGGGGGGGGCTGTCTCCCAATGGGGGAGCGCCCTCCGAGCAGGAGGAGCCGTACGACTCCCAACGGTCCTAGTCTTGTGTTGAGCGGCGACGAAGGATTAGAGGCCCTGCACTCAAAAAAGCAAACAGCCTAACAACATGGGCTAGGGCCGAGGCATTCGGGGTGGCCAGATCCTCGTAACCTAGGATCCCTAGCCAGGACTCCCGACAACTGCCACGGCCCCCAGTCATGCAGTGTGCGCCTCAAAGTGGGGCACCTTCCGGATTGTAACCTCAGCTTTCAACACTCAACGGCAGAGGCCGAAGTGCCTCCACATTAGAAGGCAGCGTTGGCACAGTCGGAGGCACCGTTGGTCGAAGGCTAGCCCAGATGACCAAGTTTTGTTTGTTATGGGAGTGAAGGGGAAATCGGACTGTGGAGGGACTTGAGACATCAACATAGGGAACAACCTGATCACCAGGCAACTCGGCTATGTGGCAAGAACTGAGGGAGAGCAGCAACAACAATCCGCAAGCATGGCTCTCCGGGATGACATCTCCTTCTAAAGTTATCACCATGATCACATGGAAAATCCAAGGCCTAAACTCTCCCAGGAAACGCATATCTGAGGAACAACGTCTAGCCCAACTCGAGACAGATATCATATGCCTACAAGAAACCCACCTTCTACCCCCGGATGAGATGCAAATCAGGTACGGACGTTACCCTAAGAAATACTTTGCATCCTCTGGGGAGAAGAAGGGAGGTTTAGCGATCCTGCTCAGTCAATCGATAACCCTATCTCACAGTCAAACGTGATCCAGGAGGCAGGTTCTTACTGCTTAAAAGGTCTTTTTTTTTAGCTCCGAATCACTATTGCAGCGATATACTGGCCAAATGACGCCCAAGACCGCTTTCTACGCAAGATCCTCCCAACGATAACCACTTTTGCCGAAAGCAAGCTGCTGATTGGTGGGGGACTTCAACCTCACCCCGGACCCAAACACTGACAAAACACTACCGCCCACCAAATCAGACTTCTCTAAGGCTCTGGGGCTCACAGAATTCCTAAGGGGGACTGAAAAGATTGACGCATGGAGGCTGGTAAACGACAAAGCCTGTGATTACACCTTCTCACATGTCCATAGGGGTTTCTCAGTAAACCTCCTGCTGGTATCAAGAGCTCTGTTCCCCTGCATCAATGATATCCACATCGGCCTGAGGGTAATCTCGTACCATGCTCCAGTGATAGCACGGCTACAAACGGAAGGCCTGCTAGCACCACCGCAGCGGGTCTGGAAGCTACAGGACTATATCCTCTTAGACGTAGCAGCTAACCAAGAACTGTCGGAAGCCCTGGTCAACTACTTCGCAGAGAACACAGGCAAGGGACCCTCGGAGGCTACGGTGTGGGACGCCATGAAACCTGTGATCCGAGGCGTAGCCATCGCCTGCACAGCGGCACACAGACGAAGTCACCAATTCAGACTAGCTGAACTGGAGACTGAAAGGCGGACAAAGAGGCGAGTTACAAAGGATGCCAATCGGCAAGGAGGTGAAGAGATCTCCGTAAAGCTAAAGCAGCCCTTGAGATGCACCTGGCGGATCGAACGGCTCGAGCCTTGGCACACATGAAGCAGTACTATTACCTTAACAGCAACAAAGCCAATTGTCTGCAGGTGCACAAACTCAAGAAAGCACATACGAGGAACAATATCTTAGTCCTTCAGGACATGGGAATCCCTGCTGCACAGACACTGACAAGCTGGCCATCATGACCGAACACCACAGGAGTGTGATGTCAAGGAACCCCACCCACGAACATGGAGTCACATATCCATTATCTGCAGGTGATCCCAGGGCCACCTCCACACCCACAAATCGACTCCTTAGAACTTCCCATCTCTTCTGAGGAGGTAACTGAAGTCATTTGCTCTATGAAGAATACAGCCTGCCCCATTCTACAAGAATACACCCACATCCTGGGTGCCCCACCTGGCCTCCCTTTTCAAAACCTTCTTAGACTGGCTGTGTCACCCCCTCCATGGAGGAATCCGTCACGACCCCGATACCAAAGCTAGGGGGGAACCCAGAACTCTGCACATCGTACACCCCCATAGCACTGAACGTGGACTCCAAAATCTTCTCAAAGCTTCTGGCGCGCAGACTTGCTGGAAGCCTCCAGGATCTCATCCACCCGGACCAGACGGGATTCATCCCTGGCCGCAATACTCTAGACAACACCAGACGCACCCTAGATATCGTCTAATCCGTCAACAGAACTGGAGAGGAACTAGCAAGATTATCGCGTGACAAGCACAAGGCCTTCGATATGCTCGACTGGGGCTACATGGAAAAGAAACTGCAGCACTACGGCATGGGACCAAGATTTTTATAATTGACGATGGCAAATTACCAGCACACCACCACGACTCTCAGTATAAACGGCAACAAATCCCCCAAGATCACGATCACCAGGGGCACCCGACAAGGCTGACCCCTGTCCCCTCTAGTCTTTGCGCTGTCCATGGAACCCTTCGCCTCCAGGATTCACCAGAACCCACTGATCCAGGGCTTTAAGCTCAAAAACGAAACCTACAAGGTGGCCCTATATGCGGATGACATGCTGCTAACGGTGTCCCACCCGAAAACGTCTCTTGCAGTCCTATGGGAGGAATTGAACAGCTTTAAATCTGCCTCAGGGTTCTCCATCTACCTCACAAAATTCACGGCAATGGGCATCAACATCCCTAGAGCTGCAATGGACACCTTGGCGGCTAGTCTCCCTATCCCATGGGCCAGATCTCATCTCAGCTACCTGGGTATCAGACTCCCTAGGCTTGCGGAACGCACTTACAAGCTAAACTTCCTGCCTTGCTCAAAGACCTGCAGTCGGACATGTCCCACTGGCAAAACCAGGAGATATGGTGGCTGGGGAGAATTGCAGCACTAAAAATGAACTTGGTCGCCAGATTGCTCTTCTACTGCGTGGCACTCCCAGTCACAATCCCCCAAGAAAGACAGCCATAAACTACAGGAAAGCATCCTGAAATTCATATGGGGGGGGGAGGGGGCAAGAAATCACACATCACCAGGAGGGTCCTGCTCAGAAGCCCTGTGTCCGGCGGCTTGGGGGTCCCCGAGGTGGATAGGTATTGCCTAGCAGCCCAGCTGTCAGCGGCATTCATGTGGCAACCTGGCAACAACAAAGCCCGCTGGCTGAAGCTGGAGGAGACCTGGAGTTGGGTACCCTCTGGAATCCCTCCCACACATCTCCTGTCTCAGGAATCCCACAAACGCTGGACCCCTCATGACGACTAGGGACACGGTAGAACGCTGGAAAAGAGCGGCCAGGAAATGGAACTGCAGGAGCACAGTGGGTCCCCTCACCCAGATTTGGGAGAACCCTCACTTCACTCCTGGGCTGGGACAGAACGTATTCTCTAAAGTGGCCTGAAATGCATAGACTTTTATACATCGGGTTCCCTGCTCAACTTCGAGGACTGCAAAGGGAAATTTCAGATACCGGAGAGCGCTTTTACTCTTTTTACTAGTGGCACAGAGAGCATGTTGGTGTACGGGGATCTGGTTGGCCTGGTAGTGGAGGCAGGATGGATCCTTTGAGAAAGGTATGCTGGAGCAGTGAAGTGAATGCACTTGTGGGTCAGTGTCAGGGCTTTGAATACGATCCTTTCCTTTATTGGGAGCCAGTGGGCTAGTTTTCTGGCTTCAGAGATGTGTTCTCTTTTAGCAATGCCTTGGGCTGCCCGGAGAGCATTGTTCTGTATTACTTGTAGTCTCTCTAAGTTTTTGTTGGAGGTTCCTAGAAAGAGTACATTGCAGTAGTCTAGCCTGGAGCCGGTGATGGCTCTGGCTATGTTGGTGCAGTTCGCTTTGGATAGAAAGGGCCTGATTGCGTTGATAAGTTTGGCATGATCTGCAGCTGCGGATGCTATTGCGTTGACTTGTCTATCCATGGATAGGCTGGAGTCCAGGTAGACTCCCAGAGTTTTGACAGAATCGGAGACCGGGATTTTAAAATGCCAATAAAAAGTCTGTTTGGAGGGTGGGGGGGGGGGGGGTACATATTACTTTTTCTTAGGTTCACCCAGAGGCCTTAAGCTCACTAGAAAAAGTATATAATTGTGCCAGTAACTGGCAAATGCTGCAAGTTAACCATTTGCTTTGGGCCTTGCCGGAGTGTGTGCCAGGAGTTTAGGCATAAAGAAGTCACCCTTTTTTAAATAGGAGATCATCCAGCTTATTCTTAGATACCAGAAGCAATATTTTAAAGGGGAAGTTTGCTCAGAAAGGTTATTGGCCCAATGGACCGGTCACATATTTTTTAGTATATTTCGATCAAACCGAAAAAAAAAAAAGATTCCGATGCGTCGTATCTTCGATTTTCACACATTTACATATGTGAACCTTACTTGTTGAAAGCCACCATCTTGTGCTAATGTTATCCGTCAAAAGTTTGTAAAAGTGGAACTATTATATGCACCAAGGAAATTAATACATTCTGGGAGAGATTCACTCTCCAAACTTACCTAGAACAAAACAAGATACCCTGAGGATTTAGGATAATTAGTTTCTAGATTTTAACAACCCTGAAGATGCAGATCTTGCAGGAAAATGCAGGAAAACTTACAGCAGGTTCCAAAATAATTTTAGAGCTCTTAATAGAACACAGCACTCTTTATGCTACCAGGCACTGTGTTCAATACAGGGCAAATTATATGCCAAATAAAAACACTTATTCCAAACTGGGGTGACAAGACTTCTAATTTCTTCATTTCATAAATAAAAGCTAAACTGGTCATATTATCCGAGGTTCAGCAACTGAGCTTACATGGTTCTTACCACCCTTTTCTCACTACAATACCGGACAGAAGAGCACTGTCCCCTAAGAACCCAGCAACCGGCAGCAAGATCCACACCAAGAACAGCGCAATTATCCATCTTTCCCAAATGCTCTCACCAGCATACTTATATGCTGATCCATAGCCCTAAATTCAAGTACCCTTGCGGCAGTAAATCATAAGACCGCCTCTAGAAGCTTGCACCCCTTGGCACAACAACAGTGCAAGTCACATCCACAAAGCAACCAAGGCTGATCCTGCTTCGCTTCACAGCCGGCAAAATGTAGCATTCCACTTTGTGGCCGCTGCTGCAAAACACACCGGCTGGTTCGGTTTCGGCTCTCCGTGATATCTCTGACCCTCCCAATTTTATTTCCCCACTTTCACCATCATTTGGCATTCAAGCCTACTGGAAGAGGTCAAATGTACAAAATGACATGAACTAGCTTTATTTATTTTCAGCAAGTTAGTAAGGTTAAGACAATGTTTAGGTACAAGTCATCCGTTTAAAAACGGAACAGCAGCCCTGCTAGAAAGCCCTCCTCATCACCTTATGGATTGGAGTTGCACACATCCTATTTGACGCAGCTCCAAGCACGCAAGTTGCCTGGTTCAGAGTTCTTTGTTGAAAAACAAGGTGGGAATTTATTCTCAGTTTAATGATTTACACTTTAAAACCTTGGAACAAGTCCGGGAAGACAAAGTAAAACTGTTTTTACACACTATACCTAGCCATGATCAACCAGTAATTAATTCTGCAAAAAATTATCCAGAAGGCCTCTCAAGCCTCCATGAATTGCTTGAAGTTTTCCTAAACCATCCTCTCAGATGGAAACCCGTAGGTTTGTAAACGATTCTTTCATCCACGTCGATTCGACTACTTAGCCAAGACAGCAGATTTAAAGGCAGCAGATATCTAGTAATTCGATGGCAGATGTGATGGTCCGAAGGTAGGACTCGGACAATAGGCCATGTTTAACATCCGTGTTTTTATTCACAAAAGAAAGATAATATCTCAACTAGCCCTATTGTTACTGTGACCACTGATATATAACTATTCCCAGACTCCTCCCATATCGGTTTTATTATCCATCATGATCACAAACAATGGTCACATTACCATTATGGCGTCATTATCACTTAATCATACTCTTAAAACAACCCCGCCCCAAACACCACCCTCCACCGCTCTACTGTGTGTCATGCTGGTAGTGTTTTTCTTTATATGTATATGCCCGAGAGTTTATTACTCTTTATTATAGCAGAAATTGGATAGGGAATTCCCCACTCAACTGGCAGTAGGTAATACTTGTCCCGAGAATTTCCCCCAAATGGACAGGCGCTGAAGGACTACTGAAACAGCGCTTTTTAAGGCTCTTGGGTACACTAGGTAAAAGCCACCCAATACTCCATCATGGATCACGCCGGACCAAACCGGCCCCAACAATGGACTCTTCTTCTCGACCCCAAGTGCATCAGGGTACGTTGGCCGCACACTCCTCAACTACGACGGGCTATGCCGGAAGTCGTCAGAATAGAGCGACTGACCCGGAAGGGGATCTCGTGACGACGCAGGACAACAATCATAGAAGATGGACTACTAATATGAACAATGACATCACAGTTGGAGACTAGACATAAGAAGGAGAATTGGAGGCAGGTTGGGTTAGTTTGGCCGGTGCGTTAGCATATACAGTTTGCAAACCAGTATTCAAGTAAATCTTGCTGAGGGGTCAGAGGTGAGCTGCTGCATGGCTAGGAAATGTCCGCTGCCTGAAAATGTTCCCACACAGTCTACAAACATCCCGTTTATAATCCTTCTTTGCCTGCGCATTAAATGAGGAAACAGATGAGATTGTCGCATATCGGAGGCTGCCGAATGACAGTGGAGAAGTTCCTGTCCCCCTGCAACATTGCCAACCGGTGACTCTTACCCAGCCCCCTCTGTGCACAGCCGTTGCTCTGTGCTGCGGAGGGAGTCTCGCACTCCCATCCTGGTCAATGTGCCGGCCTCCCCTGCCCACCCTATTGAGGGCCAATCACCAGGGATCTCCCCCAACGAGCCGGCTACATGGAGTGAGGCATGAGACAAGCTGGCCATTCCTGCCACAACCCCAGGCCTCCCGGACCTGGTTTCCCTCCTTGCTGCTGCTGCGTCATCAGAACTTCCACCACCTGTCGCAGCGGATCAGACCTGCAGCTTCCCTGCACCTCGGGTCAGACCCCCACCCTCTCCCAGAGCTGAAGAGCAGGCTACTGGTAAACGAGGGTAAGTGCCCCCAACCTAACAGGCACAGCTCAACTAATCACTCGCCCGAGAGAGACCGGGCCTGGTGGGACAACTCGCGCATCGAGGGATCCAGCTCCACCACCTCGTCCAGGGTGCCCGAGCACCCTGGACGTACTGCCTGGCTTGCAGCGCCACCCAGTAGGTGCTCCTAGTTCCCCCACACACCCTGGGCTTGCAAAAGCCATGCCCAGCATCTGAAACCGAAGTGCCCAGGTCAGGCCACCACCACGGGCGTGGACCCGGTCTTCCTGCACCACATATTCTTGGCCCACATCCGGACCCTCGAGAAGCCTTGGACCCAGCCTCCTGACACTGGCCCCAACCAGCGACATACCCCTAGTCACAGTCTGACACCGATATCCAGGTGGGGACTAAAGCCTGCCCGAGAACCGAGCTCCAGACCGCCAGACTCCCTGATGACCCGTGTCCCACTTTGTCTCAGGCCCTAGACACCACCTGTTACAGCCCACAGGACAGGCTGCACAAGCAATAATCCTACAAGATCACTGGACCCCTCCACATGGCGCTGGCCCCACTCGTTGCAGGCCCCGGCCGTCTCCAGTGACCCTAGGCCCCCCAGTTGCCTCTTTGTCTCGCCCAATGCCCTTCTGGAGACGGACTCCTGGTTATGGCACCCTGGAAACTTACTGCCTCGACCAGCTGGTCCATCCTGACCACCTAATCAACAATCTGGCAGACAACGGCTCTACTCCAAGACAATGGTGAGTGCGTGGAGATGCCCCGGTTGGCTACTCCCCAGGCCGGCCTCGAGGCCCTGGGGACCCCACACCCCCCCCCCACACTGGGAAACACCTGTTAAAGCCAGGAAGTGGAGCCCCTCCACCCCCTTTTTTACTCGGAAACCCAGTTATGCATCTGCCCACACGCCCCTGGCTGTAGTCGCATTCCTGTTGGTTCCAGAACAGCCAAGTTTCCTCTGGTGAGCCCGACAACCTCCTGCATCCCACCCAACCTGGTTTGCCTCTACACACTGCTTGGCCTGGGCCCGCCCCTGGATAGGCACTCCAGCAATCTCTCCACCCGCCAGTAGGCAGCAATAATTTAAAAAAAATAAATAAAAATAAAAAAATGAAATACCTGTACTGGACCGGGTGCACCGGGTTGTGGACTGTACTTTACCCTCACCGACTACCAAGGGGGAAGCAGACACACTGCCCCCCAGGGGGTTGAAGTGGAGTGCACATCACCAGAACAGCTAGGAACCCCTTTGGAAAGTCAATAGGCCCACCAGTATCCGGCTGAAAACAAACTTGCCGATTGGTGTTCAGTGGCCTTATATGGGGCATCCCAAGCGACAGGCAAAAAATTCACCAATTCGCTAGGTCAGACCAGTTCCTTCGACCGCCCTCCGACCTCCCTGGGCCTTCCCAATTGGACGTGTCCACACTCAGACACTACCAACTGTGAAGGCTAGCACTGACAACCTAGGGCCGAAAATAGACGCACTTACCTGCAAGGTAGATATCTCTGCAGTCCATATCGACAAATGATGTGGTCAAATGCCAGAAGCGAGTCGGGAGGAGTTGGAGGCCCCCATAGAGCAGGAGGATATATGATGGGCGATACGCGCAATGAGGAGGGGCACAGCGCTGGGTAGCGACGGGTTACCGGTGGGGTTCTATGCAGAGTTTTCTGATCTACTTGTCCTGCAGCTTTAGAGGGCATATGAGGAGGTGTTCCAGGGAGGGTGCCTCCCAGAATCGATGAGGGAAACAGTGATCACGTTGATCCTGAAGGAGGGGAAGGATCAAAGGGATTGCACAGCGTATCGGCCCATCTCGCTTTTAAATGTAGACGGGAAAATCCTGTGGAAGATTTTGGCAGCCAGGCTGGCAGCGGTTGCACCGAATCTGGCAAATCCTGATCAATGTGGGCTTATAGGGGGCAGGAATACGTCGGGTAATATTGCCCAGCTGCATCACGTGATGGATCAGGTGAAGTCACAAAAGCGGGACAAGGCTATAGCATCGTTTGACGCCATGAAGGTGTTTGATTCCCTGGAGTGGAAGTGGCTATTCCGAGTGTTACGGGAGTTTGGGGAGAACATTTGTAGATGGCTGTCCTTGCTGTATACTAAACCGCTTGCAATGGTGAAAACTAAACTGGGTTTCGGAGATTTGGGAGTTGGAGAGGGGGACTAGGAAGGGGTGCGCGGCTTCCCCAATTTTGTTCGCTCTGGCTTTAGAACCACTGGCGTTGTATCTGTAGCAGGAGATGGGTGAGGCTGGAATCGAGGTGGATGGGCAGAGGCATATTGTATCCCTAAACGGGCATGACTTGTTATTATACGTAGGGGACCCCAGGTTATTCCTCCCGGACCTTTTAGAAATCCTGCGTAATTTTAGAGCTATGTCGGGGTTCCGTATAAATCGGTTCTGTTTCCGTTGGGAGGGCACGGGAATGTCCAGTGGAGGAACTACCAGAGTTGTGGATAAGATGGGAGACGGAATCCTTTCGGGGTACCTGGGGGTGCGGGTGTTCCATGAAGTACTGGACACGTTTGTACACAATACCAAGGGGGGGGGGGAACAGTGTGGGGAGGGGGGGGGGGGGACTATCCAAAATAGGGGACTCCATCCAGTTCTGGAAGGTTTTAGCACTCTCATTCTCTCATTGATGGGTAGGGTGGCATTATGTAAAATGGTAATCCTCCCGCGGTTGCTTTATTTCTTTACGAATATACCGTACGTGGCAAAGGTGTTTTTTAAAATGTTGGATGTCAAGATCAGGGAATTGCTGTGGGACTCGGGGAGGAGACGGATGTCCCTGCAAAAAACTGCGGAGACCGAGGGAGAATGGAGGATTGGGCCTTCCGGACTACGAAGAAAAGTACTTTGTGGCAGCACAATTACAATCGTTGCTGGTGTGGGATCATCTGGAGGCGGAGCTCCTGGGAACACTGGTGGGGCCCTTGCAGCGGAGGTGTAGGCCGGTGGAGCTCTTGTGGTACCCACTGGGCAATGTGGGGACGTCAGTGGTCTTTGAAGCGGTAAGGGAGACATGGAGGAAGTACGTGGGCGGTAAAGGGGTTAAGGGCCGCTATGAAAATAATCTCCCATGGGGGGCTGACCAGAAACTCCGTCAGGCAATTGGGAGGGTAGGGATACGAAGATTACGGGAGAAAGGATGCAAAAAGGTGGGGGACTTTTTCAAGCGAGGACAGCTCCTTACCTGCAGGGAGTGGTGTCATAAGTTTGACTTGCCACAGGGAGTTTTTCTGGCATATGGGGCGGTGGTTCGGAGGATGGCGGAGTTATGGGAGAGGATCCCCGAGTCGTCGGAATCATGCCCGGTGCTTCGAGTATTACTTGATCGGGCAGGGGGGAGGGGACGTATCTCGTGGGTATATAAGGCTCTTGGAGAGGACGGCAGAGAGGGAGCTGAAAGTCAAGGAGAAATGGGAAGCAGATATGGGGCGCTCGATCTCAAGTGAGGAGTGGGAGCCGGTCTGGGACTGGTCCGGAAATCCTCGAGGAATGCCCGCTTCCAGCTGGTTCAATTTAACATTTTGCATAGGGTATATGTTACCCCATTGGCGCTCAAGGCTATGAACAGGGAACATCTGGGTGAGTGCCCCAGATGTGGGTCAGAGGAGGCAGGGTTTTGGCATATGGTGTGGGAGTGTGGGGCAATAATAGAGTACTGGGACGAGGTGCTTAAGGGAATAAATGAGTTACTGGGAGCCAACCTAGAGTGGCGTCTGGAGATTTGTTTGTGCGGGAACCTACCAGGGAGGAGGGGGGAACGTAACAGAATGGGTCGGTTTCTACTTATATTGGCAAAACGCTGAATGGCGATTGCGTGGAAGTCCCCCCTGGGCCCGACAATCCAGTTGGAGGAAGATGCAGGGGAGGTAACGGTCCACTGGTCCCAATTGTTGAATGACCTTGCAAAGGATAATGACCTGCGCCCTCCGTGAAGTAACGTATGCGGGGGAGAGGCCGCGACGAGGGAGGGGGGGGTGGGGGGGAAGCTCGGAGATGGGGGGTAGCAGATGGATTGACTTTAATCTCACCGAACTGTGAACATTTGTGCTTGACTGCTGTGACTAATGGAAGAAGGAGGTCTTTTACGGGAGTTGGGGAGGGGGGGAGAAGGGGATGTACTGTTGGTTAAGTTTTGACAATTTGTGGAAGGGACTGATTTTTGAGGTTGGGGAGGGTGGAGGGATAGTTGAGGAATTGTTATATTAAAATGCCAATTAAGAGTGTTTAAAAAAAAAAAAAATGCCAGAAGCGGAACAAAGAGTGGTGATATGGAGGACAAGATAGTGAATCTCCAACGGGAGGTTGCATGCCTTCAGCGGAACATTAAGAAAGTGATGGCCAAGAACGACGACCTAGAGCGGAGGTCCAGGAGGAACACTATCCGGATAATCGGGATACCCAAATCTACCCCCATTGACAATATGGAGTCATTCACGGAAAAACTGCTTTTGGTAATCTTTGATAACCCTCCGGTCACACATGTTTATGGTGGAGTGGGCACATAGGTCACTAGCAGCTAAACCTCCTCTGGGTGCCCACAAAGGGCAATTATAGCCAGCATTTCCAGGTTATCTTGACAGGGACATTTTACTCTATGCTGCCAGAGAGAAGAAAACTACGCTGGGGCTCAGCCATGGTTCGTCTCTTTCCCGACTTTAGTCTCCAAGTACAGGACCAGAGGGAAACTTTCCAAGCGGCCAAGAATATCCATAGGAAAAAAGAAAGGAGGTCCAACACTCAATGCTGTTCCCGGCCGAGCTCAGGGTGGTTCTGGATGGCAAGGTAACCTCTACATCACCGGAGGCCGCGGAACGCTTTGCAAGGGACATCCCGGACACAATGGGATCACCCCGCAGATCTCCGTAACACTCTGCCTTAGTGGATATCTCCCACCTTGTTCCCCTCAGTCGCACCCTACTTCAGGATGCACACTTGTATGACTAAGAAAATAAGCAGCTCCTGCCCCCCTAGGGGGGCTATGGCAAATCACCACTACAGGACTCTATCGCACAGAGCATCCCCAGCTGTCGCAAGCTACCCCTGCCTGATGGCAACCCCACTCAGTTGTCATTTGTCGTTTGTGTTGTGTAATTTTGTGATTTTCCTTCCTGAGGTTTAGGGTATGGATAGGGTGGGGTAGGGGCTCTGGGTGCCGGTAAATTGTAGTTTCTGGCATGGGTGGGCGGTGGCTCGGACATAGGGGAGATGATGTACTATGATTGTTTTTTTTCACCTTTCGTTTGGGGTGTTAAAATGTGCCGATTGAAGACACATACCTACATAGGTTGTACTTCTATGTGGTGGGGTTCACTCTTCACAGCGCAAACTATTTTATACGCGCAGGAGGAGAATGTGATTATATATAAGGGAAATACGTGCCCCCGAAGCGCCATGTGAGGGCCATGTAACATTGACAGTGTTAACCTGGAACATACGGCAGTTCACGAACGCGAAAAAAAGCGCGACTTGTCTTGAACTATGCCAAAAACCATGGGGCAAACATTCTATGCCTGCAGGAGACACCTTGCATGCGAAGATAAACTCCCTAACCTGGCGGGGTGGGTGGGGGTCCACAGATATGGCACTCTACTCGACTTATTCCTGTGGGGTTGCCACATACATCCATCAATTACTGGAATTCAAACTCCATTCCTGGATTGGGGACGAGGAGGGCCGATATTAAATGCTAGCAGGGGAGCTGGTTGAAGGGTTATCATCAACATATATGCCCCGAACGACGACAAGCCCAGATTTTTCCAGTGCAGTGCTTCCCACCTACACACCTGTCCAAACTATGAAGTATTCTGGGTGGGCGACTTCAATGTGGCACTCTCCCGAGACCTCGACAGGTCTGCACTATCTCAACACTCTCTCTCGAAAGCAGCTCAGAAATGGGCAACCATAGTCTAGTATCATGACCTTCACGACTCCTGGAGACTATTACACCCCACGACCAGGGAATACTCCTACCACTCAGGGGTGCATGCCAGCTCCTCCAGCATCAGTTATTTCATGGTGTCATCTGACCTCGCCTGTGACATTAGAAATGGCTGCACTCTCCCCCACTCTTGTCTGACCAATCCGTGGTGCTGGTCGAATTCCAGGGCCCAGCGTGCCCTCCCAGACACATGCAGTGGCGCTTCAGAGCTCACGCCCTGGAGGACATGGTTTTCTGAAGAGAGTTTAGACATGTCATTCAGACATTCTTCTAAGTAAACACAGGCTCAGTGCCAGACTCTAGAGTGGGGTGGGAAACGTTTAAAGTGTTTCTCAGGGGATGTTGTATTGCAAAGGGGGGTCCCATGGTCTATACAGAGCTCCATTTCCTCCATCGAACACAAGATCAAGCTCCTAGAATCCCAACAGGGCCACCGGGACTCCCAGCAGGTACAATCAAAACTGATCAGCCAGGGCAGAGTTGTCCCTTCTTATGGTTGGGGAAGAACGTTACATAGTCAACCCCATCGCAGCGGCCACGTTCACCGAGGGCGATCGTTTGAGCCGGACTATGGCCTGGGCGATCAAGCGCAAACATCAGCTGGAATCTATACTGGAAACTGAGAACTTAGAGGGTGAACTAACCAAAGATAATGAAGAAATCAATAAAGTGTTCCGGCACTATTACGGGAGACTTCACACCTCGCAGACAGGAGCCAGCCATGATTCCATTTCACATTACTTAGACAGGGTAGCTCTGGGTTGGCTTGAAGCTGCCGTAGGGACGCCTCTGAATGTACCCCCCTCTGATGAGGAGTTCCGTAAAGCGACCCTCTCCTCCCAATGGAAAAGCTCTGGGCCTGGATGGGATCACGGCTGAACTCTATAAGGCTTACGCCAATCTGCCAATTCCCCAGTGGCGCGATATGTACGAGGTGGCCAGGTCAAATGGAGTTCCTCAGGAGTCCACCAGGACTGCCCTCACTACAGTCCTGTTGAAACCTAAAGACGTAAGTAAATTCGCCTCCTATAGGCCATTGTCATTGGTCAATACTGACAAAAGTCTTGTGAATATGCTCCTGCCCCATATGCCTGCATTGGTCCTCCCCGACCAAGCAGGCTTGGTCCCAGGCCGCTCTGCCCAGAATAATCTACGCCGCCTGTTCTCCCTCATGCACAATGCTGACCCTGAAATCCCAATAATTGTGGCCGAACTGGATGCCGAGAAAGCTTTTGACTCTGGAGTGGCCTTTTCTCTTCGAGGTTCTCGGGCGACTAGGTATAGCTACTACATATTTTAGCTGGGGCAGATTGTTGTATGCTGTCCCGAAAGCTAAAGTAAATACCAATCACATGCTTTCAGAGAGTATCCATCCATCATGAGGAACACAACAAGGGTGCCCATTGTCCAATATTATAATAACATTATAACAAGATACACAAACATTTAACCATGCCTCCAGGGCGGCCAATAGTGTCCGCTATTGGGTCACTATTAGAACCCCCGTCAGTATATGCTGATTTTTTTTGTTGGGCTTTGAGTTTTTGACATTTACCAATTGATTGATTTGTATGCTTTTGAATACAGCGTCTCATTTATTGTTGTTACATGTTGTCTCTTGTTTTTTTAAAAGACATGGACCTTTGATGTCCTTGCTTTTTAGTTTGCACTAGAAAAATCAAATGAAGCATATTTTTGTAAAACCGCCCCGTGCTTATATCTTGTGATATATGTTTCCACACAAGATTTTGATTTATAGGTACCTCATTGTTAGGCAGAAACCTGTGCAGTTCCCTTAGGGACCACTGCAAAAAGTTTAAGACTACAGGTGTTAGCAGTAAACCCAATTGGTAGCGGTCTGCACCACCCAGATTTACCTGGTAGCTGTGGCTGAGCAGTCAGACTTCTCTCAAGAAGAGTTAGGCAGTATATAGAGTATATACAATAGGGCTACAAATACAGTAGTACAAGCAAACACTGACCAGAGCTTTGGTATAAAAGTATATAATTATTTATTTAAAAACACACTTGTAAAAATACACTGGCACTAATATGTCAAGCAAGTTCAAACACAGTCAATAGAAATATATACGCCTCCCCAATTAATTATTTGACAAGTCTAGGTTAATACACCACTTATTTAGCAAAACAGAGGTGAGCGCGTAACCATAGATGGCACTCCAATAATTATTTAAAAAGGGAGAGAAAAGGCAGAAATAGGAAAAACACACAATACCAACACTTTTAAAGAACCACAGCAAGTCAAGAAAGGCAGTGTCTACTGTAGAGCAAAAAGTTCATAGGCCAGGCCCACTCTTGGGGAGAGCAAGGCGGAATGTGCCCAAGATCACACAGTGAAAATGCACTAAAGGTCTTTGCAGGAAAGTCACAAAGAGGTTGGATCAAGTTAGAAAGGTAATGTTAACAGGTCCAAGGTCACCCCAGGATAGAGAGTCAAGGATTTACGGGACACCTTGGACGGTCTGTTGCAAGGGAGTCCAGGCGGGACACAGTACCTGAAATGGTGAGAAAGCTCCAGCGGGGGCAGTTGTTCCTGGCAGTGGGTGCAAGTCAGGGCTTCATCCAGGGGAAGAGAAGATCTCAACGTGGAGGAATGCTGGACGTCGTTGCACTGCCAGGGAAGAAACCAGCCGCGGAGTTTCCTGCTTAAAAGGTACTACCCTTTTATTTGCGGTAGTGGTGAAGAGTGGCTATCCGGCCGCTGGGGTGCTTGGCACGGGCGATTCGACCATGAGACGATCCAGGAAGGCGAAAAAGGCAAACTGGTTGGTCCCACCAGCTCAAAGGGAAGAAGACTCTCCTGGAAGAAGATCTTCTCGGTCGTCGGGAAAGTGGTGAGTTTCGTACAGCAGGGCTCCACCGGTGGTGTCGTAGATGGCTCAGCTTCTCCCCTCTTCGGATTCTTTAGGTCCTGTGGCGACTTCTGAAGTTCCAGTCCCCAAAGCCCTGCTTTTATGCAGAAAACCCCCATTCACCAGCTTAGCTGTCAATCAAACATGCTAAGTGGTGAGCAGGACGGCTCACCACTGGGTCAATCACACAAGAGTGCGACTTGAGTTGCCAAGGCAACTCAGTCCAAGGGGCCTATTCCCCCACCCCCCTCCCAAACATCCTGTAGACCCAGACAGAGTGGCACCACTTTTGGAGGCTTCTGTGCAGAAGCCCGCCAAAAGTGGAACAAAGGGCTCGACTTGGGTTGGAGTTACAGAGGCGAACACAAACGCCATTTTAAAACCGAGTCCAGGCAAAAAGACGCAACCGGGGAATAAATATTTAATAAATAACCCGGCGGCATCTTTAACATTGCACCAAAAAGTGGTGCGTTTAAAATGAATGGGAAAATCCCATAGGAAATATTCCGATGGAATATTCTGCGTGGTAACCACTGCCACCAGCCAGAAACTCGACAAGGGGGGACGGGACAGTGCCCCCTTGGAAAACCGACCCGGGGGCAATCGAATTACCCCTACCAATACTTCCACAATATGATGGTTTGTACTAGTTCTGTTCACAATTTAAGACTAGTAAAGTCAATGGTGACTTTACATGCCCTGGGAGACAGTAGTCAGTCCCAGGGTATGGAGTCTATGTTTGGGGGTCACTATGACACCCCTGTGTTACTGCACTGAGGGTGCTGTGTAACACACATACCAAAAACACACGAAGCCCTATGGAGTAAAAGACCCCATAGCCCATAAAACACATTACATAGTCAAAGGACATTCTTAAATCAGGCCTAAGAGTGGGAGAAAAAGAGTCTCACCCTTAGCAAGAGAAAAAATTAAACCCCAAAAATCCAGCAAAGCTGCTGGGGGACTCACTAGGTTTGGAAAATTAGCCTTTAAGAAGAATTCTACCCAACACTCATGCCAGTCTAAATTTCCAACCTATATGTTTGACATCAATATGTAGCTTGCTTTTGGGACTTTCTTGTCTATGAATTGCAGGCCACATCCCACAAGCCCCTAAGAAACAAGTGCTCCCTTTTTTGCTCATATAGCATTACCCAAAATAGTAGTCCTCCCAAACTTCTACATTTAAAAAAAAATTCCCGTCATGGCCTCCATCCAGCTTTTGGGCCCGCCTCAGGAGTCTAATGATTGGTTTAGGTTTGGCAGAAGGACAGGGGAGGATCTCCTACGACACCCTGACCTTAGCGTATGAGTAGGGCGGTCTGGAGTACCCTGACTTGTGGTCCTATTTCCTGGCAGCACAGATCCAATACTCGGTATGGTGGTGGGCCCCAACCCCCGATCTTCCACACATCCTTCTTGAGAAAGCCACAACCTGCCCGAATGACATGAGGGGCCTGCTCTGGTAATCCACTATCAGGTGGAAGAAATCAGAGCTACAACCTGTGGCTATCACCTGAAAGGCATGTAACAAGCGGCAGCAGGAAACCGTGTGCGAGGGATGGTTCTCTCCTGACTCCACTATCCATCGAGCTAATGGATTCCCCCTTACTCATGAGAATATTTTCTGGCAGCCCTTTGAGAGATTGGGGATTCACACGCTGCAACAGGAGAGATTTATTACCCGGGAAACCCTGAAGGGTAGGGGTGAATGCACGGCTGTCACAATGCTACTGTACTTCAGACTGCAGGAAGTTATAAGGACCAAATGGCCAAGTTTTCCAACAGCCGCCACTCCCTCTCAATTCTTCAACAAGTTATTGCCCCCCCCTCTAAAAGTAACCTTGTCTCGTCTCTATATAAATGCATCAGATCCCAGAAAAAGCATCAGATATGTACCTGTAAGGTTAGGTGGGAAACTGCACTGGAGAAAGTGCTAAGTGAGGCCCAATGGAAACAAATCGACTTTCAGACAAAATATTTATGAACAACCTCCTTCGGCTGATACACTTTACATTTATCCACTAGATGTACTACTCCCCAGCCAGACTACAAAGCTTCTACTCAATTAGATCCTCCCAATGCATCAGATGAGGTTTCGATCCAGCCGATTTCTTTCATGTTGTCTCAAGCTACCCGCAGATACGCCCCTTTTTGGGATAATATTGAGAAAACCATGTATAAATTAATAGAATCTCAAAGACAATACAACCCGGAGCTTTGGTTACTCGCCCTATCTGACCTGGGCTCAAAGAGCGAGCTGAAATTAATGTCAATGGCCTCCATGGTGGCCAGATCTCTGATCGCTAAGGCCTGGGGGCAACGTAAAGCGCCCTGCTTATGGGAATGGATTAATTACATTAGCATGTGTGAGAAGAAGGAGACCCTATTTGCTTCCTCGCTTCACGAAGCTACGTGAACCAAACACAAAAGTGCCCATATTCGGGCCTCCCCCCCCCCGCCCCTTTCCCCTCCCCAACAGCTTGGACAGAATGTGGTTCTCTGCCACTGGGTTAGAACAATCTGTCAAGATGGCTTTGATGGAGTGAAGGATTGACCGTTTCCTGTCCTATCATTATATACATTATATACATTATTCCCATTGCAAAATGTTGTGTAATGCCACATTAGTTACGGGCGGGAGTAGTATTTGTTATTCTCTTTAAATCTGTTTTTTCTCTGCTTATTGTGCAGTGACTGTGCCTTTTACTGTGCCTGTTGGAATTTAAACAAAAAAAACCTTTTGGGTTTTTAAAAGTATATCTTGCTTTGTACATTTCCAATACAACTCCAGAGTCTTCTTGCCCGATTTTTATATCCATACTACGAGGAGGTTCCCCCATCTAAAAAAGTAAATACCAAGACCTCTGTTTCAACTCTGCATATCTCTGGCCAAACTAGCACGTTTGCTTAGACCCATATCGGGTCTTCTCTACTCAGTTTGACTCACACCCACTTCTGGGGTATACTCTTCTGGCTCTATCCCTTTGGGCATTTCTCTTGTGTTCTGCTTTTGAGGGGTCCCTTTAGTCATGAAGGATATTGCCTCCCCTTCTTTAGGCCTCAACCATGCATCTTCACTGGGCCCGTCGGGCTTCTGAATTATGATATTCTGAACTCCCTGCGGCTCGCTGTGTATTCAACCGCCCAATCCCTTTCTGGCTTACACACTGCATGCCTGCTGTTTCTGAGGTCACCCCTTCGGCAGCAGTCTCCTCGAGAAGCTGGTTCCTGAATTCCACTGGCAGATGCCTGTTCCCCAGCACCCTAGCCTTCCACCTTGTTGGCAGTGGGGTGGCTCTCTAAGAGAACCGGCACCCGTGCTCCTCTAGCACCCCTGGGCACGAAAGTGTTGAGCGGACTCTCCGCCCACCACGTATGGGGTGTGGTCCTTCCGAGGTGGCGTCCACTCTGCATGCCTTTCCTCCAGCTGACTGAATTCACATCTGCTCTCGTCTCCCTCCATGTAAGGGGTAGAATCCTTATTTGTGATGTGCTCCGGTGAGAGGCAATGCACCATTGGTCCTGGTATTTCAGGTTGAAGGAGGGGTCAGCATCCCTACCAACCATGGGAAAAGGCCTCAATAAGTCAACATTTCCCCAACATCGGGTTTAAGAGAGCCCTTACCATCTTAAACAATTTGGAGTCCTTGTCCCCCTAAGGTGGAGTCACTCCCAATGAATCCCACTTGCCCAAACTCTTTGGGAGGGTTTCACTTAGTGGGCTCACCTCCTTAGACTTTCATGGATCAGCTCCTCCTTGTGGAGAAGGGACACATTGCTTTTCAATAAATGCCCTGTGACAAATCAAAGGCAGACTCAGTCGATATCCTGTCATTTTATTGCAAACATTACAGAATGGTACATAACAGAGCGGACAATAACACAGAAAAACACAAAAGAGATTCATATATAAAGGGAAGTGGCGTAAAGGGTTAAAATGGGTCAGGATGGGGTGGTGTTAAAAAGGGAAGAAAATTAGGGGGTTGGGGGAGCGGGGACGAAATGTACCACTCTAATTGTGGTCAGTAAAATCACAGAAACTTTTGCTGGACTGAGTTGTTAGAAGTCAAATGTAATTCTGTGGTACAATCAGTAACAAAAAGGATAGGCTAATGTAGCATTAATATAGCACTCATTCACATCTGAATGCACAAATCGCCAGTTTTATCACCGAACCCAACTGTGGGTTAGCGTAGTTTGAGGGTATGTGTGGGTGGGGATGCATGTTAATGGAAGATGTGTGAATGTTACTGTGTGTTTAGGCAGAGGCTCATGATCTGGATGTTGTGGAGGCTGGTAAGTGGCAGAGGCATACTGGAGCAGCATTCACAGGTCCAAAATAGTAAAATGTGTTTTTGCACTTTTACAAAAGGACAGTGTGATATATATGGAATACATTACTCCCCATAATCCCATTTCTGATGCTTGTATCGCCTTAGATTCACTTGCTATGCATAGGCCAACATAGTGGTAGCCACAGAGTATTGCATTTTTGGTTTTCGAAACTCAAAAATGGACGTCAACAGGGCGTGCCAGTAATACTATCCCTGGTGTGACGTCCACTGTGCTCATGGTCCTTCATGCGTTGAGGTCCCGCAGATTGTTTTGTTTCTGACATGAAGTAGCATGAAGTGTAGGACAAGTACAGATGTAATAAAGCAAAGAAGAGTAGATAAAGCCAGAAAACATCCTAAAGCCAGAAAACATCCATGCACCTTCTACTCCACAGGGGAGGAAGGGTGGGCGCATGTGAATCTAAGCAGAAGCATCAGAAATATGATTACGGTGTGTAATGTATCCCTTCTGAGGCTTGTGGATATGCTTAGATCACATGCTATGCATAAATTGGCGAGAAGTGTATGGAGGATGTGGTGGGTTGTGAGAAGGTACAGCAGCAAATAGATGTTTTAGCACTGCTTGTCCAACCTGCGAATCTGCTTTAGAATGTGTGTCAATGTAGTAATGCCAAGTAAAAGTATGTATAGAATTCCAAACTAGACTACTGCAATGGACTCCTAGCTGGAGCTCCGGCAAAACAGATGTATCGCCTACAAAAAGCAGGACGAAGATTGATATTTGGTGTATCCAAAAAAACCTCAACCTCAGGCCTCCGCCGCTCTTCATTGGTTAGCGGTAGAGGACCGCATAAAATTCAAGATTGGGTGTTTGGTGTACAAGTGCATCAATGGTTTGGCACCAAGCTACTTAATGAACAAAGTTAATTTGTATCACCCCGCTCCAGTCTTAAGGTCGGAAGATAAATTCCTGCTAATCATTCCTAGGACAAATTGTGTCTCAAGAGGAGATTGTAGATTCTCAGTGGCTGGGCCAAGGCTGTGGAACAGTCTCCCATTGAATTTAAGGGCAAATTCCCTCTTGGTGAGTAAGAAATGGTGTGCTGTGTGCATGTGCAGAGCTTTGTGGGGTGGAACAAACTTAAGCCTGGCAAGTAGCTTGTACCATGAAATGTTTACTTCCTGCGCTAATTCATACTAGGGATGATTTCTTGTTGTTCTTCAGTTATAAAATTAACTGAGAGAAATCTCAATTTCTGAGATTATAATTAAAGCACTCACGCTTACCTTTTAAAATGGGTCTTGAAAGGATTTCAGTAAGTATTAAATTAAATCCAGGCATACAAGCTATGATTCCAGACAACTTGTCTCCTATGTGAACGCGTTTAGGACTCCCAAAGTGATGCAAAACACGAACAAATAAAATGATCACTGCAACTAATCTGAATTATCGGCTAGGTAGGATATCCCGCAGACCAGACTAGTCGTCGTTTTATCAGTGGTTAAAGAAATTAAGAGGTTTTAATGGGGACCATTGAATCCCAGAGAAAACATGTAAACTGTTTTCCAAAACAACAGTAGGAGACACTGCCAAGTTTGAAGTCTTCCATATCACTGCATACACTGTAGTATTGCAGAGATCCAAGTACAAACTAAAATGGCATACTATAGACAAGCAAACAGTTTTAGACTAGATGAATTCTCTCCATATAATGGGCAATCTAAAAGAGGCGCCTGCAACAGCTTGTACTACATAGCTGGACGAAAGCACGAATATTTTTGCACAGGACTCTCATTTACATCTTGAGACTCCCCTTTGCAGCAACCACAAACTCACATATTAAATATTCCTCTAGCCTCAACAGGGTTTCTTCGGGATAAAATGTCTGCAAGATGACCGACATTGTAATTTGTTTCTTTAACACTCTTCAGGAGCTTTACAATCTACAAACACCACAGAAAAGGCAGTACTTACAACTTAAATGTTGCCTCGAAAAAGCTTGATTGTATACGAAGGAACAAATCTGAATCCGCAGTTCACAGATTTCTGTACTACACAGAAAATTGTGGGACGACAAAAAGGTATTGCTCTGGCCTGCTATTTTGATGAATTCCATCAAGATGTATCCTCTTCGGTTAAGGCTAAATGGGTAAATTAGTTTAAATTCTCCTTTACAGGCGAGCAATGGAGAAAGTTTCTTGATGGTCATAAAGAAGGATTATGAGAGATAAGAGATGCATTCAGTACAAGAGTCTTTGGCATTCGCATCAAAAACCAGATTAGTTCCTATGGCTGGAAATCTGGGTGCTAACTAATGCTGGAGGTGTGGAGAACAATTACGGCATACTTTAAGAATATCAATTTTAATTACTGCTTAGATTATTTTAATGCCCAATTTCTCAGAATGTGACAGTTTAGCCAAAGATGGCGGACTACAGACCTGACTGTGGCAAAACGGTCAGGGATTCAACAATGAGGTGGCTCAACTTTGCCAAGGCTTGAGGAATCGCTTAATGAAATATTCCAAGATCTGTTGCATTATCACATTCTTCTCCCCATCCAATCACCCGCCCCTAGCCCTTCGTTTTTTCTTGTCTGTCCAACTCATTCCTTCAACAAAATATGCCTTAAACGAACACTAAAAACGTCAGTCTCTTTTATATTTCATTGGTTATATGTTAGTTTCATTAATGTCCGTTTATATGAATGCAATATCCCTTAGTTCGGTCTGCAACAAATAATTAATACTGAGAGCACAAAAAAACTTAGTACATCATACTGTACTACTCTACAGAGAACATTGCAATAGCTTGTATTAATATTAAAATTATGCAAGGAAAGCCTGTACAGGCTGTGTGGGTTTGTAAGAAATAAGCTATTGATATCTGCAGCCTACCTTGCTCATCTTTGTTGAGCAACCACTCAGATTCAGACTTGAGCCACAAGAACATTACTTGCTTGACTTATTGCAAGAATAGAAGGCATAACTGTTAAACAGTTCTACAGTGCATTAGGAGTTTCCATTTTCCGGCCAAGCCTTGCCGCTCTAGCACCATACAATGATGTTTGGCACCAGGGATCTGGATACGATTTTTCAATGAGTTTTTTTACTTCCTATTTCTTGAAGTTGGGCCCAAAATGATCTTTGAGAGAATAACGTTCATTCCAAATTAGAGTAAATCTATAATTTTAAACATATCGTTTTGCAATCCCGATTTTGACCCAGTAATTCATAGAAAAAAAATAGCCATTTTTTACTTTAAAGCTCCTATTAGAACTACTTCCTTTGGCACTGCTATGCTGGTAAAAAACGATTTTACCTATACAGTGAGCGGAGTGAGTGTTTGTGGCAGACTCCAAGTGTACGTTTCCTGTGTTTTTTGTTGCGGGCCTTTCTACTCTCCAATTTCTTTTTGTTCAGAGTAGTCGCTGGTTTCTATGGATTAAAAGTGTCTGGCATGCTGCCTGCTTTTGCATGTAGAGCTGGTCCCATCTCTGCACATTCCTCTTGTGCAAACTAATTATCATCATGGAGTATTTATCAAGCACAGACCTATCTTCAGGAACAAAGCACTTTACAAGTCCTAAGGTGGGCAGGGGGAGGAATACACGGCGAGGGAAGAGGATTGCAAGAGATAAATACAAGGGATCATGGTGCAAACAACAGGGGTGGGTAGGCAGGCGATTTGGCAGCACAGGATCTACAAGCAACCAGGGGAGGAAACTGGGAAGCAGGTCACCCAGTCTCAGGCTAGGAGCGGAGGGTGTGTGGATCTAGGGGTTGAGGGGAATTCAGAGAATATTTGGCTCCTTCCTGAAATGTGCTGTGACAAGAAAAGGGAGAGGCAAACGACAAATTCTTATTCTGATGCACACCCCAAAAGTAGGATCATGAAAAGGATCAAGAGAAAAATAGAGGTGTGTTATGCAGTTGCACCTATATCGTACTGGAAACCAATTAAGATGAAAAAAAAATCTATTGACACACAAATACACTAAACAAGCATACCAATTTCAAAAATGTTGCGGTGCTTGAAAAATATCTTGCCGTTGCTAGCATGATAAATACATCACTCGTTTGTATGAAGAACCACAACCTACAGGGTCACATCAGGAGTCCCCTCTGTATGCACATTTCTGAAATTGGTATGCTTGTTTAGTGCATTTGTGCATGTCCATAAATGTTTTTTAAAATGTATTTTTCATCTTATTTGGATGATGTTCATGTAGAACATTTGTCTTGTAGGAGTACCATCCATTTGGCTTCTCCATTGTCAAGTCGGTTCTGTTGCCACGAAAATGTCTGGACCACTGATCGTGGATGGCTTTAGATCAGCCGAAACTTTAGTAGACATTTGAGGTTGAAGACATGTTAACTGAAATGGACATTGCTTCAGGGCCTCGTGTGTAAATTGATGACAACGTTTAAGCATTGGTTGCTTCTTTATAAATAAGAATGAGTCATTTACATTACACACTTAATTTTTCATGGGTGCACGAGTTGATACACAAGTACAACTCAAGGTGTTCATTGAGGATTTGTTTTAAAGGGTTGTGGGCGTTTTCTTGATTTTGTTATTCTTAGGGTTTTCCTATCTGGTGGTAGGAAGTGTTTTTTGCAACGGGCAAGTTGTGATTTTTGCAAAAATATATATATTTTTTTTTATGTATTTTTCATGTTCATTAGTCGTGTCATGTCTGAATGTGTGTAGATTTTTATGAATATGTGCAAATTACATTTGAAATTGTTTAAATGATTTTTTTAAAAAGTATTATATTGATTTCTGTAGTACAACGATATAGGTGAAACTGCTTAACACGACCATGTTTTTCTCCTGTTCCTCCTTCCTGAAATGTAGCAGCGAGGGGCAAATCTGGTTTTGACAGGGAGGAGGTTCCAGCGTCTGGGGGCATAGATAGAGAAGACCCGTCGTCTGTGGAACCAGGTTACCAGATGGTGATGGTAACCATAGTGTATATCCTTGGGGCCACAGGCCAGTAGTGAAGACCAATCCAGTCTGTGTTTGGTACAAGATCCATGCTGCTGAAGGACCAGGCATACAGGACACAGCAGTGGTGCCTTAGGATTGAGTTCTGGCAATGTAGCTATGGGAGCTACAGTTCACGAAAGTGGGTCATGTGCAGTGCACTGAGCATCATTTATCTCGGACCCATACAGTGATAAAAGCGTGGTTCTGCAAGCGTAAGGAGCACGTGTGTGGGACATGACTGGGATAAGATAAACATTTTATGGGATGGGTACGTAGAGCCCAACTGGTATGGTAGATGGAGAACATTCACAATGCCTGTGGTGGTAAAAGTGACGGTTTTGCTGTAAAATGGGTGGTGTACCCATGTTGAGGGAAGTAAGGCAATGATTGTACTGCCAGGCTGGGGTGGAGGGAAATTAGGGGGGTGGGTGATTCTGAAAGGCTTCACAGGAGGGAGAGACCCCATGGGTTTGCTGTGGAGTATTGAATGGCCTCATAGCTCCATGTGCTGCTGTGGAGAGATGGCTAAAGCTGTGCGGAAGGGCGTGAAAGACAAACCTGTGGTACAAGATGGGGTCCATTTGCAGGGTTGGGTGATACGCAAGGCAACTGGTGAGGCGGGATAGCAGAAATGGTGTGTTATGCCGGAACTCAGTGTGCAGTGTTAGAACAAACCAATGCTCCTTCTGAACACAGGAACTTAGTTATGGTTATTGTAGCAAGACTTTAAAAGTAGTGTTCAAGCATTGACCTTCTGAAAGATCACATATCCCGTTCCATGTGGCACACAGATGCAGTACATCTTAAAAAATAAATGTAATCAAATGCAGGGTATGAACCAAACTGTGGTTATTTCCTTACCCCACCACCAGACCTCCAACCCCGCCCTCACCACATGCCTCAGCAGGTAGCAAAGTGGCTCTGCATCATTATGGAGAAATAGTGAAAATCGTAGCTTTTGAAAATCAACAAGTCCACCCAATTGCTGCGCGATCAAATCCAGCTTTTCGCATTTGGGGCAGAGAGGCCTCTTCATCGATACATTTGCTCCTCTGCAGCCATTTAGTAGAAAAGGAGAATACTTTATAACACTCTGGGGTTCGACAGCTGTGGGGGAGGGGGGGGGGGTTATGTTTGACAGGGGAGGGGGTCTGTAACAGCATAAGTCACAAAACAGCTTCTGATCCAAATCAGACTTATCATATCACTTATCCTGAAAAGGCGAGCGCTTTCCTGCATCCTCTCCCTTCCCATGCACCCTGGAACCTGTGCTGTGTATATCAGGATGACATTTTAACAGGCCTATTAAAAAAAGCAGATGCAATTAAAGCCGTGTACTTTGCTCTGACTCGAAGGATCGATCCGGTGCTATTCTTTTGGTACACACAATAACGCACAGAGGAAGAAGAGCTGTGGGGTTGTGGGGAGAGTGGGGGTTAGTTACAGAACAGTATGCACACTTCAACAAGGAGACAACCAGTACCATAGTTGTGTGTGAAATCTGCAGCGGTAGGATCTGCTCTAGTCCTAGTACCACGGAGAAAAAACACCAGTTTATAGTTTCTTGAAGACTCGCGTCTGTGGCACGAGCTACACATACTGCCTTCATGTGTGTGTACAGCGCGAAAGGGGAAGAAACATGGATGCAAATCTTTGGAGAGCGCACTAACCGAGATGATTTTTTGAGGCCGGGGGTCCCTATGCTGCATTGCAGAAAACGCATGCCTGGTAAAGGTTTGCCTCAGAAGTGGACAGGGGGGTCACTGGGTTCCCCATAACGTCAAAAAGCCATAGATCTACGGTGCTACAATGAAGGAGCTAAGCACCAGATAGTTGGGACGTGGCCCCCTCGAGAGGCTCTAAGGCAGTGGAAAAACAAACAGGGCATCGGTGAAGATTTCATACGGGACCATAAGGAAAGGACATTTTCATGCGCCGAAGCAGGGTGCCTCTGGACTGGGCCATGGTACGCAATTCCTCTGTACTTCGGGTCCCATGCAGAATGAAGGGAGGAAGGGGCATCAAACGGACTACCAACCTGCCTTAATAGAGAGAACTGGCTCATCACAGTCTAGTGATCACCTCAGAACTCATAGGAGGGAGTTGGGGGGGGGGGGGGGCGGAGGAGGAGGAGAATCGGTTGAGAGGAACCCTGGGTGGGGACACTGATGGGAAATTTTCCCAAGCACATGAACATCCCACAGAAAAGTGAATTTCTTGAGTCCCTGAACATGGCAATGCCCAAGATTCACATCTCCAATGGGTGGGAGGGTAATATGTGCAGTCATTCCCAGTACATTGCCCCTAGCAATAAGATTGTCCAGAACAAGTTACTTACCAATGGTAACCTTCTTTTGATTGGATGCTCCTCCCACGTATTCCTCATTTTATGATATCTTCATATCCAGCTTTAGCTGCTTTGAAAAGAATTTACAGCAGGGGACGCTGAGCGTCAATGCCTTGGCTTCAGTTCTGTTTTTATGCATATTGGTTTAGCCTATGCCCGACAGTTACTCGCCCTAAAAAGTGTAAACTGCAATAACAAGGAAATTCTACTGCGGGCTAGGTTGGGAGGGGCAATGAGGAATATGCAGGGGAGGAACATCCAATCGAAAGAACGTTACCACAGGTAAGCAACTTGTTCTTTGAATGGATTGCGTCTTCCCACGTATTGCTCATTTTACGATAGATTCCCAAAGCAGTGCCTGCATTCTTGGAGGAGGGAGTCAGGATGTTCTGATTCTAATAAGAATGTATGGGTTCCGTATTAGTCTGTGGGTACAGAAAGTTACACCGCCTCCCCAAAACCACCTTCACGGCCTGAGGAAGAGTCGAGACTATAATGCGTGGTGAATGTGTGGACGGAGGACCATGTGGCCGCTGCACAAATATACTAAATAGGGACTGCCCTCTATCAGGCAGAGGAAGTAGCCATGCCACTGGTCGAATGAGCTCTGAGACCCTGGGGCTGGGGGGTTGTGGCGGTGGAATATTTTCCTGCTAATCTGTAGCATTCAGACATTCCTAAAACAATCCACCTGGATAAGGTTTTTTTTGCGAAGGCCATACCCGAAAGATGGTCTGTGTAACCAACAGAAAGTTGATCAGGTCCTAACCAAGACATCCTGGATGGGTAGAAGCTATGTGCACGTCTAGGGTCAAGCCTGTGTAATCGCTCTGCTTCCTTTTCAGGATGAGGTGTCGGATAAAACGACAGATATGATTTTTTGAGTTAAATGAAACTATTTTTTGTAAGAAAGCAGGTTTAACCTTAAAGAAGACTGTAAGGAGGCTTGCAGAACAAGACTTGGAGCTCACTCACCATACGGGCTGATCTAAAAGCAACCAAAAGTAAGGTCTACATAGTTAGTAATTTAAGAGGGCAGGAATGAATAGGCTGGAAGGGGGCACACATTAGAAATTTCAAAACCAAGTTCAGATCCCAAACCGGGACTTAAAAATACATTTGTCAATCCTTTCAGAAATTGTATAACCAGGGTTATTTTGAAGAAAGATACCTCTCCAGGTGAGCGCTTAAAAATACTTGCTTCTAAAATGCACAAAAACAGCATATCTACGAGAAGCTTTCCTCCTACCTTTAATGTGCGATGTGGCACGCAGAGAGGAAGACATATGGTGGGGTTGCCTGGTTGCAGGCGAAAAAACAAAATGGTCAACTGCGGCGGTAAAGATGCTGGACGCTGCACTTAAACTAGCAATAGAGAGCGATAGCTCACTCAGTACCACCCAACAAACTTCTTCATATCTGGTTCGAGATCTTTCCTTATGTACCACTGTGTTTACTCTGATTTTTTACTTTATCTTCGTGTAACGGTTCTTCTTCTCCTCTACTATGTGAGATAAGAGATGCGACTTCTTGTAAAAATCAAGTTTTGATTTGATTACAGACAAGTAAATTAAAAAAATTTTAAAAATAGATAGTGTTTCCAGATGGCCTTTAATTGCGCTAACCTGGAGCCCCAGATTAGCCAGGAGTAACAATAACGATAACACCATAAGTGTGCTCCATGTAAAAGGGTCCACATTCTTATCCCTGCACCAGCTGCGGAACTTGTTCCAACGGCAGCGGTATAAGGATTTTGTTGCTGGACTTTTGGCCGAAAGCAAAATCTCCATTACATCATCCGGGAGGTCCCAATCCTTATACCTCAACCTTTCAATAACTATGCATGAAGTTGCGTGTCTTGACCTCTGGATGTAGAGCCCGACCCTCCTCTCGCAAGAGACAGTCCTCTCTTTGTGGAAGACATATTGGAGGGCAGAAGGACATGTCCAGACGGTCCGGGTACCACGTCCTCCTGGCCCAATCCGGAGATAGGATCATGGATTGCCCAAACTTTCTCAACCTCCTGAACACATGAGGAATGACATGGACTGGAGGAATGACGGGGACTGGAGGAATGACGTACAGGAGTGGAACCTCCCAGTCCACTACGAGCGTGCCTGCTAGAGCTCCTCTTGGGGGAAATTCCCAAGGGGCAGTACAGTTCGCTCTTTCGGTTGACACTGGTCACAAACAGATCCAATTGAGGGGTTCCCCAAAGGGTGAAGATCTCTTGAAGGACTTCCTGAGCTAGTTCCCCACTTGTGGGAGACTCTGCTCAGCCTGCTCAGACTGTACGCCGCCGTGTTCTCCTCTCTGGCTAGGTAAACTGCAGATAAGGAGATTCCTTCAAGAAGTGCCCAGAATTGGAGCTGCACTGTCTCTCTGAACAGTGGTAGTGACCCTACAACACCTCCTTTCTTGTTAAGGTAGTGCATGGCCGCTGCTCGCTGTCATTAGGACCTTCTTTCCCACACAGAGGGCAGAAAGGCCTTCAGCGCGAGTCTAATTGCCCTCAGCTCCAAAAGGTAAATGTGTGACCAGAGGACAACGGAGACCAACGACCGTTGATTGTCAGATCGTTGGCTTGGGCTCCCACCCTGTGAGTGAGGGATCCGTCACTGCCATTATCTCTGGCCCTGGTTGCCAAAAGGATTCTCCCTTCAGAACATTGTCCTCGCAGTCCCACCACAGAAGATCCTGTGCAACTGTTTGGAACCTGAACAAGGTCAGACATCCAGCCTGAAAATTGGGACCATTGAGCCCTGAGACCTCATTCTCAGGAGAGCCTCTGACACCAGGAAAATGCAGGATGTCAGGAGGCCAAGCAACCTCAAAAAACAAAATTGAAGGCCGGGAGAGGATGGGCACTCTGGAATTTGGTGACCATCTGCAGAATCTCTGGAGGTTTTGAAATTGTATCAAGTGGGACTTCTTGAAGTTGAGGGAGAAGCCCAGTCTGTAGAGGGAGTGGCAGTTGGAGCCAAGATGTTTCAGGCCCTGTTCGGGAGAACATGCACCAATAGCCGATGGTCCATGTAGGGGTACATGTGAATCCCTACTCCCCAGAGACATGCTACCTCCACCGCCTTCAACTCAGGCGGATGCCAGCCCAAATGGCAGAACTCCAAACTGATAATGAGAGCCACCAACGGTGAACCTCAGGTACCTTCTGTGCTTGTGATGGATTGACACATGAAAGTAAGCATGTGAAGGTCCAATGATACCATCCGGTCCTGAAGTTGGAGGGCCTGAAGGATGTTAATTTTAAAGGACATTTGTACCGCGCACTATCCCCACCGAAGTGGTCCCCTGGCGCTCTGGCGGCTCTGAAAAAGGGGAGGAGGGCGGGGTGGGTTAGTGGGAATAAGCTGGAAAAGTGCAAGAGCAGTGATGTGCTGTTGGCAGCCTTAGCCCGGTGGGTCTGTTAGTTGGGCTTGGGGTGTTTTATGGTCCATAGTCGTCGTGTGCTGTTGTGCAAGTCTATGTGTGGTTTGTTTTGTTGCATTGTTGTGAAGTTTGTGCGGATTGCTGCCTTTTGGGCTTGTGGTTGTGTTTGGTTATAGTTTGAGAGGTGTCTGCAGAGGGATAGAATTGTTGGTTGGTTAGTTGGCATTGCTGTCCTTGCAGTTGTGGGATTCCATCTAGGTGCGGTACATGCAAATAAAAACATTTCTATCTAGATGCCAGCAAGCTAAAGTTCAGATTTCCATACTAGCGTGGCACATGCTAACAGTCACATTTCTATCTAGATGCGATGCAAGCTAGGTTCAGAATTCTAAGTGTGGCGCATGCCAAGAATCACATATGCTAACAATCACATTTCTATCTAAATGCAATGCAGATTAAACTTCAGAAGAACAAGTTACTTTCTTACCTGGTAAGGTTCTTTCGATGGGATGGTCCGATGGGATGGTCCGACGACGTAATCCATACCTATGACAGGTAATGTCCACAGCTGTGCTGCTTCGGAAAATCTTTGGCGTCTGCGTCCTGCGTCGATGACGTCGATGTGCCGTCCCCGAGGACCTCCTCTGACGGCCAACGTCACCCGATGTGATAAGTAGGACGCACGACGCCCATAGCCTCAGTTATAGTTTTTTTTCCCAGAACGTGTGCCACCAGTTTTCTGCCAGTCAGACACACAAGGCCTTGCGGAACGCAAGCTGCAATCACAAAAGAAATTCTGCAGCGGGGAAGGCAGGGAGGGAGCGATATGGAATACGTCATCGGACCATCCCATCGAAAGAACGTTACCAGGTAAGAAAGTAACTTGTTCTTCGAGGGGATTGGGTCCTCCGACGTATTCCATATCTATGACAGACTCCCAAAGCAGTACCAAGCAAGGAGGTGGGAAAGAATTTAGAATACAAATTTAGCGTGCCCAATCAAATTGAGGAATAGAGAACTGCCTTGCCAAAGGCCAGATCTTGCCCCCTGATGGAATCGAGGGAGTAGTAACGTACAAAAGTATGTACTGAAGCCCAGGTGGCTGCATCACAGATGTGACGAATAGGAACTCCCCTCTACAGAGCAGTATACGCAGCCACTCCCCTGGTAGAATGGGCCCGCAAGCCAGCCGGAGGATCCTTACCAGCCACACTCGGAGATAGCTAAAATAATCCAACGAGACAAAGTCTGTTTCGTCACACAGCTTGTCCCAAACGCTTTCCAGCGTAACCAATGAAAAGTTGATCGTCCACTCTGACCCGGGACATGCGCGAAATATAAAAGCTCAACGCTCTCCTAGGATCAAGCCTATGGAACCTCTCCTCTTCCTTACCAGGATGTGGAGGAGGATAGAACGCCGGAAGAACACCTTCTGGCTCAAATGAAAGTCCGAAACCACCTTCGGAAGAAAAGAAGGACGAACTCTAAGGACAACCCTGTCCTTATGAAACACAGTGAAGGGTGGCTTAACTGAAAGTGCCTGTAACTCACTCACTCTGTGAGCGTAAGTAACCGCAACTAAAAACACAGTTTTCAGAGTTAACAGCCTCAAAGGGCAAGAAGTTAAAGGCGCAAACGAAGCACCCATAAGAAACTTAAGAACAAGGTTCAAATCCCAACCTGGCACCAGAAAAGGTGACGGAGGGAACACATTAGTGAGCCCTTTCAAAAACTGCAAAATTAAAGGAATTTTAAAATAGGAACACTCTTCAGACGAGCGCTTAAATATGGACAGCGCCGCCAGGTAACCTTTAACGGTCCCCACTTGCAAGCCCCTGTGGGCCAAAGAAAGCAAAAAAGAGAGAACCATGTCAACATTCAAAAGGATCCACATTCTGAACTCTGCACCAGTCGCAGAACTTTCTCCAACAGCAACGGTACAGAGACTTAGTTGCCGGCTGCCTGGCCGAGAGCAACACCTCCATCACGTCTTCAGGGAGATCTCAATCCTTATACCTCAACCTTTCAGAAGCCAAGCGTGAAGATTGAGGGATCTGACCTCTGGATGGAGAACCTGAATCCCCATCCCGTGAGAGCAGATCGTCTCGGTAGGGAAGACGACGTGGAGGGCAGATGGACAAGTCTAGAAGGTCCGGGTGCCACGTCCTCCTGGCCCATGCCGGAGCAATGAGGATCACCCGGGAACCAAACCTCCGTAACCTCCGCAGCACTTGCGCGATGACCGGGACTGGAGGAAACGCGTACAGCAGTGGGAATGACCACTCCACCACAAATGCGTCTCCTAAGGCTCCTCTTGGAGGAAATTCCCACGAGCAGAACCTTTTGCACTTCCGGTTGACACTGGAGGCGAAGAGATCCACTTGAGGGGTCCCTTAAAGGGCGAAGATCTCCAGGAGAATCTCCTGAGCCAGCTCCCACTCGTGAGATCGTGCTCTGCCTGCTCACAGCGTCCGCCGTCTCATTGTCTCCGGCCAGATGAACAGCCGAGATCGAAACTTCCTGCTGGATGGCCCAGAATTCGAGCTGCATCGCCTCCTTGCACAGCGGAAGTGACCCTGCCCCCTGCCCCCTCCCTCCCTTTTTGTTGAGGTAGTGCATGGCCACCGTGTTGTCCGTTAGAATCAGGACACTCTTTCCGCGCACAGTTGGCAGAAAAGCCTTCAGGGCTAGCCTGACGGCCCTCAGCTCCAACAGATTGATATGGAGTCTGGACTCCGACAGAGACCAACGACCGCTGACTGTCAACTCGTTGGCATGAGCTCCCCATCCCGTGAGGGATGCGTCCGTCACGATAGTCACCTCCGGCCAGGGCAGCCAAAAAAGGGCCCCCTTCATCAGATTGCCCTCAACGGCCCACCACAGAAGGTCCAGGGCTACCGAGGGCGGCACCTGAACAGGGTCCGACAGCCTGCAGGAGGACTGAGACCACTGGAGCTCGAGTGCCCACTGCAAAGATCTCATCCGCAGACGAGCCTCTGGCACCAGAAGAATGCAGGATGCCATTAGGCCGAGCAGTCTCAAGAACTCGGACGCTGGGAGATCCTGGGCAAAATGAAACTTGTGCGCCATCTGCTGAATGTGAAGAGCCCTCACGTGAGGAGGAAAACACTGCCCCAGGGACGTGTCGAGCACTGCTCTGATGTACTGGAGCCGCTGCGTTGGTGTCAAATGGGACTTCTTTAAATTGAGGGAGAAGCCCAGCGTGCCCGAGCGGCCTTGGCACCTCAAGTACCTTTATTTCCACCTCTGGCACTCTTACGATGGCCTTTGACTGCTAGCTCCCCTCGCTTTACTGAAGGACGAGTAATAGCGAAAGGAACCTCCCCTCCATTGCTGTCCCCTAGGACGAAAAGGCAGAGGTTGGCGAACTGCAGCGCCCAACGACTTTGCTGCAGCTTTAGAGGTCTGCAACCTCTCAAGGCTCTCGTCAGCCTTGCTGCCAAAAAGGTGTTCACCGTCAAAGGGCATGTTGAGGAGCTGGGACTGCACATCAGGAGCGAACCCAGACTTCCACAACCACGCCCAGCCGTCAAAACGTTTGTCGTCCCTATCTGGAGGGATGGTAGGATACAACGCCTGCTTTGCTCCGAGCGTGTCTCTCGACGACCTAGGCGCCGACGGCGTTGACGACCCCCTCGGAGGCGGAGCCTCGAGAGAAATCGTTGACGACCTCGGCGCCACAGGCATCGACGTCTTCTTTGAAGTCGGCACAGGATCACGCGGTCTCGAGCGCGTCGAGGACCGGGACCTGGAACGGGCATGGCGAGAATGGCTACCCTTGTCTGAGCGGGACCTCTCCCGCGAGCCGTGCCGACCACCCGAGCCCGAAGGCGTACGAGCGGTGTCTCCCGACCGGTGCCGACCGACCCCACTCGGAGGCGCGGACGGACCGGTGCCCTGCGATTCAAGAATCGCTAGCATCTGCTTCCCGAAGGAAGCCCATTCCTCCGGTGTCGCTTGCATGGAGGGATGAGCGACCCGCCGACCGGTGGAGTCCTCGGAAAAGGACGGGGAAGGCGACCTATGCCAGCGCTTCCGGGAATGTCTCGAAGAGGCGGAGGAGTGGCGAGACAGACTGCTGGAAGGAGACCCACTGGACTTCCGACGATGATGCTGAGAGTCGCCCCTCGTGTCATCCGTCGAAAGCCCCGCAGACCTCGACTTCCGGGGCTTAGACACCCGGCCTACCGACAGCTTCTTCTTGCATTCCTGCAAGGCCTTTGCCGTGAGCGACTGGCAGTCGACACAGTCGTCCGTATCATGGGCCTCCCAGAGGCACCAGAGGCAGGCGTCGTGCGAGTCCATGACCGACATCTTGGACCCACAGTCCCCGCATTTCTTGAAGCCCGGACGTGGGGTTGAAGACGAAGAAGACATCGCCACGAACAGGTCTTCACAACAAACCGAACAGGTTCAACGAACCGAGAATTGAAAACAGCAAACTCCAACGAGTCGAGGCGTACCGAGATTCACGAAGCGAACACGTTTGCAGAAAAAACGGAACTGAGGCTATGGGGGTTGTGCGTCCTACTTATCACATCGGGTGACGTCGGCCGACGGAGAAGGTCCTCGGGGACGGCGCATCGACATCGACGCAGTAGCCAAAGTCATAGGCTTCGACAATCCTGAAAAAGACGTCGAAAAAGTTTGAAAGACCTCGATGCACTCGAGAGGATCGGAATCCTACTCGGCATCGTCGAGATTGTTGATGGCATCCTCGACGTCATGGTCAGAGCTTTCGACACCTCTACTGCCTGTGACATAGTGACAGATGTAGGTTTGTCTTTTATCGGGGTTGACAGTGGTGTCGAAGACGACAGCGTCGATGACGCAGTCTTATGGCTTTTACTCGAGGGTTCATGGCGCTCTCGAGTGCTTTCTCTCGCCGGGTTTAACGACACGCAGCGTTTTGATTTTTTGTGTCTTTCACCCAGGGTATCACCTTTAGACGTCTGAGGGGGTTGAGGCCGCTTTCTCGAAGACGCTGAGCATTTTTTTATGGAATTCCTCCCATTTAGCCGGAGAGCTGCGTTTCGTGGGGCAGGTGACCCTTTCTGGGGAAGTAGAGGAAGAAGATTGAGATCTACAACGCCTCTTCTTAGAGTGTTTAGATCTCGAAGTCTGATGAGAACCGCTTCGAGTTCTTGAATGTTTCTTTTGTCGACGAGGAGACGAATGTCTCGAGTCAGCCGAAGAAACTTTCGAGGGGGTAGAAGTTTAAGTCCTTACCTCTTTCTAACTTCCCCCTTATGCTCATTCAAGGCTTTCGCCGTCATGGACATACAGTCCTTGCATTTCAAACAGTGATGCTCCGATCCCAGGCACCACAAACCGATCCTGTGAGGATCCGTTAACGACATTTTCTTCCCACAGTCACAACATTTCTTGAAACCGGACCGTGGAGTCGATGGTTCGGATGAAGAAGCCATTGTTGTAATGGTAATAATCTTCAAAGAATAAGAAGGTTTTTCTGAAGAAAGGAAATGAGCGTTACGTTGCAGAGGCCCACGAAGCGCGGAAATACAGAACTGAACAACGGACGCTGCGCGAGTCTATTTATACTCATGATGACGTCGGCGTCAAGAAGGAGGCTGTCGAGGGACACCGACTCTATGGACGTCGATGCGCAGCGCCCTCTACTGAAAATTTTTTCCGAGGCCAGCAAGCTGGAATGGATAACATCAAAGATAAGGAATACGTCGGAGGACACAATCCCTTCGAATATATATGATACATTACTCACCATAATCGTATTTCTGATGCTTGCATCTGATTAGATTCACATGCTATGCATAGACCAATATCTAGTGTAAGATGCAGTGTATTACAGTTGTTTTAAAAACTCGAAAAGGGACGTCGATAGGGCCTACCAGCAATGCTATCCCTAGTGTGACGTCCACTGTACCCATGGTCCTTCACGCATCATGGTCCCTCAGATCATTTTGTTTCTGACATGAGGTTGTATTAAGTGTAGCGGGAGTACAGGTGTAGTAAAGCAGATGTATCGGATAAAACCCAGAAAAAACAACATCTATGCACCTTCTACTCCAAGGGGGGATAGCCACCAACAAAGCCGTTTTATACATGAGGTGTTTAAGGCGTGACTTATGCATAGGCTCAAAAAGGGGGGGTCCAATGAGTTTTGCAAGTACTACATTGAGGTCTCAGCCTGGTGGTGGGTTTGCTAAAGGAGGGCGGAGTCTCTTTACTCCCTCCATGAATGTCTTAATGACAGGGATCTTCCACCATGATACTTTATTGTGCGAGGGTGTATGCGGAGAGAGCTGCCAGATGAACCTTTATAGAATTAAAGACTAAACCTGAGCCCAATAAGTGGAGCATGCAATGAAGAATGTGTGTTGGGGTACATTCTATCGGGTTTGTTTGGACAAGCACCAAATTACAAATCTTCTCGACTTGTCAAAATAACAGTGTCTGGGGTTAGGTTTATGTGCCTCCTTGAGGATATCCATAAACCTTTGAGGTAGATTAACATGTCCAAACTCTAGGACCTCAGGAGCCATGCTGCCAAGTTCTAGGAGTGAGGTTGAGGATGTAATGTCTACCCACCACCTCCCCGTGCTGGGAAAGCAACTTGGCCTGGGCACAGGAGCTTGATCGGATCGCACACCGCCAGTGTGCGCAGATGTGGATACCAAGGTTGTCTCACCCACATAGGAGCAACTAGGATTAACGTCATCTGTTCCCTGTGAATCTTGTTCACCACTTTGCTCATTAGTGGAGGTGGGGGGAGCGTAGACAAATCTCCCTGATCAACTCATCCACAGGGCGTTCCCCTTGGAGTCTGGGGAAACCTGGACGCGAAGTCTGGGCATTGTTGGTTTTCTCTTGTAGCAAACAAGTCTAGTGAGGGGTAGCCCCACTATGTGAAAATATGATCTACGACATCTGTCGAGTTGCCACTCGGGGTCTTTTGGTAGAGGATCTCTGCTTAGTGAGTACGCTAGGGTGTTGAGTTCCCTTGCAACATGGTGGGAAGTCGGGGGACATACCCCAGTTGAGTGCCCATTTCCATATTTTCTGTGCTAGCCTGGACAAATTTGGTGAATGTGTGCCCCCCCCCCCCCGCTTGTTGATGTAGAACACTGCAGTGGTGCTGTCTGTGAGAATCTGTACCGACTGATTGGTCAGGTGTGCTTCGAAGGCTTGGAGCGCTTAGAATACTGCTAGAAGTTCCAGCAAGTTGATGTGATGCTGTGCTGTGCTGTGAAATGAAGGTGATGCGCCCCCCCCCCCCAACCCGCAGAGTAATGTGTCTGTTGTAACTATTGCTTGCACCGCCGGGTCGTGGAAGGGTTTTCCCCTTCACAGATTCTCCTTTGTCCACCAGATAGAGCTTGTATTAGTGCTGGTGAAATGGCCAATAGATCATCCCACTGACCGCTTGCCTGAGACCACTGTTTCGCCAACCGCCCCTGCATCGGGCACATGCGCAATCGTGCGTGTGGGACCAGGTAAATGCAAGATGCCATCATTCTGAGCAAACACATAGCTTTACGTATCTGGTGACCAGCTTGATCTGGAGGTATTTGCAGCAGTAGGTTTTGTATTCTTTCCTTTGATGGAAATACCAGACCTTTCTCTGTTTTTATGACAGCTTCTAAGAACTGTTTGGTCTTGTTTGGTGGAAGGCTTGACTTTCTTGTTGATCGAGAAACCCAATTGGAAAAGAAGATTGATCGTTCTTTGGGTATACTGCTTGCAAATTTGGGGCGTCTCCCCTTGTGATCAGCCAGCCATCCAGGTAAGGGTACACTGGGATAGACTCCATGCACAGGTGTGCTGCCACCACTGCCAGTACATTGGTGAATACCCTTGGAGCAGATGCTATGCCGAAGGGTAGCACTTTGAATTGGTAGTGCTGATTTGCCATCTTGAAACGCAAGAATTTTCTGTGCACTGTGAACATTGAAATATGAAAATAGGCATCTTTCATATCCAAGGTTGCCATGTAGTCTCCTCACTTTAGCAGTGGGATTACTTCCTGTAGCGTGGTCATGCAGAATGTGTGTGTCTTGGCATAGGTATTTACAGGGCGCAGATCTAATACAGGGCGCATTGTTAGATCTTTTTTAGGCACAAGGAAGTATGTTGACCCCCTTTGTGAATTGTCCCCTAAAGCAATGAAAATGATAGCCTCCGCTCTGACCTGAGGGTGTGTTGGTAAACTAGCCCGGTGACTTTAGGGAGTCATACTCTTCTTCAGCACTTTTGATAGCATCCTCCACTGCCTTGCCAAACAGAACATTTTGCTCTCTGCATGTTGAGAAGAGTCGCTTTTGTCTCTATCTTAAAGTCAGACTGGCACAGCCATGCTTGGCGCTTGATCCGAGTGTGTGCAGCAATAATTCTCCCCGCATTATCAGCTGCATCTAAAATATTTTTAAGAATGCAGTTAGAAACAGCTTTCCCTTCTGCCACGGCGAGAGAGAGTTGGGATTTAAGGGGATCTGGGGCTGAGGCCATTATTTGGACTATTTCATCCCACTTGTGGCAGTTGTAGCTGACCAGCAAGGTGGTGTTGGCAATCCTCGCCTGGTATGCTGCTGAGGTTGCGACTTTCCTATCGAAAGTGTAGATCTTTTTGCTTTCCTTGTCGGGCGGGTGCCTACGAGAGGTGTTCCAGCTCTTTTGCTTGTGGTGGTAATGAACAATGAGACCAGTTTTAATTGACACCGGATGTAGAAGGGGCTGGACGGAGGTTTCTCTCAATGCAGGGGGTTTACTGCCCTCGTTGATTTGGGGGTTACCGGGAAGGGTTGGATTCACCTCTGTACAGACTGTAGTAAGGTGATGAATTGGGTTCCTGATTTCTTGTCTCCCAAGATGTTCGACAAAATCTTAGTCTACTTGGGTTTCCTGTGTCTCTATTTGGAAGTGTTCAGCTGCTTTAAGGAGCATGTCATTGAACTGGATTTGGTTATTTTATTTATTGGGATTTGCAGAGCGTGCTAACAGCCCAAAGGCATCGAGACGCTGTTGCATGAATTTGTCTTAGTTACAGTCGAGTTATTTGCTCATGGTTACAGTGAACTTGCAGTAAGACCCTCTTGGTAGTGTGTTGAAGGTACATTTTCGCATAAACATACATGTTATACATTTCATTTGTAGAGCATTAGTACAGCAAATTCTTATGAATTGCATGATAGTCCGGCGGGAGTGATCTTTTACCTAGGGGGTACTTGAGAACTGGTTTAGTTAAACAGCATGGGTTTTAGAGTTTTCCTGAAGGCCAGGTGTGACTCAATACTCATGTGGGGTGGCATGGAGTTCCAGTGCTTGGCTGCTAGGACTGAGAAACTAGACTCACCAGCCTGCATTCTCAGTGTTTTTGGAACGGAGATCCTGTTTGTGTCATCAGTTCTTATGGGTCTGGTTGAGATTGGCTTGACAATTCTTTGAGTAAGGTATAATGGTGCCAAGTTATGGACACATTTATGTTTTAGAACAAGGGTTTTAAAGACAATCCTTTCTTTAATGGGGAGCCAGTGCACCAACGTCCTGGCTTCGGTGATGTGTTCTCTTTTGGAGCCTACCGGTGGCTCCCCTCAGGGCATTGTTTTGGAGTTTAGTAATTTTTTTTAAGGAAGTCCCTACAAAGAGTGGATTACAATAAACCAGCCGTGATCCAATAATTGCTCTTGCAATTGTGAGACAGTTCTGTACTGACAGAAAGGGTCTGGCTGCGTTAAGGAGTTTAGAATGATAGGCTGATGTCAACGTGATGGCGTGGACCTGCCTGTCATGGAAAGGTCAGATTCAAGGTAGACCCCCAGAGTCTTGACAGCTTTGGAGACAGTTATAGGAGTGTTATCCATGAATGAGCTGCATTGTATTTCTAGTTTTCCTAAGGGAAGCCGGGGAGCCAACTAGCAGGAGCTCGGTTTTCTCACCATTTAGGCATACAGGATTGGATAGTTGAGTATATGTACTTCAGGGTAGCTCGGTCAGCCTCATAGTCACCAGTTAGTGGGATAATGACCTGTGTGTCATCAGCATAATTGGTGTATGTGATGCCCACACTCCACATTTAATATTGCTTGGATGTGCACAGGCTAAATCAGAAAAGACTTTCATAACCCTTCCTTGGAGGAATGAGGTGATCCATGCAATGGCCTTCGGGTAGAAGTTGGCAGCGGATGAAAGATGATGCAAAGGGTCTTATGATCCACCAGGGCAAATGCTGCTAATACATCCAGCAGCTGGAGGAGAGCAGGTTTGCCTGCATCTCTGAAGTCATCCAGTTGATTTTTTAGGTCTAGGAGAATCGATTTGGTGCCGTGTCCTGGATGGACGGAAACCTGACAGCCTAAGGCCAAGGAGATTATGGTCCTCAAGGAATTTCTGGACCTGCAGGTAGGACGCTTTGTTCAGAATTTTTAGTAGGAACGGGATTGTTGTGATGGGTCTGTAGTTCCCCGGGACGGTGGGGTCAAGTGATGTCTTCTTAAGGAGGGGGCGTACCCATGCTTCTTTGAGGACAGTAGGGTCATGGCCTGAATGGAAGGAGGCATTAATGAATGCTGTAAGAAACGGGGTCAGGGCGGGAGCACAAGTTGTGCCGGGCAGGCATCCCCTTTGCAGAAACAGGGTTTGATCGATTGGAGGATGGTGCAGACTTCCTGTTCACTCATTTCCCTGAAGTGGAAAAGGATTTTGTCCTGAAGGGTGTTAAGTTTGTCTAACATTGCAGATAAAATCTTACTGCACCAGTCTTCATTTTTGTGAAGGGTCGGTTGGGGAAGGTGGGAGGTGAGTGGGTGTTTCCAACCCCCGCAAGATGGCAAAAATGTCTCTAGTCCCTGATTTAGCGTTAGCTATCTTTGAGTTAAAATGAGGAGGCTTTTGCTTGGATAACGGTCCTCTTGTATTCTTTAAGAGATGGTCTGAAATGCTAGTTTGGTGAGTCCTTAGGGTTGGCTTTCCAATGGGAGAGCACTGTTCTTTTCCTGGCGCGAAGGTCAAGAAGCTCTTGAGTGAACCATGCATTGGTGTACTTAAATGGCTTGGCTTTTTGTTGAGTGACTGGGGCAATGGAATCAACTGCAAGCGTGATGACTGTCTTGAATGTATTAGCAAGAATTTCATTTCTGGGTAACTGTAGAAAGGGGCTTGAAGGGCAGGCACTAGAAAGTAATGGGTGAGATTCTCCTAGGTGAGCAGATGGGCACATCTAGTGAGTGCTGAGGGGAGAGGAGTCTGTATCTGACCTGGTCCCTTCATGGTGTCAAGTTCGAATTCTATAGAGTAATAGTCAGACCAGGGGCTAGGAGAGATGTCCTTCACCCTCAGAGCAATTGCGGTGGGTGACCCAGTCAAGGGTAGGGCCTTTGGCATGTGTAGGTTCTGAGATGGCTTGGATGAACCCTAAGGTGGACAAAGCTTTGTTCAATGAGGCTGCCTGGGAGTCATTTGGGTCATTAAGGCCTAGATTGAGATCTCCGAGGAGATTGGCTCTGGAGGATTTCTTCAGGTTAAAGGACAGCGAGTGGATCAAGGCATCTTGCAGTTCTACACAGGTCCTGGTGGTCGATATACAACGTGGAGGTCAATGGTACGATTTGGGGGAAGGTTAGCTTTGAAATGAAGATAGTCACTATTGTGGCCAAGTTCCCCTTCCATCCTAATACGGAAGGTTTCTTTAGCAATAAGGGCATTGCCGCCTCCATTCCGAGGAAAGCAATCTTGTCTAAAGATAGAGTAGCCCGGTGGGATGGCAAGGGCCAGGGCTGGGCCGGAGGCTTGGGTAAGCGAGGTTTTGTTAATGAACAATAGGTCAGTGTCATTGCTAGTAATTAGGTCGTGCACGTCCAGGGCATGGGCAGGGAAAGTGTGGGCATTGATAAGGGTACATTTAAGTCGTAAGGTGAGGTCAGGTGATTGAGACTGGGTCAAGAGTTAATGGTTTTTGGGCCAGGCAGATCTGCGTTAGGTACAGGTCCTTCCGTTACTCGAGTGACATGCATAGGTAAATGAGGATGTACCGTATTAGGCTTCTGCACCACATTCTTAGCAGAGTCATGCAGAGGCAACTTGATTTGAGATAATAGCAGCAGGCAAGTCAGTGTTTACATTGATAGGTTCCTGCCGCCTGTGATGAGCAGATACATGCACAGGCAGATAAGCGTTCAGGATAGTAGGTACGGGCAGGGCATAGGGCGCAGTATTGTGCTTACATAGATCATCGTCATTGGTTACAATGGGCACAGACCTGGCAGCTGTACTGGTATTAGCCAACAAGTGGGTAAGGCTCTTTTTTGTGCAGAGCGGCAGATTGGCGACAGCAGTAATAGGGTCATTTCTGCATGGCATGTTTTGCGGTCGGATCTGCGAGAACATGCTAGGGTGGCAGGCGCTACGGTAATCCTCGATCCCAGGTGTACATACCTTGAGGGGAGGCTTGGGACTTTGGAGGTAAGGGGGGGGGGGGTACAAAGGGTCTGTCCTCTTAGACGGCAAGCTCTAATCATAATGGAGGGGAGAGCTGATCTGATAATAGGAAGGGGTGCCGTTGGAGTGATGCCTCCCAGCCCCCCATCTGTGTGAAAGCCGCTTACCTTTGTATGCCAATAGCGAGGTTGTAGATATGGAGGACAGCAGCCTAGAGCAACTGAGAGCTGCAGAGAGTGGCTCAGGCCTTATCCCTAGGCCTTTGCCCCGTTATGGCTTTGCCCGTTGGTCGCCTCCCTCTCCATTTAAGGCGGGAGAGGAGGGACAGAGAATCATCTTCGGCAGCATTGTGTACCGTTCGCATGGCAACGGAAGCCACCATTTCGGGTAATTCGAATTCCGCTCTTGGAACACGGCAGTGATCGTGGCGGTGGACTCAGGGGCCATGCTGCTTTTCTGGATCCCTCTGACAGTTCATGGGCTGCTCCTCGTGGCTTGATCTACTGGTGAGCCTGCCACCGGCGGGTCTGTAGACGGTATGACTGCCTCATTATAATACTGGTCCACCTCCCCAATGTCCCCCCCTGATCCGATCCTCGGAATCTGTATATGCTCTAGTCTCCTGGAAGCTTTGGTTGGGGTCATAGTATGCAATCTGAACTGGGTCCTGCTGAGGGGTGTCTTCTTGAAGGGTGTCTGCATGGGCTCTTTTGGTAGGGGTGTGTGAAAGTGCAGCCCCACTAGCTGGTAACGTGCCTTTGAGATTTTCAAGAACTTGAGGGGGGCTGTTGAAGTTGGCCAGAGAGGAGATGCACCTCATGATCCTGTCTATTTCTTCAGCAGACCACAGCAAAGATCTTGGGACAGTGGAAGGTGTGAAAGGTAGTTCAGTGTAGGGTGACTCGTGCCTCATTGCCTCAGATATGGTTCCCTCCCACTAGGGCATCATCTCCTTCTCCCTAGACAATTTGTGGGTCTTTGATTTGTGGCGTTTCGAAGTTCGCCCCTTCAGAAGCATGTCTGGGACATGTTTCTGAATGAGATGAGACAGTTTCGAGGTCCGAGGGTATTTTTGACGCTTTCGACGGTCTCTTATTTTCGTATGAACCGGCCGTCACCACGTCTTTTGACGTTTGGGTTTTCGGCAGTAGTTCTGGACATGGCATCTGAATCGGACCTCTGTCGTGAGGCGAACGCGATTGCCCAGATGACAGGTAACTGGTCGCCCTCCCCCTTGATGCCATGTGTGGCCTTATAGTCAGTGTTGACATTGATTTATGCCCTTGGGTTGTGCGTTTAGTGTAGGTATATTTGTCTGTGCTGGAGCCGCCAGGTGTCGTCCTTGTAACAGAGCCACCGGCCTGCCTGTTAGGCTTGGGGGCTTGCACATGGGAGTCAGATAGATTCTGGTCGCCATCACTGAAGACGCAGCTGCTGCCATAACTGGAGGAAACGACTATACCCATGGCGGCCTTAGCCTGCATGGCATGGTGGGCCCAGCGCTTTCTTTTATGGTCCTTCAAAGTTTTGGGTTTGAAGCTTGCAAGATTTGCAGATGCCCTTGTTATGGTTGCTTGGAAGACAAAGCTTGCACACCACACCCGGTGCAAGTCCTTCCAGGGAAAGTTCAATTACAAGTAGGACAGAATTTAAAAAGGTGTATTTTCCATTTTGTAGGGGAACGGCAGCTTGGCAAATAAAGTAGGAAGAATGGGAAACATGCATTATCTTAGTTAACTAAGCTATGTACCAACCCCACCCCCTAACTCTCACTCTCCCTACTGTGAGGGCAGAGGCCTGAAGTGGCCTTCCAATGCCATCTGAAGTTTGTCGAGGCAAGTTCTGCAGTCGACGAAGGTAGTTCTCGAAGCAGTAACCAAAGGTATTGTAGGGAAACGGCTAATAAAGGACAGAAAGAGTAAATAGTTCAAATTTTTTGATAATAAAATGGCGTTAGCCAGAAGCAACTCGCTTTCAGCGTCCGACAATGATTTCGGAAAAAAACATTCTGAGGGACCTCTATGCGTGAAGGACCATGGGTACAGTGGACGTCATACTACGAATAATATTACTGTCATGCTCTGTCGACGTCCCTTTTCGAGTTTCGAAAACAACAACTAATATTCTGCAGTTTCCACTAGATGGGATCTAGGGAGATTCCACAAGCCTCAGAGATCGATATATACATGTCAATGGTTTAAAGTGCATGTTGAAATAAATCCAATGAACCAACATGTGACCAAGCTACCAGGAGTAGCGAAACACGTCATCGGTTTGCTTCTGCCTCCTGTCAGTTCTTGCTGGGTGCAAAATGGAAGGAACACATTTTATTGTGATTTTAAGAATAAAAAGGTGATTTTAACCTGACGAACATTTGGACATTGATGCTTCCTATGTTTCTTATAGAATTTACAACCACCAAAGCCTCCAACTATAGATGCCTGCAAGACCTTTGTTGCGCATTGGTGTGTCTAAGAATATATATATTATATATATATATATGATACATTACTCACCGGAATCGTATTTCTGATGCTTGTATCCGCTTAGATTCACATGCTGTGCATAGACCGACATCTAGTGGAAGCTGCAGAGTATTACAGTTTGTTTTTCGAAACTCGAAAAGGGCGTCAACACAGGACGTGCCAGTAATACCATCCCTAGTGTGACGTCTACTGTACCCATGATCCCTCGCGCGTCTAGGATCCTCAGATTGTATTTTTTCTGACATGAGGTAGCATGAGGAGTAGCGCGAGTACAGATAATCCAAGCAGATCGATAGAAAGGTAAGACTACAAGCATCCATGCGCCTTCTCTCAAAGGGGAGGAAGGGTGGTTCGCATGTGAATCTAAGCAGATACAGGCATCAGAAATACGATTACGGTGAGTAATGCATCCCTTCTGAGGCTTGTGGAATCTGCTAAAATCACATGCTGTGCATAGATAAGCGAGCAGTACCTGAAGGAGGTGGGATGTGAGAAGGGTCATGAGCAAATAAATGTCTTAGAACCGCTTGTCCCACTTGTGCATCTGTCTTGGAATGAGTGTCAATGCAGTAATGCTGAGTAAAAGTGTGAATAGAGCTCCAAGTAGCTGCTTTGCAAATGGTGTCAAGAAGTACATTTGCAATGAAAGCCAGAGTGGCCCCAATGCCTCTTGTAGAGTGGGCCCTAGGCGTGAAAGGCAGAGTTCTTTCAGAAAGTGAGTAACACAGCTGCATACAGTTAATAATCCACTTAGAGATGGCACCTTTAGTTTAGTTTAGTTTATTTATTTGTATAGCGCGCCAAACCCTGGAGTATCAGGGCGCAAACAGATAAGGATATGCTCAACTTAGTTACAGGTACATAGAAATCAGATGAAGGTACAGAGATGCGCCGAGCTTGGTTACAGATATGCTCGGCTAATTGCACGTACAGGAAGAGGCAGGAAGAGTAGACAGACATCAGCAATATTACAGCAAGCAGATATGAACAAGGGGAGATCAAGGACAGGGGAACAAGGAGTTTGCTCCTGTTTGCGTAATATATAATTATATACAGTAATGTACAATGTGACAGGTGGAGTAGTTAGCTGTCGTTGGCTCTCAGCCACCTGGTGAGTTTTTGTCTAAATTTTGCGAAAGGCTGAGGTTCTCTAACGTCATGGGGAAGGGAATTCCATAACTGCGCAGCCTTGACCGGGAAGCTATTTCCTCCTATAGTGGCAAGTTTGAAACGCGGGACTTGGAGGCAGTTTGCGTTGGCTATTCTGGTAGGTCTGGAAGAAGTCCTTTTACGTAATCTATCCATGAGGTAAGGTGGAGCTTTGTTGTTGATACATTTGTGGGTGAGGGAGGCGATTTTGAGATGAATTTTGTCTGCGGTGGCGAGCCATTTATGTTCTCTTCTTGTGGAGGAAATATGCTCGTTTCTATTAATCTTGAGTGCTGCTCTCAGAGCATTGTTCTGGAGCACTTGAATTTTGTGGATGGTCTGTTTATTAGCTCCAATGTAAAGTCCATTACAATAATCTAATTTGGATAGTATCAAGGCTCTGGCTAGTGTAATGCAACTATCTGTGGAGAGGAATTGTTTGCTCGCTCTGATAAGTTTGCATGTATATGCTGTGGCAGAAGCTAGGGAGTTAACTTGTTTAGTAAAGTTCATGGTGGCGTCTAGGTAAAATCCTAAGGTTTTTACTTCATGAGCTACTTTTATGTTGTTCCCATCAATAATGAAGTTGTCGTAATCAGGGCTGAGTTTGGATATATAGGTAGTGGTGCCCAGGATGATAAGCTCAGTTTTATCATCGTTCAGGCATAGGCCGTGTGTGGCCATCCATGCCTGGACGATGCTATAGATCCTGTTCACTAGGGCCAGGTCCTTGGCGTAGTCTCCTGAGAGCGGGAGGAGGATCTGGGTATCGTCAGCGTAGTTAGTATAAGCGATGCCCAGATGATCCATTTCATCAAAGAGAGGCTTCGTGAAGACATTATAGAGGGTGGGTGACACACAAGATCCTTGTGGAACACCGCATGTTATAGGGATTGGGTCTGCTGAGGCTGATGGAGCGAAGACTCTCATGGTCCGATTACTCAGGAATGCGATTACTTTAGAGACGCGATCCCCCTCTCTGCCTGTAGCTACGGAGACAAACAGTTGATCTGTTTTCCTTAGCGGTCTGGTTTTGATTACATAGTAGAGGACCGCCCTATGCACATCTAGTGTTTGTAGTTTCACCTCAGCCGAGCTTTGTGGGTCTTGGAAGAAAGCCGGGAGCTCGATGGACTGGTTCACGTGGAATTTGGAAATAAACTTAGGTGAGAACCTAGGGTGTGTGCGTAAAACCAGTTTATCTTTATGGACAGTAAAGAAGGGATCTTGCACTGACAGAGCCCGAATTTCAATGACTCTTCTTATAGATGTTATTGCTACTAAGAAGGCCGTCTTATAGGTCAGGTGTTTGAGACTGCTTTTGTGCATGGGCTCGAATGGGGGCCCATGAACTTAGATAGCACCACGTTAAGGTCCCATCCTGGTGGTGGGTTTGAAATAGGAGGGTGAAGTCTTTTTACTCCTTCCATGAAGGCTTTAACTACTGGTACTTTCCACCACAACACCTCGTTATGGAAAGTGGTGTATGCAAACAGGGCTGCCAGGTGTACCTTCAGTGAATTAAAAACCAGTCCTGCATCCAGCAGGTGGAGCATGTATGTAACAATAGTGGAAGGAGTGCAATCAACTGGGTTGATTTGTTTATTCTGGCACCAGATAACGAATCTCTTCCATTTGTCAAAGTAGCAGTGCCTCGTGTTAGGTTTCCTTGATTCCTTTAGGATGTCCTTACACCTATGTGGTAAATTGAGATGTCCGAACTCTATGACCTCAGGAGGCATGCTGCCAGGCTCATTGAGTAGGGTTGTGGATGCACAGTTTGACCTTGGTGCTGGGACAGTAAGTTGTACCAGCCCGGAAGTTTGATGGGTTCGCAAACCGCCAATCCGCGTAAGTGTGGGAACCACGGTTGTCTTGCCCACATGGGAGCAACTACGACAAGCGTCATCGATTCTCTGTTCATCTTGTTGACCACCTTCCTGATTAGAGGAGTTGGTGGAAAAGCGTACGCAATCATCCCTGACCAGTTCATCCACAGGGCGTTCCCCTGGGAGTCTGGTTGGGGGAACATGGATGCAAATGCTGGGCATTGTCTGTTTACGTTTGTGGCAAATAGGTCTATAGTGGGGAAACCCTACTGAGAAGATATCTCCTACGACTTTCAACACCATTCGTGTTCCTCTGGGAGGGGGTCTCTGCTCAGAGCATCCGCTAGGGAATTGAGATCCCTGGAACATGTTGCGATGACAGGAAGATGTTCCGTCTGAGTGCCCATATCCAGATTTTCTGGGCAAGCTTGGACAGATTTGGCGACCGAGTCCCTCCTTGCTTGTTCAGGTAGAACATGGCTGTAGTGCTGTCCATCCGGATTTGCACTGACAGATTTAACAGGTAGGGCTCGAACGCTTGAAGTGCTCTGAATACTGCCAGAAGCTCTAACAGGTTGATGTGATTCTTGGCCGCGGAGTGCGACCAGAGACCCTGAGCTGTGTGGTGGAGATGGTGAGCTCCCCACCCTGTCAGGCATGTATCGGTTGTGACTACCGCCTGTATCTCGGGATCGTAAAAGAGTTTCCCCTTGGACAGATTCTCTCTTGTCCACCAGTGAAGGCTTTGTACAAGTGTTGGCGAAACAACCACTAGATCATCCCACTGACCGCTTGCCTGAGACCACTGTTTCGCCAACCATTCCTGCATGGGACGCAGGCACGCGTGGGGGACCAGGTAAATACATGACACCATCATGCCCAGCAAACGCATTGCTTTGCGTACCGTTATCTAGCGACCGGACTGATATTGCGGAATTTGCAGCAGTATATTCTGAATTCTTTCCTCGGAAGGAAAGGTCAACCCCCCTTGAGTGTCTAGGATAGCTCCTAGGAACTGTTTGGAAGTGCTTGGCACCAGTCTTGACTTTTTCTCGTTTATTGAGAAGCCCAATTCGAAGAGGAGGTCGATTGCCCTTTGAATGTTTGCTCTGCAAATTACTGGGGTCTCTCCCGTGATGAGCCAATCGTCCAGGTAAGGGTACACCGGGATTGCCTCCCTGCGTAGGTGGGCTGCCGCCACCGCCAGTACCTTGGTAAATACCCTTGGAGCCGAAGCTATCCCGAAGGGCAGTTCCTTGAACTGGTAGTGCCGACTGTCCAACTTGAAGCGCAAGTACTTTCTGTGCGCTGGGAACATGGAAATATGAAAATAGGCATCTTTCATGTCCAATGTTGCCATGTAATCCCCTTTTTTAGGATATGATATGATATATGATATGGTATTTGTAACGCGCCTATACACATGTGTTTCAAGGCGCGACGAGGCAGGGAGGGGGGGGACAAGGGGAGACAGACAACGATCTTACTAGGCCAGGTGTCATTCAGATCGCGCAAGTGCAGGGGTGGGGGAGGGGGAAAAGTGCAAGGGGAAGGGGAGGGGGGGGGAAGTGCAGTACAAGGTAAGTGGCGTAACGTAATAAATAAATAAATAGGGCCAGCTGGTGGCAAGTGTGAGGTAAGTGCAGAACAAGTGCTGGGGGAGGGGGGGGGTGCTGTAGGGATACAGAGACAGTCCCGCAGTGCAAAGGGGTTCCAGGGCATCAGTGCAAGTGGAGAGTGGCAGGGCCCAGGGCCGAGGCCGTTTGGAGTGGTCCAGTTGCAGGATCAGGGCAGTTTCAGTGAGGAATTAAATTAGCTGTTCAGCAGGGGAGAAGGAGAGAGAAAGCAGAAGCAAAGAGGAAGGTTTTGAGGTGCTTCCGGAACCGGAGATGGTTCTCCTCAAGTTTCAGGGAGGCAGGAAGGCTGTTCCAGAGGGAGGCCCCTGCCGCGGAGAGAGATCTACCCCCAGCTTGTTGCTTCGAGAAGCGGCTAACCCTGAGGGAATTGGAGGCGGATGAGCGAAGGGCTCGGGAAGGAAGATATTTGGGAAGAGAGAGTTGAAGGTATTTAGGACCCAGGCCCCAGAAGGCCTTGTGGACAATGCAGAGGGTTTTGAACTTTATCCTCGCAGCCACTGGGAGCCAGTGTAGAGATTTCAGTCCTGGAGAGATACGGTCCCTGGGCTTGAGGCCAAGGACAAGTCTCGCAGTTCTGTTCTGGATGAGTTGCAGAGGGCGGAGAGTGGAGGCAGGCAGATTAAGATAGAGGCTGTTACAGTAGTCCAGCTTCGAGAGAACCAGGGCTCGGGAGACAGTGAGCTTCTGGGGGAAGGAGAGGAAGGGAAGAATACCTCTGAGGAGGTGCAGCTGGTAGTGTGACCTCTTGGCGACGTCAGAAATATGAGGAGAGAAGGAGAGTGTGGAGTCGAAGATGACCCCAAGGTTTTTTGCCTTGCAGGGAGGGGGCCAAGGGAGGCAGGCCAGAGAGCTACAGGGAAGGAGGGAGTGGGAGTACCGATGAGTAGGATCTCAGTCTTACTGGCATTAAGGCAGAGGTCATTGGCGGCACACCATTCGTGGATAGCAGACAGACAGTCAGAGATGAGGGAAGGAGAGGGGGAGGCTGAGGGTAGCCTGAAGATGAGTTGGGTATCGTCCGCATAGCACTGGAAATTAGGGCAGAGAGCGGCGATGCGGTGGGCAAGGAGTGCCAGATACTGGTTGAACAGCCAGGGAGAGAGATTAGATCCCTGGGGGACACCACAGGTGGAGAAAAAGATGTCGGAGAGGAAGGGCCCCAGTTGGACCTGGGAGGGTCGATTTGAAAGGAAAGAGGTCAACCACGCCAGAGCCTGACCAGTGATACCCAGGTTTTCCCGGAGACGGTTGAGCAGGATGGCATGGTTGACAGTGTCAAAGGCAGAGGAGAGATCGAGCAGAATGAGAGCATACGGAGTGTTGGAATCGAGGTTCAAGAGCAGGTCTTCACGGATGTTCAGGAGAGCAGTTTCCGTGCTTCTGGCAGCTCTGAAGCCAGATTGATGGTCATGAAGACTACCAACAGATTCAGCATGGAGGTTAAGCTGGGAGATGGCCAGTTTCTCCAGGAGCTTGCCCAGGAAGGGAGTGATGGAGATAGGGCGATAGTTAGCCGGGCAGGAGGGATCGGAAGAGGGTTTCTTGAGAAGAGGGTGCACAAGGGAGTGCTTGAGGGGGGAAGGGAAGACTCCAGAGGCGAAGGAGTGGTTGCAAAAGTCAGCCAGGGCAGGAGCCAGGGAGTCGATGTGGTCCTTGATAGTTTTGGAGGAACAGGGGTGAACCTGTTTAGACGAGACTTTCATAGATCGGACTTGTCTGGAAACCATGTCAGCAGAGAAAGGTGGAAAGGCAGAGAAAGAGGGAGGAGGGGTGACCGCAGAAGGGCCAGAGGAAGGGTCGGGTAGGGAGGGAGGGAGGTGAAAGGAGGAGAGCGAGGACAGGATGTCCTGAGTTTTAGAGATGAAGTGAGAGGCCAGTGCAGTGCAGAGGGCCTGGGAGGGGACAGGAGAGGTAGAGACTGCAACAGGGTTGGCCAGCTCCTTGCAGATTTTAAAGAGTTCGGCGGAGTTGTTTGATGCCGCAGAGATGCGGGGTTGGATAAGGGCTCTCTTCTTGGTGAGAACGGAGAGCCGGTACTGCCTTTGGAGCAGGCGGCAGGCCAGTTTGTCAGAGGATGAACATGAAGCACGCCATTTCCTCTCTGCAACCCTGCACTTGCGTTTTAGGGTGGCGAGATCCAAGTCATACCAGGAGTTACATTTGGCTTTGGGCTTCAGGCGGATTCTCATGACGGGGGCAAGGATATCAAGAGTAACAGATATAGCAGAGTGGAGCATGGAGAGGGCTGTGTCAGGGTGGGAGTCAGCCGAAGGGGCAGGGGGGGGGGGGGGATTACCTCTTGAAGAGTAGTCCTGCGAAACATTTGGGGCTTGACATACTTGTTTGCAGGCCCCAAGTCTAATACTGGGCGCATTGTCAGATTTTTTTTGGCACAAGGAAGTAAGCTGAATAAATACCCTTGTTTACCTGGTGTCCCGGGACGAGTTCTATCGCGTCCTTTGCTAGCAGATTGACGATCTCCTCGAGGAGGATCTTCTGGTGGTCCAAAGGATGGTGTATTTTTTGTCGTGGAGGATGGTTTCGGGGACGCTCTAACAGTTCTATGCAGTAACCCTGCGGATACTGTGGACAGCACCCATCTGTCTGATGTGATCCCTTCCCAAGTTTGGTGAAGTTGGAAATGCGTCCCCCTACTGGGGTTGCATGAGAAGGGACCCTGAACGGAGCGTCACTGTTTTGGTGGAGGCGTGCCGCCTCCTCTACTCGGGCTGCCTCTACCTTTTCCACATCCTCTTTTATTACCCCTGCCGTAACCCTGGGTAGACTGTTGGTTATTATTGCTCCATGGTGTACCCTGTCCCTGGGAATAGTTAGATCCTCTCTGGGAATTTTGGCCGCGTGGGCGATGAAAATTGCCATTCCCTCTTTGATTAGGGGGTTTATTGGTTAGTTGGCCTAGGGATTTGAGTGTTTCATACTCGTCCTTGGCATTTTTCAGCACATCCTCGACCGCCTTACCAAACAACAGATCCGGCTCCACCGGTTTATCTAACAATGATGCTTGGGTTTCAGCCTTGAATCCAGACTGCCGTAACCAAGCAGGTCTCTTGATAACAGTTCCTTCTGCTATCAATCTGCCGGCGTTATCCGCGGCATCAAAGGTTGCTTTTAAAATGCAACCGGACACAGCACTTCCCTCCGCCGAAACTCGTGCCAACTGGCTCTTTAAGCGTTCTGGGGCGGAGTCTATGAGTGCCGCGACTTCTTCCCACTGATGGCAGTTGTAGCTGGCCAACAGGGTGGTGGAGTTGGCAATCCTTGCCTGGTAGGCGGAAGTGGAGGCTACTTTCCTGCCCAAACCAAACAGTTTCTTGCTATCCTTGTCGGGAGGAGCTTCGGACGATGACAAGGGTGTTCCATCCCTCTTGCGGGTGTTTGTAACAACCAGGGAGTCCGGCTTCAGATGCCCCCTTATATACAGTGGGTCCGATTGGGCTCCCCTGAACATTTTCTCAAGTCTGGGGTTCACTGCCCTGGTGAGGTTAGGATTTACGAGTGAAGGATCTATTCTTCTCTGAATAGACTTCAGGATAGGGATGGCCTGAGCAACAGGCCTCCTTTCTCCCACTAGTTCCTTGGCGAAGTCCCTCTCCTCTTGAGCACCCTGGGTGTCAATGTGGAAATGTTCAGATGCTCGAGACAAAACTTCATTTAGGAGAGGTTGGTTGTCGACAGGGGAGTCGGTAACCGGGGGTTCCTTTTCTACCGGGGAATCTACTCTCTAGGTTTCCGGGTCGTCCTCATCCTCTTCTTGGTCCTCATCATCCCCATAGTAGCCTGTACCATTTTGTTCTTCCAACATGCCCAAATCTGGATCCTCACAAAAGGATGTCTCTCCTTGATACTGAGAGTAGGGCAGTACATAGAAGGGGTCCGAAGACCGTGTTGGTGTTTCAAACCGGGACGTTTTACTTGGAGGTATAGGATCCTTCGAGCCTGAGGGTGCTGACCCGTCGGGAGTATAAGAGAAAGTGTTCAGGGTTTTTAGCTTAAAAAACTGCCAATGATGACATCCTTGACATGACCCAGTCTATGTCATCACTAGACCATTCTCTAGAACTGGGAATGACTCTTTCTGGAAGTTTCTCTGACTTATCCTGACTAGACTTGGTGGTCTGAGCAGGGCTTGGACTTGTCTGTCTGTTTATGAGGAGTGGAGTGTTTTAAAGGTGTGGAAGTAGGCAGAGGCTGCTTTCTTTGCTGTTTTTCCCCCTCCCCGTGAGTGGAAGAGTGTTTTCCCTGTTTTTTCGCCCCTTCAGAGCCTTTCGGCGCCTGGCCGAGTGTGGAGGTAGGGGCTCAGAGGCCGCCGTAACGTGGTCTGCGGGCGCCAACTCCTGGAGTGCGGTCTGGGGATGGAAGTCGGCTTCGTCCTCCGACGAACTTCTGTTACCTTGGGGAGCGAGGCACTCTTGGCAACAGTGGATGATTGCCTGGAGTCATGCAGCGATCTTGATCGAGAACGCCCAGAGGACGCCGATTCGGACCGTTCTCTATGTGCCTCTTTCCAAGAACTCGACGTGCGCGTCGAGTCCCGGTGGGACTTAAAGTGTTTTGTGGAAGTGCTGTGGGAAGCGCTCGTGTCGCCGGGGGTCTTCCCCATAGCCACCCTGCCTGACCACCTTCCGAGGTCGGGGACTTGCGCTCGGCTGTCTTTCGACACCATAATGCCCTCGCCGTCCGAAAGCACGGCGTCGCTGACAAAGCTGAAGGCGCCCTCCGCTGCCATGGCCTCTTGACGCCTGGCGTGGTGGGCCCAACGCTTGATCGAACGGTCCTTAAGTGTTTTGGGTTTAAACCTACTACACGCTCTGCAGTTCGCCTCTGGGTGGTCCCTCGGCAAGCAGAGATTGCATGTGGCGTGCCTGTCGACCCAAGGGTACTTGCAGTTGCACTTGGGGCAGAATTGGAAAGGGGTACCCTCCATACGCACCTTGTGGCAGCGGGCTTGCAAGTGTAGGAATATATAAGAATGTACCTATATACCAAAAGAGTGTAGAGTATGTCCAGCCCCCACTCTCCCTACTTGTAGGGCCGAGGCCAGCGGACTTCCAAGGTCCGGGCCGAGGCCAGAGGCCTTCCGAGGCCCAAATCCGTCGTGCAGCTGTCGCCGGTCGAATTCTTCTCCGGGCCGGCGTCGAGTGTTGAAGTTCGGTGACTCGACGTTGGGGTGGAGAAATGGGTAAATTTAACAATATTTAGCAAAAGTATGGCTAAGGCCAGGAAACTCCGCGAAGTGCTTCCGACCAGTATGGCGGAAAAAAACAATCTGAGGGTCCTAGACGCGTGAGGGATCATGGGTACAGTGGACGTCACACTAGGGATAGTATTACTGGCACGCCCTGTGTCGACGCCCTTTTCGAGTTTAAAAAAAGAAACGAATACTCTGCAGCTTCCACTAGATGTCGGCCTATGCACAGCATGTGATCTAAGCAGATTCCACAAGTCTCAGAAATATATATATCTCTTGCATTCCCACTGTGGGTGTATTTATATTAAATGTATCAAAAGAGAACCAAAAACAGAATGTACAATATTTAACCTAAAAAGAGGTACGGGTCAAGTGGTAAAATCATAGACTTTGTAATTGTAAGTCTAGGGTTCTATCCATGGGTATCATTTCATTGATCAACCTAGGTTTCTTCTTGCTTTACAAACCACTCCTTGAACTGGTCCGATTACCACTCTGTTAAGAGGCAATGTGCCTTTAGCTTTTGGCAATTTTTATAGCTGGGATTTGGGGCACTGTCAATCATAATTAACATGCCAATGGGATACTTTTCAATACAAAAATATAGCATACACTAAGGGAGATCATCTGATGCCCCTTCCCGTGTCATCACAGAGTGCTGAAACATGTCCCGATCTCATCTATGACCTTTATAATCCTTTGGTGGAATGGTGCCACAGATTCGGACCCTTATTTCTGAAACAGCCTAAAATTGTGGTGATGTGCAAAAATATTTCCCCGTCCACTTCAGCATTATCTGGTAAATGGTTTGACAAATTACCTGGACACCAGTACGTAGCACTTTATCAAATAAAACAAGAGGAATGTAAGTTTCCTTTCCAGCTTGATCCAAGTGGTTTGTACTTGGGTAAGTCGCATTATCTACCTGGGTTTCAGCCCACTTACCTGCTAAATGTTTCTGTCCCCAACATTAATCAAACGTCCATGGTGCAAATTAATGGGCACATGTAACCCACTACGATTTAAATGTGCAGCAACAGAACCATGGAGAGTGAAACAAATTATTAGAACTAGAGCTAGCTAAACTGCCTTTAAATAATTTTATTAAACTCATGTGAAGTTTAACTTTACACATGGCAGTCATGTTATTGGAACCTTACAATCCAATGGGAAGGCATGCACGGGATAAAGGAGCAAGAAACATTACCCACAAAGTGCACTCCTGATTAAAACTCTCTCAAGTTCCAATATTTCCAAATGAATGTACATGTACATGCCTGAAAATCAACAGATCTCACTAACTGCATATTTGTAATCTAGAATCAGTTTCCATTAGTAATTTCTGCATGGATTATTGGCATAAATTCAATAAAATTACAGGCGTGTTTCTCAGAGTACCTTCACCATACCCGTTTTGCCCTGAAGGACTAGGCAACGGCCCTCGTTTTGCTAATCTATTGTTTTGCTCATCCGAGTTCGAAGGATAGTACAACTCCCATCCGTTGGGAAGAACACTAGTGAGAGCCATCACACAATAATACCTGGGAAAAGCAAGGGGTAGACAGAGGAAATTGGCAAGTCCCTGCATCAAGATTCCACCCTCCCACGATCAGTTCATCCATCCCTTTCTGGATCAGTTCCCTCCCGCAACCACCACCGCAATCTACCTCCGAGCAGTCTCACCACCCACCATTCCTTTGAAGGAATTCACTCTTAATATCAAAGTTCTACAAACTGAATCGCGTCAAGGTCTTTTGCTCGATTTAGCTCTTGCAGTTTGTTGGTCAAGCTCCCCTCCCAACTCCCTGCACCTTCTACTATCCGAAAATAATCACAAGTTAATTTTCCCACCTTTCTCTTTCGTTCAGAGCCCCGACTCCCTTATTGTAGAGTCAAGCATTGCAATAGTGCAGCCAAAGGAGTTCAATCACAAGTTTGAGTTTATTGTCAAAACAATTAGATCCAACAGTCACCAAAACCTAGTCGCAGGCTTTACAAATGTAGAAATCAAAAAAGCATCCATATTCAAATTGCACCAACATTTTTTCATAAACAATCAAAAGTCTAAGAATGTTTGAATACATCCATATCAAATTATTAGTAGCTGTTTAAACAATTGTTACACATTAATAACTGTCTTAACACTTGCTTTAAAAAACAAGTGCTTCGAATAGTACTGTTGCAAGTTTTTTCATTGGAAGTTAATGCACAATCCATAGTAAAACAACACTTATGTTAAATAAAATATTTCTACTAGGCCAAATAAGGCAACACAATTTAAACAGAAGGTCACATCCTCGGCGCAAAACGGGTGATGTTCCTTCCTCCAAAAGTGCATGCCACGACACTAGTAACTCTGCCCAGAGTTCACCAGTATCTGTTCCCTGTCCTTCTATAAAAAGGGCCAAGACTGTAGCTTTATCTTGCCTGCTAGTATATTTCTTTAATATATACTTTGTTAAAGAACCCATCTCCGAATCCGTAATAAAATCTAGACCTATGGCCACTTATTTGATGATGTGGGTAAGGCTTAACGAATCTGAACGCTAAGCAAATCTACCCGCACCCTCCCTCCCCCACAGGATGTTGGTTTCACTCCCCTCACACCATGTTGCAGTCAGTCCCTTGCCCCTGTCAGAGCTTCTTTGACCGGCCTCAGCCATACTACTATTATATTAACCTCCAGGAGAAGAAGCAAGTGGGCCTCTCAGCGAGGGAGCATGTGGGACTCCCAACAGTAAAGCGTACACAAAAGTAGGCCAAATGTGTGTTGTGTCACAGACGTGCATATTTCCTGAAAAAGTAATACTCCTGAGGGTAGAGAACAGCAGCATTTTGTTCACACCACAGTAGAGTATACCTTATATTGAGATGGACCGCTACCATAGAATCAAAATAACACCAACTATCCTGCATCAGTTTGCAGACTACCAGGTCAAATGTATGCCCTTTAGCGGACAAAGTCGGACATCAAAATTTGGGCCCATATCATCAATGAGCAGCATAAAGTTATCAAGAAAAGAGGGGTGGGAATACTAACTTGAAATGGATATGAAAGGGAAAGCTATAGAGTCTGAGAAAAAAAAAAAAAAAAGATTTCGTCACACATACATTACAACAAAGATTTAGTTAGTTCTACTAGAATGTTTAAACTGCCAATTACCATTATTAAGCTAACAATATGCATACATTTTTAATATACATTTTATACTTGAAAAGAACAAGTTACTTACCAACTGGTAATGTTCTTTCGACTGGATGTTCCTCCAACGTATTCCTCATCTTTGACATGTAATGTCCAGCTTCGGAAAACTTTTTCGTCAGAGGGAACCCTGCGTCGATTCGATGTCTCTCGAAGGCCTCCAACAAGGGTGATGTCATTGGATGTTATAAGCAGCACGCACGGTGCCTGTTACCTCAGTTCTGTTTTTGCCCTCCTCCTGTTAGCAAAAATGCCCATAACCACGGGCAGGACAGTACTCGGCCTTGATGGAACGAAAGCTGTAATAACACGGGAAATTCTACAGAGGGGTAGGTTGGAGGAACATCCAGTCGAAAGAACATTACTAGTTGGTAAGCAACTTGTTCTTCAAATGGATTGTGTCCTGCATCGTATTCCTCATCTTTGACAGACTCTCAAAGCAGAATCCACGTGTGGAGGATGGTGAAGAATTTAGATGTGCAAAGAGTTAAATGGCAGAGTAAAGCACTGCCTTACCAAAAGCGACATCCAGAGCATGGGCAGTATCCAGAGAATAATGCTTAGTAAACGTGAGGGTTGATGACCACGTTGCAGCATCAAAGATGATTTTAATAGGGCACCCCTTTGCAGGGCTGTCGAAGAGGCCATGTCCCTGGTGGAATGAGCACACAAACCTCAAGGAGGGTCCTTGCCTGCCAGTCTGTAGCATTCAGAAATAGCGAGGATGCTCCACCTAGACAAGGTCTGTTTGGAAACAGCCTGTCCTAACTTACGGCCTGTAAACCCTACAAAGAGCTGGTCGTCCACTCTCAACTTGAACATCCTGGAAATATAAAAACATAATGCTCTCCTAGGGTCCAACTTATGGAGCCTTTCCCTCTTACTTACTGGGATGCGGAGGCGGGTAAAAGGCCAGCAGCAGAATGTTGCGACTTAAGTGAAAGTCCGACAGCACCTTAGGTAGGAAGGCGGGTTGAACCCTCAAAACAACCCTGCCCTTGTGGAATATAGTAAAGGGTGGCTCGGAAGAAAGGGCCTGCAACTCGCTCACTCTACATGCAGATGTTAGAACAACCAATAGTCTTGACCTAAAAGGTTAACAACCTCAACGGACATGTGTGCAAGGGTTCAAATGGCAGATACATTAGTAATTTTAACACCAGGTTGAGGTCCCAAACCGGAACCTGAAAAGCAGAAGGTGGGAACATATTTGTGAGACCTTTTAGAAATTGTTTGTATCACCAGTGGGATTTTGAAATGGGAGCATTGCTCAGATGAGCGCTGGAAGATGGAAAGCGCTGCCAGGTAACCTTTCATGGTTCCAACCTAAAGACCTCTGTATGCTAATGAAAGCAGAAAGGATAGACCCTCTGGAGTCGCACAATGAAAAGGATCAGCATTCCTTTCCCTGCACCTGTCGCAAAACTTATTCAAACTGCACAGACTTTGTTGCTGGCCTTCTGGCCGAAAGCAACACCTCCATCATGTCATCTGGGAGGTCCCAATTCTTGCATCTCAACCTTTCAGAAACCAAGCGGGAAGGTTGAGAGTGTTGACCTCTGGATAGAGAACCCGACCCCCCTCTTGCGAGAGAAGATACTCTCTTTGCGGAAGAAGTATCGGAGGACAGATGGAGATGTCCAGAAGGTCTGGGTACCATGTTCTCCTGGCCCATTTAGGGGTAATGAGTATCATGTGGCTCACAAAATGTTTCAACCTCCTGATTACTTGATGAATGACAGGGACTGGAGGAAACGCGTACAGCAGTGGGAATTCCCAATCCACCACAAACACGTCTCCTAGAGGTCCTCTTGGGGGGAAATTACCTTGAGCAGTACTGCTCGCACTTCCGGTTGACCCCGGTCTCGAACAGATCCACTTGAGGGGTTCCCCAAAGGGTGAAGATCTCGTGAAGGACTTCCCGAGTTAACTCCCATGCGTAGGAGACCGTGCTCTGCCTGCTTAGAGTGTCCGTGGCCGTGTTCTCCTCCCCGGCTAGGTGAACTGCCAACAGGGAGATTCCTTCTTGATTAGTCCAATACCAGAGCTGCATTTCCTCTCTACACAGTGGTAGTGACCCTACGCCACCTCTCATGTTGAAGGAGTGCCTGGCCACCATATTGTCTGCCATTATCAGGCCTTTCCCGCACAGACAGCAGAAAAGCCTTTAGCGCAAGTCTGATTGCTCTCAGCTCCAAAAGATTGATGTGTAGTTTGGACTCCAATTGAGACCACTGACAGTCAAATCGTTGGCATGAGCTCCACACCCCGTGAGTGAGGCGCCCGTCACTACAGTTATCTCCGGCCAGGGTTGCCAAAAATGTTTTCCCTTCAGAATATTTTCCTCGCAGGCCCACCACAGAAGATCCTGCGAGACTCTGGTCAGTATCTGAAGGTGGTCCAACATCCGTCTCGAGAACATTGAGTCTCATTGAGTTCTGAGAGCCCACTGAAGGAACCTCATCCGGAGGCGGGCCTCTGGCACCAGAAAAATGCAGGATGCCATGAGGCCGTGCAACCTCAAGAATTCGAAAGCCAAGAGACTAGGCATTCTGGAATTTTGTTACCATCTGGAGAATGTCTTGAGCCCTCACCTTAGATTGTGAGCACTTTCCCTCCAAGGACATGTCCCGATGTACTGAAGCTGGTGGAAAGGTGTCATCTGGGACTTCTTGAAATAGAGGGAGAATCCCAGCCCGTGAAGGGAGTGGCAGGTAACGTTGAGATGATCCAAGGTTTGGTCAGGAGAACAAACCCTTACCAGCCAATCGTCCGGGTAGGGGCAAACGTGAATCTCCCCTTTTCTGAGATGCGCTGCCACCACCACCATCAGTTTGGTGAACACCCTCGGGTGGAGGTCAACCCGAATGGCAGGACTCAAAACTGATTGTGCCAGCTGCCAACAGCAAACCTCAATATTTCATGTGCTTGAGATGGATCGGCACATGAAAATAAGCATCCTGAAGGTCAAATGACATCAACAATCCTGCAATTGGAGGGCCTGATGGATCTGAGAAAGAGTGACCATCTTGAATTGGTCCTGCCTGAGGAACTTGTTCAAGTATCTCAAGTCCAAGATGGGTCTTAGTCCTCCGTCTTTCTTGGGGATAAAAAAATATGGGTCATACCAACCCCTTGTTCCTCTCCGCTACAGGCACTGGTTCTATAATCGCCTTTCTCCAGCAAGGTTAAGATTTCCTGCACAAGGAGCGGATCTGGAATCCTCAGAGTGTTTCCCCCGGTGGATTGGTCTGCGGCTTCTTTATAAAAATGAACCGTGGGCTATAGTTTCCAGAGCCCAGTGCTATTCGTCGAGACAGTCTGTCCCCCACCCCACCCCCCCACTGGTGAATCGTGACAAGCCTTCAGAGCGGTTTTGAAGCAGCTACTGCAGACGCCGATGGCAATTCACCTCTAGCTTGTTCACCACAAGGACATTTTCGTTGGCCCCTTTGACTGGCCATTCCTCTCGCCCTTCCAAATGAGGAGTAGTAATGAAAAGATCGACCCCCTCCAAGGCTGTCCGCTAGGATGGAAAGGCTGAGGTTGCCTAACAGCGACACCTAAAGACTTAGCTGCGGCCTTTGAGGTCTGCAACTTCTCCAGGCTCTCGTCAGCCTTGCTGCCAAAAGGATGGGACACGTCAAACGGCACGTTGAGAATACGTTGGAGGACACAATCCATTTAAAATGCTACATTAGATGAGCAGCTTTAGCAGAACTAGGCTTTCCAACTGCTGCTAGTTTATTCTCTCCTCAAACAATGCAACAAAGCCCTTACAGAAAACTACTTTGAGGGAATTGAACCTCGCCGCCATCACCTCCCTCATGCCCACCAAACATTTAATCTAATAAATAAAATGTCGTCTACGTTGATCATATACAAGCTCACTTTAAAATCCACTATTGGGTAACTGTGAAATCACAAACTGGTCACAGATGTGTAGACAGAGAAACGATATGGAGGACTGACAGTCCAAAAGCACCTACACGAGCTGGCATGTAATGTGTAATCTTCTTTACAGTCTACTTTGACCCACTACAAAACTCACAACAAAAGGTCGACTGGCCCTTCGCTATAGTAGTATGCACCATGACTATGCCGCAGACATGGTTTATTTTGGCTTAAGGCCTGGCTTCAGAAATACTTTCTACTTAAACGTGGGGTACAAGGACTAACCAATAAACTGACACTGATATTTCCACATCTTTTTACTGTAAGCAAGTTTGAACATGTACCTCATATGTACCTCAAACATTTATCCAGCAAAAGGAAAATTCTCTTATATATATGTACTGACTTTTCCAGAAACAGGCATAACTGCTTCCTACAATGAGAAGCAGATAAGGCAGTCCAACAGGCAATCGCAACCAATTTAACACATTTTAAATATAAAAATAAAAAAGCAACAAATGCAATAAATTAAGTCATTTCTAGTTGGACATACAAATACACTTAAAAAGCAAACCAAAAATATAATCTGTATTGATCACATGCATAAATGCAGTATTTAAGTATGCCTTATTTTGTGGGATGGGGCTTGCATTCCAAGTAATAAAAAAAAAGGTAAATGATTTTTGGAAAATCATTAAGGACGACCTGTGAGAAAGCCCAAGAGGGCGAGCACCTAGCCATACATTGTTTTGAGTATTTTGGGGTTTGTGAAGACCTCATGAAGCAAGACGCAGACAACAGATTCAAGGTTCAAAGAAAGTACCTTTATTAACTTAAATGTCAGGATGGTGTAAGGTCTAACTTGCCCTATTGCCAAGGTGGGATTTCCCTACCTACAGAAACAAAGATAGTCAGAGTCATTAAGTTCAACTTAAATGTATGTCTGTGTGTGTCCAAAATCTATACTTGCCCTCACAACTAAAGCTACACAATGTATAGGGATGTCAGTAACAAAATAAATAGTGTTCCAAATGAAGCTTTGAGCTTCTTCCAGCTCACCTTCCCCAAGTTCGAAACAGTTCCAAATAAGCCTTGGAGATCCTTACCCCAAGGCAGCAACACAATTCGCAATGTCTCAGGGTTCCCTTCTCCAAGATGTCAGCTCATCCAGCTTGCCAACTCACAATCAGTTCAAGTCTCTTGATTCTCAAAAACCAGTTCCAGGTCTACTTTACAATCCTTCAGGCTCTTCAATAGTTTATACAGATTGCCGATGTGGATGTAGAAGATGGCAATCTAAATCACAAGTGAAGATTCTTTGCCTCAACTTTCCCAGACAGGGTTTACTCTGTCTAAGTGCAGTGTCGGACCATACAGTCCACCCATTGCAGGTGACTCAACTGATAACCCTAGGCTTTCTTGCCCTCATAGGTTTCTCAGTCACTGTACCAGTTTTCTGGTTTTACATTCACTTTATCTTGCAAGCCTCTTGGCTTTGCCACAGTGTGTTCTTCCACACAACTCACTCTATGGTGCTTACATTACTCCACCACCTTGCTTACACAATCTGCATAAGTGCTCATCACTTGCTTTTCACTTTATTCATAAAGATTAATTATTGGTCTTTAAACGTTCATTACCTGTGTTTCACACAGGCATTCACTTAATGTGTAGGTTAATCAAAGCTTTCCTTTAGTTTGGTATTCAATAATGCTTTAATATTTATATTCAAGCTCCTTTACTTATAGTTCAACTTGCTCTTATTGTTCAAAAAACCCTCACTTTGGGTTTGCTTTCAATTGCACGCATAGTTCAGTTCATCGGGCAGCAAAATATGCCCTGTAGCAGCCCCAAGAGTGCCCCTGTACAAGTGCTCCCTCCGAGTCACTCATTGGTCCTCGGCGGCTCCTCTGGGCATCCACCCTCTGTTCTCAGCTCCGGGCACACTTCTCTGGAGCTCTGCGAGCAGCGCTCACCTTCTACAAGTTTCACTGTGGGTTGCCAGTAGCTCCGCTCTTCACTCACAGATGCTACAGGTGGACTGCAGCACTTGGTGATCATCTGTGCCCCAAAGCTCGCCTGTGGGCCCCGACAGAGGAGCTCTGGCAGCCTTGCCCCTCACAGCCCGCTCTTGTCCCAGTGTCTCAGTCTCTCCTTGGCAATAGCAGGCGTCCTGGCCGCCAGGCAGGACACTCCTCGACAGCCTCCTTCTTGGCAGGAATTCTCCCCTCTCAGGCCAGTCTCTCCGAGCCCGGCTTCTCTCCTGCTGGCTTCCCCTTTCATGCTGTTGGCTCCACCTTCTATACACGTGTATTTCCCCAAGATCATCCTGGAATGAAGATGAGGGAAAAGGGTGACAATCCCATAAAGGCTGCTGGGGCTGAAGGTTCATCCTGGAACGGAAATGCAGGCTACCATGTCTCACCCACAGCTGTTCTCTCCTTTCCACCCCCCAGGTCTCCTCCACTCAGGTGATCCTCTCTCGCATATCCACCCCCAAGGGTCGGGATCCAATAGCGATGGCCCTTCCTTATCCACCCGAGTAGAGGCTATTGGGTGTAATGGGGGGGGGGGGGGAATTGAGGACGCCCTCAGGCTCCTCACAACATTTAATTGCCTAGTTTACATTCATGCCAGGGCTTCTTGTATTCACATTGTGTTTCTACCCACTTCCACAATTGTACATCTGCTTGATTGGATAATCTATCCTCTTGATATATTGCTCGATTCAGGTTCCCCCATGCATTCTCATTCCATACATTCACATACTGATAAGGGTCTGGTTGGTAATTCACTTCCCCTTTTTACAATTAGCCTCTTCACTTTCTCTGCCTCAGTTTACCATTGTTGGCATTTGGCGCGGTTGCAGATACGCCCAGTATCTGCTATTCTCAGGTTGACTGTCTCTAGTTGGCGTTTTCAGACTCGCTTGCGGTCAACCTGTGAAGGAACACCGCCTGCTTTCGCGGCTTCTCTTCAGCACGCCCGCTTTGCTCCATGCTTTGGTAAGTAAAACGCTGCTTTCTGCAGTCTGCAAACGCCAAGGAGCCTCTCACCGGCTCCTTGCGTTTCTGCAGCGTGTTCTTACAGTGTCTTCTTCCTGGATGGTGATCCACCTAGCTCCAGCATGCCTGACTGAGATTTTCAGTGCCTCCAGCCTCGCAGAGAGGTGAAGCTTTCTCTCACCAACAGCAGGCTCCAACTCTCCACTTCTGTTCTCACCCCAACACAAAAGTGTTTGCGAGCAACAGCTACAGCGCTCGCTGGGCTTGTGGCTTCTCACACTCTGCACTGCTCTTTCCCTCTTGCAAGTCCCAGTTTTTGGGAGATTCTGGGAAAATAAATCAATTTTTCATGATTGGTTAGAAAGGCTTGAATAATCACTTTCAATAGTTCTAACTGGTAAATCATTTCTGGACGATTGAAAAAAGAAAATGGAACGGAGGTGGTTTTGTAGGTTTCACAATGTAGACCAAAATTGGCAGTTTGGTCTATATGATTTGGGGAAAGATTTTCCCTATTCTTCCAAGGGGGGAGGCGTAGACATGTGACAATAGGTCATGAAGGTAATCGGTATGGGAGGCTTATTTTCAAGGGCAAATGGGGGACACCATGTCTCATCCAATGAAGCAATGAGATCTCCCCGGAGGTGGTCAGCATCAGGCAGCGACTGCCGTCCCCTGGCCGCATGGGCAGAGATCACCACTGGCGAAACAGCGATGACTCCATCAGAATCATCACAAGGGGCTGCTGCAAAACGTCCCCAATCCCCATTTACCGCCTTCAGGCTGCACATCACTGAACGGGCAGACATTCCTGGGCCCCCAAAGTAGGGTCATAAAATGCAACTTTGCCACAAAGACAAGGTTAGGGCAATAAATAGGTTTTGTGGCACAGTACAGTCCTATGTGCAACTACTTCAGAGCATTAGTCTTGCAGTGTAGTAATAATATAAAGGCAAATCATTTGCCCAGGTGATGATGTAAATTAGTCAACAGTTAAATATCACCACCACACCAGCACCACTGGCGTCCACTCAGCACTGTGTTTCAGAAGGGGTAGGGACAGTGTAAAGGTTTGCCTTGACACAGTTGGCTAGATCGCTCAGTTGTGTAGTCCAACAAAAACATGGGAAACCGGAGGTAAAGGCTAAATGCCATCTCTGAAGCGTGAAAGGGAGTGGTACTGGGGTTCTAGCATTGATCACGAGAGAGCAGTGAGAACTAGAGGCTTTTTAGTTACCATTTGTTGCTCCAGAATGGTCACAAGCACTTGCTTGGAAAGTGAGCCACTAAGGCTCCTGGTTATACTTTGGGGTATCAGAGTTCAGGACTCCACTTTGATGTGATAACAAGGAACCCAAAAAAAGAAAACACCTAAGCAATACTTGCACTGTGTGAGGAGCATAAGCTGAAAATACTGCATGGTCAGCAGAGCATTTGCCAAGGACAAGACAGAAGCAAAGAAGCCAATATCTGGTGCCAAGTTAAATGAAACAGTTTAGCGTACCACCTGAAGCAGAACGAACATGAATTAAAATAAATAAAGCACAAAGCAAGCCAAACGTGGGTGCCATACCTTCTTAAACAAGTCTCTGAGAACTCCGACAGTGTTCAGAGGCTAGTGGTAAACAATGGTTCTATGTTCTTTTCAGGAACTAAATTACAGCATGGTAATTTAGTTCGAATTACTGGGTTTTCCGTTTCATAAATGCATGTTTTAATTTTATTTTCAAAATGGTGGAGGTTGGGTGCCCCCATATCCCGTTCCCCACCACCCACCCCTAAATATTCTCTGCCACTTTCTCTCCCCCTCACCCCCTCCACCTCTGGCGGACTCATGCTGACTCTGCCCTTTTCAGCTCCACTCTGCTATCTCTGATACTCTCGATGTCCTTGCCCCTGTCAAGAGGATCCGCTTGAAGCCCAAAGCCAAGTGCAACTCTTAGTACGACTCTGATAGGTCACCTTTAAACGCAAGTGTAGGGTGGCTGAGAGAAAATGGCAGGCATCTTGTGCATCCTCTGACAAACTGGCCTGCCGCCTGCTCCAAAGGCAATACTGACTCTCTGTCCGCACTAAGAAGAGAGCCCACATCCAAGCCCACATCCCTGCGCCATCTAACAACTCGGCCGAACTCTAAAATCTGCAAGGAGCTGGTCAATCCTTCTGCAGACTCTACTTCTCCTGTGCCCTCCCAGGCCCTGGCTCTAATTTTATCTCTAAAACCCAGGACATCCCGTCCACCCTTTCGACCTCTCCATCTCTCTCTCTGCTACCTCTGGCCCCCCTGCAGCCACCTCTCCTCCCTCTTTCTCTTCCTTTCCTCTGTTCTCACCCGACGAGATTTCTAGACAAGTCCGATCTATGAAAGTCTCATCAAAACAGGTTCTTCCATGTTAGCCCAAAACTATCAAGGACCATATTGACAAGCTTGCTGCTGCCCTGGCCAACTTCTGCAACTTCCACTAGAGCCTTCCACTCCCCTCTGAAGTACCCTCCCGTGCACCCTCTTCTCAAGAAACCCACAGCAGACCCCCTCCTGCCCAACTAACTACCGCCCGATTTTTATCACTCCTTTCCTGGGCTAAGTCCTGGAAAAGCTGGCCATATCCCAGCTTAATATTCACACTGATTCTGTTGGTTGACTCCATGACCATCAGTCTGGCTTCAGAGCAGCCTGAAGCACAGAAACTACTCTCCTGAAAATCCGTGTAGACCTGCTCTCCAACATGGATTCTAATCTCCCCTCTGTCCTAATCCTACTAGATCTCTCATCTGCCTTTGACACAGTCAACCATGCCACCCTGCTCAATCACCTCCTTGATAGCCTGGGTATCACTGATCAGGCCATGGCCTGGCTGACCTTGTTCCTCTGCAACCAACCCTCCCAGGTCCAACTTGGGTCCTTCCTTTCTTCTATCTTACTCTCCACTTATGGTGTTCCCTGGGGGTCTAACCTCTCTCCCTGGCTTTTCAACCAATACCTGGCACCCCTCGGCCACCGCATTGTTCCCCTCTGCTCCAACTTTCAGTGCTATGCAGATGACACTCAGTTCGTTTTCAGGCTCCCTTCTACCACCTCTTCTCCCTCTCTCATTTCTGACCGTCTGTCTGCAATCCAGGAGTGGTGTGCCACGAAGGACCTCTGAATGAATGCCAGTAAGACACAGATCCTCCTCATAGGCTTTCCTGCGCCTTCCTTTCCTGTTGCTCTCTGGCCGGCCTCCCTTGGCCCTCTGCCTGCTCCCGCCTGTGAGGCTAGGTCGACTCCACGCTTTCCTTTTCTCCACAGATCTGGGATGTCTCTATGAAGTCAAACTGCCAACTGCACCTCCTCAGAGGTATTCTGCTGGACTACTGTAACAGACTCTTTCTAAATCTTCCTGCCACTACTTATTGGCTCTCAGTGGCTGCAAGGATTAAGTTCAAAACCCTTTACATTGTCCACAGGGCCTTCTGGGGCCTGGGTCCGCAATACCTTCAACTCTCCCTTCAGAAATACATTCCAACTCGAGCTCTTCGCTCCTCCACCTCCAACTCCCTTAGGGTCAGTCGCTTCTCCAAGCAATGAGTTGGTGGTCAAGCTCGTTGTTTGGCTGGGGCCTCCCTCTGGAACAGCCTCCCTGCATCTCTGAAACTTGAGGAGAATCACCCTCGGTTCCAGAAGCACCTCAAGACCTTCCTCTTTGCTTCTGCCTTCTCTCTTCCTCCCCATACTGATTGTTTCTGCACTGGGCACCTGGCTACCCACCGATTTTGGGACCAGTTCCGTGCCCACCCAATTGCAGACCTGCACTACGCCCTGGCAGCCCTTGCACTTGGGTCTGTATCTGCAACGTTACAGCCTCCCTACGTGCACTTATTGACACCCATTGTCTATGCTTAATTCTTATACTTTATTTGTTTTTTTTTTTACATTTTTTTTATTGATTTATTCAAACAAAAACAATACAAACCAGACACACAATATACGCACCAACAATACAGATGTTCATCGCATTATTCTGGTCACTGCTTCCCCCTTCCCTCCCCCCCTACGAGCCTGTTTGGACCACGCATCCTATATCTGCCTCACGCGGTGGGGTCTCACTCTCCGTGGATCCTGTCAGGTCCTGCACCGTTCCAAACAACTCCGTCATGCCATCAAGCTTCCCACCTCCTCTTCTCCCCCTACATTGCTCGCCTCCTGCCATACCACAGTTTCCGCCTCCGCCCACTTCTGCAAATCCCTCCACCACACCTCCACTCGTGGTTTGTGACACGTCTTCCAGCCCATGGCAATCCTTTTTGCGAGCACATATGCTAAATCTTTCAATTTGCTAACATGCTTAAGTTTCTTTGATCTGGGGTATCCCCCCAGCAAGCAAGCCCAAGGTGTATTTACAACCATCGTGATCCCCTTTTCCTTCAGCTTCTGTGCTACCTCACCCCAGAAGCGCTCAATCACTGGGCATGCCCAAAACATGTGCACCATACCAGCCTTCTCTTCGTCACATTTGGGACATGCCAGTCTCCCAGAATCCCTGAACCTAGATATCCTTTCTGGTGTCATATATGCTCTATGCGTAATATACAACTGTATCTGTTTCAGTCTTGCATTTCTGGACACCTTCTTGTGGTATCCCAGAGCCCGTTCCCACATCACATCCTCTAGCGGGCCCCCCACCTCCGCTTCCCAATCCAGCCTCAATTGTGTCGGCTCCTTCCCAACCTTGGACATCAACATCTCATACAGTCTGGAGATCTCATGCCCACCCTCTGTCATATCATATATCATGTCCATTGTAGCATCTGGCTCTTCCTCCAATACCATTTCGGGCCAAGTCTTCCTAATTCTCTGAACCATCCTGTAGTATGTAATATACTGGCCCGTGTGTAGCCCAGTCTCTTCCCTCAGTACTTCAAAGTCTGATGCCCCCCCGCCTAATATCCCCCATTGTCACCACCCCAACTACCTCCCAGTGATTCCTAAGTATCATCCTCAGCTGCTTATCTCCCCCCACCAGCGCGACTAGTGATATCTGCGGGGAGCAAGGGACTGGGCTCCCCATCATCTGGCACTCTCGAACCCACATCTCCCACCCGAGCTTCAACATCTTGGGGCGCCCTTCCATTTCTGTCTTGGGCAGCCAGATTAATTTTTTCAGGTAAAATGGGGTACAATCATGTGCAAACAGCCTGGATTCGGGGGTCAGCTCATCTGAGAGCCATTTAGCTACATACTGCAATTGGCTCGCCATGTAGTAGACCTCAAAATTGGGCAGTTTTATTCCCCCCTTCTCATGAAAATTCTGCAGTTTCCACAATGCCACTCTGTTGCGGGTACTATGCCAAAGGAAATCCCTGCACATGCTATTCAATTGGGTGAAAAATTTCGTAGGTATAAGACATGGAATATTTACAAAGTAATGCAAGAGCCTAGGCAGGACCACCATTTTAAGCATCGCCCCACGTCCCATCATTGCTATGGGCAACTTCTACCAGAATTTCATGCACTTTTTGATTCTCTCAATTGCTTTTTCGGTATTATGTCTGTGCTCCTCTCCTACCGTATGTTACACATCTAGTCCAAGATACCTGAATGTGCCGACCACCCATGGTACTTGTAGCACCGGTAACCTTTCCCTAGGGATACCCTTATAACTACCCAGCGGGAAGATACTAGATTTTTGGGGATTCACAGCTATGCCAGACAGCACCGCATATTTGTCCATCAATTCCAGTATATACTGGAGATTGTCCTCCGGATACCTCAGGTCATCAGCATACAAGGAAATCAGGTGCCGTTCTCCCCTCACCTCGATCCCTATGGTGTCATATTGTTGCCTGAGGTATATCGCTAAGTGCTCCAAGGCTAATATATAGAGCATTGGGGACCATGGGCACCCTTGTCTGGTTCCTCTACTTAATTGCCACCTTTCGGATATCACCGATCCTGTCCTGACCCTAGCCAACAGTTCACTATATAGCATCTTTGCCCACCTTATGTATCCAGGCCCCATTCCATAGCTCGCCAAAGCGGCAAGCAGCCATGGCCACTTGACCGAATCAAAAGCCTTAACCGCGTCTAAAGACAATTGCCATTTCACCTTCGGTCTCACTCCCCCACTCAATCACCCGATGGAGTCGTCTGTGATTACGAGTTATATTCCTATTCGGGACATAGCCCGTCTGGTTGGGGTGTATTAGTTTACCAATCACTCTGCTCAATCTGTTCGCCAGGACAGCCGTCAATATCTTGCTGTCCTGGTTTAGCATTGACAATGGTCTATAGGAGCCACAACTATGGCCAGGCTTATTGGGTTTGGGAAGCGGTACTATGATCGCCTCACTAAGTGATTCAGGCAGCCGTCCCACCTCAAACGCTTGATTCAACATTTCTAGCATTGGGGGGAGCACTTCCTTCTTATATACTTTATAAAATTCACTCGGAAACCCGTCTGACCCAGGTGTCTTACTGGTAGGCAGCTGCCGTACCACTTCCTCCAATTCCTCCACGGTAATCGGTGCATCAAGCTCCTCTCTTTCCCCCTCACTTATCCTAGGCAATCCTATGTCCTCCAGTGTTTCTGTGATCTCCCCAAGACTACTACCCCCTTCATCCCCATATAGTAACTTGTAGTATTCTGCAAACTCCTGATTAACTCCTTCCTGGGTGTCAGCTACACTACCATCTTCTCTTGCAATCGTTCTAATCGCGGGTCTGGAGTTTCACTCTTATACAACCATGCCAGAAGCCTTCCTGTTTTATCTCCTCCCGCATGCTGTCTCTCTGTATTTCTTATAGTTGAGGTTACCTAATCTTTCCCATTGCTCTGCACATTTCTGATGCAGCTTCAGTATCAGGTCCATGTCTGCACCTCCCTCCTTAAATGTCTTTTCCAGTTCCTTCTGTTTCGTGTATATCAGACAGAATCCCACCTCGTAAGCCTTTTGCTTTTGCTATGGCTACCCCTCTCATCACCACCTTGAAGGCTTCCCATAAAGTGCCAGCCGAATCAACGCTGCCCGTATTTGTCTCGAAGTAATTTATAATCTCTTCCCTTATATCCTCCCTGAAGACAGGATCCTTCAGTGCCTCTGCCCGAAGGCGCCATGTCGGAATCCTTGCGCTCGGGGGGGGGGCAGTATTGCCACCCAATGGCCAGGGGTGAGTGGTCCGAAAGAACCCTAGCTTTGTATTCTGCTTGGATACACTCCATCACCACGTCTGACGTAGCAAAGACGTAGTCCAACCTCGTGTATAATTGCTGCAGGGCTGAGTAGTGTGAGTATTGCCCATCTTGGGGGTGTCTCGCTCTCCACACATCCACTAAACCAAAATCGTCCAGTAGAGTCTGCAGCGCTCTAGCCACTGGGGTAGGTCTATCAATTTTCCCATCCGATCCATCTACCCTAGGGTTTAAGACACAGGTAAAATCCCCTCCCCATATCACCGCCCCGCCCATACATATGTTCAAATTATGGCACAGGGTCTTGAAATATGCTGCCGTATTTTGGTTGGGGGCGTATGTATTCACAATGCTTATCTCTTTATTTTCAACTAATCCCCTCAATATGACCATTCTCCCATCCTTTTCCGCCAATTCCTGCAGCTGTTGGAACGGGACATGCGGCGCCACCCAGATGAGTACTCGTCTAGCATAGGCGGAGTATGTCGAGCCCACCACAACCCCTTTCCATTTTTTCACCTTTTCCATCTTTTCCCTTGTCAGATGCGTCGCCTGCAGCAGTGCAATGTCTATCTTTTGTCTGCGCAAGTACATCATGACCTTGTTCCTTTTTAGATAACTATTGAGTCCCCTGACATTCCACGTAATTATTTTAAGGTCCCCCATGACCCATTAGAATCCCCCTCCCCCTCACACCAATGCAGTCCAGATCCCACTTCCATCTTAATCCATATAGGCTTGTTTCCCACTTCAAACTCCACTTAACTACAAAACTCCCCAACACCACACACATAACTATGTGCACACCAAACTTCCCTCCTCCCTCCCCTCCCCCCACCCATCCCTTCCCCAACAACACCCTCCCCAACTGTTGCCCAGCTCCATTCCTGGATCTCAGGAACCCCCACATCTAGCACTGTCTAGTACTAGCCTATGCCCAGCGCTCAGTAGGGTAAAGCCGCCCTAATGGCCGCTTAACTATCAGTTCCCGGGTAGGTTGCCCCCATCCTGTCGCTCCAATTTCTGAATTACTACGCTTTACATTAATACCATATAGCTACGGACTACACATTACCCAATATATTCCAGTCCACATCTAGCACTAGGCCCGAATATTATCCAATGTTCAGCCCACTACACTTTACCAGCATCACCAGGGTCACCCTCCCACTTACCCCCACAAAGTCCATGACACAAGATCTTCAGTTGTCCTGTCCCTGCCGTTCGCAATCCGCTTCTTGTTCTGGGCAACCCTGTAGATCCAGCCATGTCACCACCTCCTCGGGAGTATCAAAAAACAGCACTCTGCTCTTGTGGAAGACCTTCAGCTTTGCCGGATACAGAAGCATGTACTTGATGCCTGCTGCCCGCAGCCTCCTCTTGACGGCCACGTAGCTATATCTCTGCCTCTGCACCAGCATCGTATAATCCGGGTATGCTGTGATGTTGGTGGATGCTCTTTCTATCGTTCCGCCTTTACGAAAATATTCTAAGATCTTCTCTCTGTCTCTGTAGTTCAAAATCCTCGCAATGATCGGTCTTGGTGGAGCACCAGGTCGCGGTTTCCTCATTAAGGCGCGATGCGCCCGCTCCACCGTGAACCCCTGCGAAAGCTTGTCCGCTCCAATCTCCTGAAGGATCATGTTCTCTATGTAGTTTGTGGGGTTTTGGCCCTCCTCCCCCTCCGGCAGGCCAACCACCCGTATATTGTTTCTTCTCGCCCTCCCTTCCGCCTCTTCCACCCGATTTTCGAGATTGGCAACTTGCTGTTTTAGGACATGAACCTCCTTCGCATTATTCGTGCTGACCTCTGTGGTGGTCTTGACTGTGTTTTCCAGACCGCTCGTTCTTTCCGCCAGCGCCCTAACATCCTGTCGTAGCAAGGTAAGTTCCAATCCCACTCCATCAATCTTGTTCTCTAGGGCTGTTCGCAGGTCTGCCATTGCTGACCCCCATTTATTGCTGAACTCTGCTATGGCATCCAGGATCTGCTGCTTGTCCCCCTCCGGGATCCCTCCCGAGGGAGTCCGGTCCGTGCTCTGCATTGACGTAGGGGTTTTCTGCGTTTTCGCAAAGACCTCCATCGTGGGTTTGGTCTTGGCTCTTAGTCCTTTTACCGACATAATGCTAATATTGAGGCTCCTCTAGCTCTTTCAGTTGTGAATGTCCCAATCCTCTTCCTTCCATTCACAATAGCACATGCAACTAGCATTCAGGTGGATTGTAGCCTCTCACGTATCACTTTCCCAACACCGTTCTCGCTGTCACAGCTTCCGCAGCAGAAAAGGATCCAAGCGTGATCTTTTAATTATGGTGCATGCCTTATAATCCACCCAATTCGCTCTTATGCTCCACGCCAAGTGTCCCAGTGCATGCAAGCAGTGATAGGCAGCCTTTCATGCTTGTTGCGCACTATGGCGCGTGTGGTCCGCTCGGTAATTCCAGTGTCCCCACACCACTTCACCTCAGTAGTCGACGTAAAGTCCAGGCCTCAGACGGGCTAGGCACTCAGGCGCGTGATGTGGACAAGCCAGCCCCCTTTATACAATGATTGCTGCCCATTTAATCCGTGCACACACGCGCACACTCAATGCCCAGTCCCATTATGAGACCTTTAATTCGTTCCTTTATTATTGCTACTGTTCACAGCGCACTGATCCGTATGTCCCGTGCATGGGCGTAACACTGCTGCCCATAACACGGGACTACACAATTGCAGCACAAAACCGTCTGCTGCAATCATCCGCTCTCGCCGCCGCAGCCTGCTCGTTCCCACTCGGCATCCAGCAGTCTTCACGCGCTTTCCCCGTTATGTAGGAGCCGTGTTGTTATAAGCGCTCAGCCCCGCTGTACATACACCAACGGGCTCGTGTTCAGTATTCAACCGGGGGCACAGCTTCTACTCTCCGCAGTGCAAGGCGATGCCCGGCACCATCGCGTGCAGCCGGCTCCTCTTCAATTCGTCTCCCCAGTTCGTGGAGTGCCGGCACCAACAATGTAGCACTCGCACCGTCGAGATGCTACATGTATACGGGCTCAAAACGCTTCCCTTCGACACAATCCGCGGCGGAGCCTGCTCTTCAATGCTGCAGGCGGCCGCCTCACTCGCCGTCCATGTAAATCGATAACAATCCGTCTTCTCCGGGGCCGCATCGTCACCCCCTTTGTTGTCCGCCATCTTGGCAACAACGTTGCAACACGGCCGCCACGAAGAGAATCAATTATCTGCCAATCCGCAGACACAGTTGGCTTGCCCTTCAGGATTCCTGTCTCCCATGCATTCCGACCTCCTCTCCTTCCTTTTCAGGCTTCAACAAGCATTTTTGCAGCGTAAATGCACAGCTAACAGTCGGATCATCAGGAGCCCTGCAGGAAGCACAACCTAGTCCATGGCTAGTTAGCCACGCCCCCCCTGCTGAATTCTTATACTTGCCACCTGCTGGCCGCACTACCTGTTGTTTTTATCACCTGTTCAGCACTTTCCACTTTTCCCCTGCCCCTTGCACTCTTCCCCCTTCCCTCTCCCCTGCACTTGAACGTTCTCAATATCACTGGGCCTAGTAAGATTGTGGTTTTGTCCTCCCTTGTACCCTTCCCTTGTCGCACCTTGAAACACTTGTGTATGGGCGCGATATAAATAATACATCATATTATCCCCACCTAATCATCCAGTCATACAATTAGAGATGTATTCCCTCCCCTCCCTCAACGACAAAATTATTTCAAAGAAAATTAGCACATAATTTACTTCGGCAAAACCCTGCAATACTGTAAACATCCTGGCCAAAATGAGAACTGGACAAAGGATGGCAGGTCATCTTTATGAAGATCCAGATCCGGGCCAAGCAGGTGAGTAAAAGCAGTTAGGAGACCCGCCTGGGCTCATAAAATAACGCTTCTGGCGTGGTTTTCCTCCATTCCACAGCCTCATTTTGCGCCCATTTGCCCCAGACCTCTTCCCCCGCTCCCACTTCCTTATTCCCGGCCTCCCAACCCGCCCCAGGCCCAGTTTGGTGGAAAACCTAGTCTTAACTAGCCTCCACAGGGCAGCCCCTGCGGCTAAGGGCCCCAAGGCCAAGGGCGACTCTTACATTGGTGGCTCCAAGACGTGTCTGCAGGTGTCCACAGGGGAAGCCAGCGGCCAGCCGTCAACTAGCAACTACTAGGATCAGTACAGTAGGCGTGGCCTGTGTTGGGAGTAGAGCGATTACTCTACCCTGGAATCCTAGCCGCTTAAGCAAACCTATCTAAAACACTGATTATTGTCGCCTGCCTGCCTGCCTCCCTCCCTCCCTCCCTCCCTCCCTCCTACACTTTCAAATCTAACTGTGCTTAGCATTGTACTCAACTGTTCCGTTAGGCGTAGGCCTCTGTCCCACTATACAGGACTCTAGAGTCTAGCAGTGTTTAGGATTGTACTCAAATTGTTCCGTTAGGTGTGGGCCTCTCTCACACGGACAGGCAGATTCGTGGATGCTGGCATTTGCCACACTTGGACGGAACTGTGAAGGTTAGCCATGCAGGATTCCCGAAATCTAGACATTCAGCCGTACTGTGAAGATAAGCAGCAAAACATAGAACCCACTAACCAAAAAGCTCAAACTTTCTGCAAACGAATTGCATCGTTAGGTGTAGGCCTCTCTCCCACTATACTATACAATATACTATACTATGTTTAGTCCAGGACACAATTTGCATTATTAGGCACTTAATATGATAGAAAACTGGGAGGGTCAACAAATCCTGCGCTCAAACCCTTTGAGTCCAAGAGATAGGCATTGACTGTTATCTCATTAATGATCTTGGCATCAATGCCCATCTCTTGGACTTTATAACTCAAAGGGTTTGAGCACATGATTTGTTGACCCTCCCAGTTTTCTATCATATTAAGTACCTAATACAGAGCTTTGTGGGAAGCTCTGTGGGAGGGTTTTTTCTGCAGCCAACCATTTTTCACCGTGGTATCGATTTGGATCATAATATCCTATTGTTTAGCGCACATACTATATGCAATCCCACACCATTTAGATACTGTTGCATTATTAGGCCTCTGTATTTAGTCTACCCGATGGACTCTCAATTCTAGATCCGGAAAAACCAGCAATTCTCGCAGCCTATGGTATGTATTGCTCACACCACTAGCGTGGACACAGGCTGCAGGCACAGCCAAACATCCATGCACGCTATAACAAGTCTAAGCTAAGCACATCCGGTCTAGTTCACACACAGCCATCCAGACAAACACCTGAGGTACAACAACATCTCTGCCACTTGCATACAGCAACCACCACTCGGTATAGCTGGTCTCACATAGACTCTCCCAACAAAAGCAATCCATCTCTAACCTCAAGAGCACCCACCCACGTGTCTGACCTCTACTGGGCTGCTTAGTCGAACCTTGCCATCTACCCAAGTCTTAGAATGGCAAACATGCACTTAAGAAAATCCTCTAGAATCTCTAACCATATCAACTACGGTCACCAAGGGCGTTCAACCAAGGAAAAAAGCGCATTGAGGCCACACAAGTGGGGAAAGAGCGCTCTGTAAATAACAAAATATAATACATTACAATAATAAAATACAAAACAATGGTCTGGGACTCTGGCCCAATCCATGAAAAGGGACATGAAGAGGGACAAGAAAGCCTGTTCAATTTGTGGATGATGAGTCTGTGGGCATAGTGGCACATCAGAAATATCACTGCCTCTAAAGCATTTATTATCTTAAAAACACTAAAATTATTTTACCTTGTATAGTACAGATACAAAATGTAAGTTTAACAAAAGTGATAAACTGTCTCAAGCACGTAAAACAAATTGAAGCAATGGCCACAACATTACGATACACAGAACTCATTATCCTGGTCCTAAAATCCCGGCTGCAGCTCCAAGTGGCCAAGGAGGAAAAAGCATTATTATTGTTACTTCTAATCCATAGTCCTTTCCTCCCCCTTCCTTCGTTCTTACTGGATGTCTCCTCCAGTAATATTTGAAAGCCAGGGCATATTTACCAAAAAAGCACAAAGTCTGGGGAGAAGCCTGGATCCACTCTACCCCTCTGCCTGCATATCAAATCGAATAGGGTCAAGAAGCAGACAGAAATACATGCATGCTTGCACAATAAGTGTTTTCAACATTTCTGTTAGAATGGATTTCTAAACGAATCTCTAGGCTATACACTGAAGTCCAGACCCACACCCCCGCAGCGAATCAGATAAGGGAGTGGTGGGAGGCAGACTTCCAAGCTCCCATCGAAGAGAAGAAATGGGCCAGATACTATTCACTGACTAAAAAGATCTCACTCCACTCTGGCCTGAGGTTGATCCAATTTAAAATTCTAAATAGATTACATTACACGCCGGCCAGGATCAAGTTTGCGCCGGATGCCTGCCCCAAATGTAATGCTCCTCAGGCCGGTTACTTTCATGTGTACTGGGACTGTCTGGTGGTCGGGGGTTTCTGGAGGGCAGTAGCAGAAATGTTGGAAGAAATAACTCAGGTTCCCCCCCCCCCGATTTGACCCCCCAGAAATATCTGTTTGGGACATAGGCAAGCACTCGAAAAAAAAATCAGAAAGCTATTCAACATTTCATGTGCAGTTGCCAACAACTGTATTTTATTGAAGTGGAAAAGCGCTCTGCCACCCAGCATGAACCAATTCCTACAGGAATTGACACATATCAACGAGTCAGAGGAGCAGTTTGTTTTGACCCAACCTTCGACGTGTAGACCCAAAGACGTTGTTGGGCCCGTTTAGAGTTTACCTGTGCAATATGATTACTGATGATGACCTATCACCATGATACTGTTTTGTTAAACTGCATTGAACCAATTTATTCTCGTTATATCTGTGAAATGAACTGTGCAATGGTGTTGTTGGCCTTTTTGTTACCACTAATAAAAAAAGAGTTTTTAAAAAAAAGAATGGATTTCTAAACACTGCTCTGGTGAACAGATGTTTAGGAGGCCACCCTTGTTGCCACATAAGTTTATATTTCAAAGAACAAGAAAGTAGAATAGAGCAACCAACTGGTGATGCAGAGTTGCTAACAGCTTTGGTGCCTCCCAAAATACCATCAGGACAAACTGGATACCTTGCAATTCTACCCAATGGGTGTTGAGGGTGCATACTGTTTATAAAGAATCAAAGAAGATGAATTAACTTACTTCAAGGATTATGTCAGTGTCCTTGGCATGCTAATAAAACACACACAAATCTGCAAATGCACACATTTCTTTCAATCATCATTTTGCACACTCTCATACACAAGTTTCCACAATGCCATACTAGGCCATTTGGTAAAACGATAGTTTCCAACCCCCTATAACATACCAAAGCTAGTAGGTGAAAATTATTATTTTTTTAAAAAAAAAAAAAAAAAAGGTAGCAGGCGCCCCTCTCCAGAAAGAACATGGCAGAATAACCTGTTCTGTGTTTTTTCACCCCACTTTGAGAGTTCACAGCCATCGCTTTTGGCTCACTGTACCCTCACAGATGGGAAATATCCATTTGCAGATCAGTCTTTTCACCTACAGATTCATCGGTCACAAAAGGAAAAAAAGGGAGGGATATTGTTGTTCAGGCATGAACAACAACCAGCCTGCCTAACCCAGGTTATTTATACATCAATATATGGATCTCAAAACTTTACTGCATTTCCATATTCAGAATGTAACGGAGGACAGAAATATATTCTTCATTTGAGGTCGCATTTGGTTAAACGTTTTACTGTTTAACTCGAACAACAACTGTTCGCATTTTGATCACAAATATATGGAATCCGAAAGAGGTAGTGAGGAGGGGATTACTTTCGGATGCGCGTTTGCTGCGTCACTTTTACTTCGGCACCAAAGTACCACATTTACCCTCTTCCTCATATTCGACATTTTACTTTTCACGTGTTGTCTGCTTTCTTTAGGAGCCAAAAGCCTAGCTTTTGACAATTTACGCCAAAGCCTTTACTGCTTCCTTTTCCTCACTTGAATGCGAAAATCCACACGTTTCAGCCTTCAGCGAAGACTCGATCACTACGAAAACTTACACGGTGCAGAGCGATCTCTTCATATCGTTGCCGCGTTTGCTTTGTAGAAGTGGGTCGTTCACGCATCACCCGAGTTTTAAGCGCGACTATGAGGTATTTTGTTTGCAGATATCGAAATATACAGACACGTTGATCAACAGCAGTATACCGTAGAGATTTGGGAACCCTATCCGCTATCCCCCAAATGATGAGCTGCAATTAAAAAAAATGTAAACGTGCCAGGTTCTTATTTCAAAGTTCTGGCAGAGGTGTGTGTGCTCATTTTGCACAGTCACAATGGTTGCTTTCAGAAAATCTTCTGCGGCTTTCAACCAATGCAATCTCACCATATAGATCTACGTTTCACACATGATCCTTTTCTGGAATGTATTTGTACGATTAGAGCTCCTGAAAAGAATTCCACAATAAAAAAAAAAATACAAAATCAAAAGCGGTGTTAGTTCGATTTGCATGCCAAATTTGGTCCACAATTTACCCATTCTAGAACAAAGTCTTGAGGACCACACGGCATTCAGTTATTCAAATATGGTTTCTTCTTTTGCCCCAGGAATAGGAATCACTAAATAATGCAATGATTTTAGCGGTAGGATTCGGATTGATTGGATAGGTTTTCTGCATGTACCAAACCATCATATGTCAATCTCTCCTTAGGAACAGTGATTGAGCAGACAGATTGGGACAATCAGCTGCCGTGTTTCTCACGGGGCAGATTACAGACACTGCCCTTTACACAGAATTTGATTTATAGATTTATTGCATCGGGTGCACAATCGTATCTGAGCGTGACGTTTACAAAAAGTTCAACTCTCGTATCTATGAGGCACTTATCACCAAAAAAGGATTTCACCTAGCAACATTCAACCTTGCGGATCACCATTAACAAAACAGGTATGCCTTCACCGCCTTTCGGAATGAAATACGATTTTTATGTTCTCGGATAGTTTTCAGGAGACTATTCCAGCATTTGGGACCATAAATCTACAGACCCCTTTGCTCAAATATCTAGACCGAGGTACTTCTATTAACAGCTTGTCACTAGAGCAGAGGTGGCGGCCTGGAGTATAAACATTTATTTTATCCACCAGATAACTTGGTGAAAGCTAGTTCACACACTTGAACATAAGACACAGAACTTAATTATATATATGCACCTTTACAGCCAACCAGTGTAAAGACTGTCTTCGATTGGAGATAGGGGAAGATTTTACCACCCCAAAAACCAATCCAACTGCTGCATTTTGTGCTACTTGCAATCTGTATTAGTTGGAACTCTGGGATTCACGTCAGCAGAGTGTTTCCATAGTCCAGTCTAGAGTTAATAAGCATCGCCACGACCAAGGCCAGATCCTGGTCTGCTAGAAACGGGAAAATCTGTCTAAGCACCCGTAGTGTGTAAAACACGGTTTTAACTTTTGCAACAACTTGGGATCTACTTCCCATGTTGTATTCTCAAATACAAACCACATTTTTTTTTTATCTTGGAGGAGAATTCCAATTGTGAACCCAAGAAAAAAAGGTGACAGTCCCTACTTCGTCTGGTGCAGATGGCATTTAGAACTCCGTTTTGTTGGCATTTAACAGTTCCTGGTTAGTACTCACCCATGTGTGTACTTCCTTTAGGCAGTGTTCCACTAGTTCAAACGTCTGCTCTGTTCTCTCCACTCTCAGGAATATCTGAGTATCATCAGCATATGAATGGAATTTCACTCAATGTTTCCTCAAAATATCCATAAGTGGTTTTATATATAGGTTATAAATGAGAGGGCAAGAGTGAGGAGCCTTGCGGAACAGCACAGATTTGCTTAAGAAACTCAGAGAAAAATCCTTCAAATGTAACCCTCTGTTCTCTTCCAGCCAAAACAGATCTAAACCACTGTAAAGCTTGTACGGAACCCCCGCCCAAACTCCTCTAAAGGGCTCAACAGGATGTTATGGTCTACCGTATGAGATGAATGAATAAAAATCTCACGTTCTGTTAATGGCTTTCTCAATCCTGTCTGTGATGCCATTCACTGCGAGAAGAGTACTCCAATCGTTATATTCGTTTTTGTGGATAAATATGGTTGTGCCAATCATATTTACAGCATTCCCTGGGACTTCCTGCTTTCCCAGTTACCTGCACTGTAATAGGATCGCATCACCGGGTCTGCATTCTCTTAACATCTTCCGTATCTTGCCCCGTTGCTCACGTCTCCTCCACCTTTGCTTTGGCATTTCTTTTCCAGGGCAGGATCGGTACAGAAAGGGTTTTCATTTCTCTCCCCCTTCTGGACATTGCTTCCTCTTGTGCCCACTTCCCAGAACTCTCCACAAATTAACAGACCCCCCCCCTCTCCCCATGGGTCTAGTGCTGGTGTCGTACAGCTCGGGCACTCCACCATTCTGGCTTATTTTGGCCAGTCTTCCTCAAACATCCCTCCGGGTACATTCTTTGTCCTACTGGTCTTTCGATAGTCTGCTCCTTCTGCAGTCAAACTCGGACAGCTTTTCCTCGTGACTGTTCACTGGTGCGTTAAGCAGCATTCTCCACAGGCTTTCGATCTCCCTGGCGCCACTGCTGTGAAACTTCCAGGTCTCTCTCAGACACCCTCGCACCCCTATTGATGCTATTCTGGGGCTAGTCCTTTTTCTGTGTTGGAGCCATATTAATTAGGACTCCTTTGGGCTTAGCCCCAGAACCTGGTAGGTACTTATTCTGCATTAATCCATAGGTTTTAATCATCTCAGTATTGGACAGATATTGGTCTTCTGTTGACACACCACAATAGCAGATGAGAGGTTTCGCCAAGGTTTCTGTCAACACGTTGGTTCTGAATATATCTCAGAGTGATGGAAAGCGAGTACTTGTTCCCTCAGGAGGGGTGGAGGGCGAAAGTCTCTCCCAGTGAGGTCCTGATTGCCACCACACCTGGGGGGAATATCGCATATCGGGCTCAACTCCATAAGCTCACAAGGAAAGGCTCCACACGGAGAAGTGACTAATCCTGCGATTGTCATAGGCCCAAATGCATCACCGATTAGTAGATTTCCGCTTTTGCATACTGCAGACTAATAGCTGCAGCAGTAAACTCATAGCAATGATTGATACTGCTGCAATAATACAGCTATAGGTTTACTACGCAAGACTATTTCATTATAGATTTAGTTCATTTATTTTGGCTTTTTTGTTGCTTTTTAACAAATATTTGCAGCTTCTTATAGCAGTATGCCATTTCAGAAACAAAGAGCAAAGATTTACGAGGGCAAGGTAAAGACTAACAGGCCTCACAAACGTTCGATACTAAGCAGTTGAGCGTGGCCACTTGCTGCTGATATTTTTAATTATCTTTTGAAATGAACATGAGATATAATTTTAGAAAACAGACGTGGGACAATGTTCACACGCAGAGGGTGCGTGTGGTTTATTAACCGACAGAACTAACCCTAACCTTAGAGGAGTGATTAAACTACACTATACCTACTGAAATGCTTTTCCTCTGGCGGATATACACATCAGTAACTTAAATCTTCTTGATGCTCTTCAGGTACAGCCTTCTTTTATCTTTAAGCGTTTGAACGCCTTCAGGTAGGTGGCACTGGGGCCCCACAACGTTTCACCTAAATAATCTATGCAAGTTTCCTGATACGGTCAACTCATTAATTGTAGATTATGAAGCAGTAGTAAATTTACACAAAAACCCAGTGGCCTTAAGCAAAGCCTTTAAAAATGTATAACCTGAAGAAATTAAGCATATGGGTGCATGGAGGACTAAAACATACATTTGTAGTGAAGAACAAACGGCAGAGAAGGCTGTATTAAAGGCTTTACATAATTTTGCTTTCGACCAACGATATTGCAACAGCACATGTAATATACTGCGACAGTAACTACTAGAAGTGCAATGCTGAGAGGCAGCATTTTCGGTAAAAATAGGACAGCCCAATATAGTGGTTAGCTTTGTAAAGGATTTGAAATAATGAAAGCCAGAACGAATGGCATGCTTGGAAATGGCCTTTGATAATGATGATACAAATAATGTGTTGTTAGCAACGCTGCTGGCGTAATATATATATATATATATATATATATATATATATATATATATATATTTGCAAAACCGGGAAAAAGAATTCCAATTCTCCCAGGGAGGGATGGCACTCGTGGCAAGACACAAACCGCTGGTATAAATTACTTCCTCAAATCAAACCAATGCAGTATGGCGTTTAATTCAATGTCCAGTTTTATTAGGCATCAGCCAGATTAAAAAGTGCACGGTACAACGCGTTTCGCCGCTTACTCGCGGCTTGTTCACGTACAAGTGAAACCCACAACCAACTGTGTACATATAGGTGTTTCAAGCAATTAACCAGTCTCTATGGTTCTTTGTGCCATTAGTCCTTTGTCACTCTCTAGTACCGGCATAAATTGCTTCCATGAATGGAGAGAAAACAAGGCGGCCATTTTGTAAGAGGCAAATTTGTCTTGTATAATAGAACAGAAGGAATTGTTTGTTTCTGGCTAATATGACCCAAGTGGGTTAAATCTTTTGTAAGTTTGCCAGAATTCAAACTAGTATCTCTTTCACATTAATAGTCTAAGCCATGGTAACAAAAGAAATTTTATCCTTTCCTGGCTGATATGACCCAAGTGGGTTAATTCTTTTATAAATTTGCCAGGATTTAGATCGATATCTCTTTCACAAGTACAAATTCGCTTCAATAGTTTTTAATTCTAAAATATCAAACATATAGTCCTAAAAAAATATTTCTAAAAAGATTTTTCATTGTTCATTTTTTACTTTTACTTCTTCTTGCACAATACACATGCCTGGAGGATTATATTAACAGGCTGTGATTCGATATAGGTGTTTGCAATAAATTTGAATACAAGCAGAATACTAAAGTGCTAAGTGCTTAAAAGGTGTCATGTGCTAAAGTGCATCTATTGCTATATAAAGCAACAGGAATAAAGTGCTAGTGCATAAAATACAAAACATAGCGTAAACCAATTTCTGCTATTCAATCTGCAAACATAGATATTAAAAACAAACCACTTAGTACAAAAGTAATAAAACTAATAAAAATATGTGCATTATTATATTACAATAGAATTTAGGACAATTACACAATTTGAAAGACATGCCTATGTTTAAAATTTAAGACTCTCAATTCATCAATTTGGACTAGACAACCATAAAAACAAGAGCTGGCTAAAAAAGTTATCTAAGTGAATAAAATTTGACAATATAACACAATACAAAATTTAAAAAGATGTTTTTTGTGGCGAACAGACTTCATGTGGAGAGTTTAACACTTGTTAATACACCGTTCAAGATAAACTATATCGGTCCTGTGGCTCTAGGTTCCTAAATAGGTGTATAGTTCTTCATCTAGGTTGTGTCCTTTGGGTTTTTTCGATTCAAAGTCTAAAATATATTTGGTTTCTTTTTTCCGTAAATCAAGTTCTCTATTTCCTCCCCGTGGGTTGGCTTTTATATGATGTAATCCAAGAAAACTAAAACAGCCCAGTTTGCCCTGATGAGCATCTTTAAAATGAACAGCCATAGGATAGGAGGGGTCTGAGTTTTTTATGGCTCGCATATGTTGTAAAATTCTCAGCTTTAATTTGCCGATGGTGCTGCCAATGTACCAACGGTTACATGGGCATAGGAGTCCATAGACCACAAACTCCGTATTGCATGTAATGTGATTTTGTAGTTCAATAACTTGTCTCGTAACCGGATGCATATAATTTGTTCTATTTAGGGCATACTTGCAGGCTTTACATTTAGTGCATTTGTAAAATCCTTTTGGATTTGTATTTAGCCAGGAACTGTTTGATATTTTTTCCACGGGGGGCAAGAAACTACTGACTAATGAATCTTTAATTGATGGAGATTTTCTGAAGGTGATGTTAATGCGATCTTTCAGGACGGTGGAAAGTACTTCATCAGATTGCAAAATATGCCAATGTTTTTGAAAAATTTGCCGAATCATATTGGCATGAGTTCCAAATGTTAAGATTAGCCTGGTTTCGTCATCCTGTTTGTCTTTCATTGTGGTACAATTAGAAGAGAGCAGAGTATTTCTATTGGAATTACGAGCTTTCAGATAGGCTCTTTCCAAAACTGATTTTGGATACCGTTGTCTGGCAAAGTTTGCAGCAGTAAAACGACACTCTTGATCAAATTTTTCAATTGTGCTGCAATTACGTCGAATCCTAACGAATTCGCCATAGGGAATACTCCACTTTAAAGACACCGGATGATTACTGGTTGCGAAAAGAGGCATATTGGAACTTGTTGGTTTCCGATGCAGTTCAGTTAAAACTTCCTTTTGATTTGTTTTCACTAACACATCCAAAAAGATCAACTGGTCTCGACTGTGAGTTTCTGTGAACTTCAAATTCATGTTATTTATGTTCAATATTTTAACAAATTCCAGCCAATCACTCTCATCTCCATTCCAAAGGATGAAGAGATCATCAATAAACCTGAGCCACAGGACCACTTGATTTGTATATTTGGTGTTGCATTCAATCCATACTAAAAACTTCTCCCACCATCCCATGGTCAAGTTAGCGTATGATGGTGCAAAACTCGTACCCATGGCCGTTCCTCTGGTTTGGTTGTAAAATTCACTATTAAACAGAAAGACGTTGTTGGTAAGGCACATCTCTATCATTTCAATTATCATTTCTCCATGTGAGAGATAGTTTAGAGATCTTGTATTTAAAAAATATTTGCAAGCCGTTTTACCATTCTCATGCTGTATAGATGTGTATAATGAGACAACGTCTAATATACTTAGTATGTTCGTGTGAAAACAATATTTTGTACCATTACTGAATAATGAACTTGCTTTTGATAGATTAGCTATTGAGAACAAGAATATATTTTGTCAGGAAAAATTCCTAGATTGATTGATCTCACCAAGAGGCTTGGATTCCCCACGGGTTAAAGAGTTGTTACTCTATTCAACTGGTCAGATCGCAGCACAGCGAGTAGAGCGCTCGCTTTAAGATCTGCCGAAACATTCGAATCCCAGCAGGGCCGAACAGCCTTGCATCCTTCCGAGGTCGATAAACGAGCACCACACACCGTTGGTAATAACGTTTGGTATACTTTATTTCAAGCAAAGATTCTGGTTGGCTGTATATAAAAGACAGGATGGCTTAAGAGTTGGACTGCGGCGCCATCCTTCCCTCATGACCGGGGATCATTTGAACTCTTACTGCCCCAGCCCCTTGTTATCCGACAAACGGTGCCCTAACATGCCCCGCCCACCCCTGAACAAAAAAAAAATTAATAAAATGTTCCGTTTGTGGAAAATCGTAGAACTGCAGTAAGAAAAACTGCTTCCTGTTAGCACCTCCCCATTAGGTTGTGGGTTATAGCCCACGCTTTTATACGGCTTCCATATCAATTTTAAAATGTGCACACAAGTATAGCAAAAGTATACAAAGGCTTTACAGGATCTGAAATGACTCCAACAATGGCCACGTTATACAACAGCTTTAAATAAAATAAATAGCAATTTGTGCAATTTAATATAACTGCTCCTTGCAGATTTTCATGACGTTCCTAAAAATTATTTGGCTTTCCTCCATGCAATCACTTCAAGTGTTTAAGATGAACTTGTTCTACTCCTGCTTTAGTCAAAGGGCCTCAATAGAGGTATGCCGGTCCGGAAATAGCACAAACTCAGCCACCACAAGTGACCTACCGTGTCCGGCAGCACCGTGAAAGGAATCTGCGGAATCATGCATTGATTGTGCCAGAAACACCGGCACAGTGGTATTATGGGCACATTCCGAGTACCAACTTCATGGAAACAACGGCATAAAAGTGGTACTGGCACAGTGATGACAGTGCCGGAAGCACCAGCATCGCCGACCAGGCATTAAAAAGTGTGTTGGGTGTGCAGGAACAGATGGCCAAAATCAGCCCAGGTGCACAAAAGGACCACACCCTAACCCCTTCCAACACAACCATGCTTGCAGTAGCAGTAATGGAGCTGGAGGCCCTGCATGCAGGGATACAAATGGAAGAGGTAGAGGATGCGACAGAGGGGCAGGAGGAGGAGGAGGATCATCATGGCCATGCATAACAATTGCCAGCATGTAGCACCCAGCAGCCAACCCCCCGTACCCTGCATAAGGGACACACATCTTTCAACCTCAGCCAAACACAGATCCACGCCCTGTACCGGCTAGACTGGCGACCTGATCCACAATGTCCTCGCCAGCCTCATCCAGATCCGTACTGCCACCCTGCCCTTGCTCAAGGTAGTGTCTGCTACATTTCCTTGCCACCGGCACCTACCAACACACTGGGGGTTAACAGCATGGGCTATCGCAACCCTGTTTTTCGAGGGTCCTCTTCCAGGTTCTGGAGGCCCTCCTGCGACATGTGCCTGGTCACATAACCGTACCCAGAACACTTAACCAGGTTAATGCAACCAAAGCCGGATTCCATGCCCTGGCCGGCATGCCCAATGTGATTGATGCATTGGACTGCACACATGTGGAGTTGGTGGCAAGGCATGCCATTGAGGCGATCTACAGGAACCGCAAACTTTAGCACTCCCTCAATGTGCAGATGGTGTGTGATGCACACCACGTCTTCACCCACTACTGTGCAAGATTTCCGGGATCAACACACGATTCTATGGTGCTGAGGAACTCCATGCTGCCAGGGTACATAGCACGTCACAGCGTAGAGCGGACCTGGCTGTTGGGTGAGTGCACATTACCTAAGGATGTGCACTGTGGAATTAGGAGGGATGGAACGCAACAACTGTCTCCAGTGCATGTGTGCAATGCAATGTCCGACACACAAATTGCATGCACAAGTTGGAGGGTATGACTCGCGTCAGTGAAATGGCCAGACGGAATAACAGCAAAGCTAGACTGGCACATAAAATGCACTACAGGTACCGGAATGCATCACACCAATGGCACAAAACCCTTGCAAAAACAGAGCACGACCCACACCGCCTGCAGCACAGACTAATCATTCAAATGCATCCCGCCACCCGACCTCAAAACCACTGGCGTACCCCAGGGCAATTAGCCAGTTTGCCTGCCTGTTACAAGTGCACATACATATATGCATGTGACATGAACAGCAACACAGCTGGACCCAAGAATGGATGGGTGATATGACCATCATACAATATGCAAATTGAAACCAGACTGGAACACGTATTAGTTAGAGTTGTTGGTGGGGTAGTCATATGGTCATTAGGGCAAGGTGGGTGTAAATGGGTGATGGAAAAGTGACAGCAAATCACCCATCCACCAAGCATATTGGCTGCATAGCAATCATTAGTTTGTCATTGCCTTCTCAATCAAATCCTTCAATGGTATCTCTGTGGATACATACACATTGATCATTTTGCCCGATTCATAGATGTTCATCAACGACCAATGCAGAATATCATGTACATCAAAACGCAAGTAGACAATCCCTAAACAAGAGCAATTGTAGTTTGTGGAGGAGCCAACGTAAACAAATGTTATCTCCTGTGACAGGTCGGCCTACCAGGTCTGCGGCCCCCGGCAGGGTATGACCTGTCGGGCACACGGACTGTGGCAGGTAGATTTGCGTTTTGCCGGCCCAGAAACAAGCCACTTGATAACGCCACTGGCACACTTTCACCCGGACAAGCAAAATTAACTGTTTGACTGCGTCATTCCATTGACATTAACGAATGCAGACAGAAAGCCGTCAGATCACTGATTCTACGCCTAACTATCCGTACTATGCAGACACAGCAATTTCCATTGAAAGTGCACGATACCAGGTTCATCGATGACATTTCCTACGTCTTGTGCAAATCGAATGTAATAACTCGCATTTGTAAGCGAACAATATACAGACTGTACCAACATGATACTGTCAACACAATGATTTTGCCCCCTTTCTGTCCCTACCGTGCAGGTGATGCTAGATATCTCGATACCATGGCTGATGACCCCCCCCCCACCTCCCTGTGAGGCAACCACAGAACCAGCACGAGCAGGGATACAACCGTGCTCAGATCAGGACACTGTTATGCTCACCTGGCTCCCACAGGGGCATCGATCGGAACTGGACAGCTGCGGTTTCCACCCACGTGACACGTAGTGCAGAAATGACAGACTGGACTGGCCCACCTAATCTCGTCTGCTTGACCCGAAGAAGTATTCTCCTGAAAGTGGAGAAAGGGAATTAGCCACCCGTGGATTTGAGCGATTAAGCCCCCCCCCCACTGTTCTCCCCTCTAATCACCTCCGATGTCTCTTTTTATATTCTCACCCTAGGTTTTTAAAGGATGAGCTCTCCATCCTGCGTAGAATGCAGGGGCGCGTGGATAACCAGTTCCTTCACTGGTCCGAAGGAATTGGAGAGTTCCAGAACAATATTGACTCCGAGGTTCCCGGCGAGGAGCCGTAAGTATATAGTTCGTAAGAGTTGAAAATGTCTGACTTTCACTCTTGTCCGATTCCTTGTAGCTTGCAGCTTGACCCTAGAGAAGATTGCCTTGTGCGGCTGGTAAATTTCAAATAAGAGTCTGTATTATCCAACACTGTCCAGTGAATGATCTCCCTTATTACAGATGCACAGTGAGAAATTATGGCGTTTTGAGGAATAATACCTCCGGCGGTAAAATCAGGTAAGTCTATTATGGTGAAAGAGATTCCCTTGGTTTGTTCTTTAGGCTCACCTGGCTGTCCTTTTGTTTCCCTTAGATGCCGGAGTTGGGCGAAGATGAATGGAGGCTGCGCCAGCCCGTGGAGATGAAGAATGCCTCCGGCGGTAAAATTGTGGTGACTAATATTGCCTTATTATTCTCTCGGCTCACCTTGCTGTTCTTTATTCCTCTTAGGTGCCGGAGTCTGGCGTAGAAATGATGAAGACTGAGGTGGATCGTGGAGGTGCTGTGAAGGCTGGCGAGTATAGCGCAGCGCTGCCGCAGGCGATGCGACGCGCATCAAATAATGTCTTTCTTCTTATTCGAAGGCACGATGGATCCAGAATCAGGTGAGGAAATAAGTATTGTGCTTGTTCTAACCTTTTTCCTTCTTTCTCCCTTTTTTCTAGGAGCTCCAGACTCGAGGCGGGCGTGGCAGAAGACTGGATGCTGGCTTGCAGGCACGGTAAGCGTTACGCTGGAGGATGCAGAATAACGCGAAGCGTGAGCTGCTCTTCGGGCGTGGTTTAAATAGCCTTCAAAGTAGTCCCAGGTAAGAAGTTCCCAAGACCACACCTGAGTAAGAAAATAGTCCCTGAAATAAAGTAGTCCCCCTTCAGACTTCACATTGGCTTGAATGCTGAGCAGCATGGTCTGCATGAGGTAAGTGAAAGCAAATAAGCCTGGCGCCTATGGCGCCAGGACTGACCCCTTCTATGAGCCTGGAGCCAGGACTGTACCCAGATAGCCCCTAGCCGAGGCTGCTGGGTTTTTTCCAAGTATCTCCCGGGGCAGAAGGACCTGGTCTGGATGCCCGGGGGTAGGAATCATGACAGACACGTTGTACGATTGAGCAGACATTTGGCTTGTTAAAGGCAAGGTTCCGCTGTCTGAGCAGATCAGGGATGCACTGATGTACAGCCCCATGAAGGTGGGCAAGATGGGCCTGGCCTTTGCCATGTTGCACAACGTATGTACCAGGTGTAACATACCACTCCCCTCGGACAAGGACATGCACCCGCCTGATGCAGAGGATGAAAATGACAGTGGTGGTGAGGAACTGCCATTGGCACATTGCAGGGATGCCATGGATGGCCGAGAGGCATGCGATTCACTGATTAACCACTACTTCTGAGCACATCACTCAAGCACATGGCCTAGGACAGCCAACGCACTCAACACTGTACAGGAAATTAAAGACACACTAAAAATGAATGTCCAGTCATGATTTCTATGCAACACCAAGTGTAATATAATTAAATGCAAAACAAATCTGGAACTACACCCATCTCCCCAACTATCCTTCCCAAACTGTCCTTGCCCAACTCGTGTCATGTTGTCCATGTAGTCCCTGCAGAAGACCCATCTAGGGCACATGTTTGTTGTGGGCCTATTTGCGTGCCCACTTGCCATCTGGCGTGCAACTGTGTCAAGTGGATGACGGGCGCATCGAACAAAACTTTGGGCTGCTGGTTACAGAACTTGCAGGCGTGGAGCTTGTGGATGGTGTGTGTGGATGGTGTGTGTGTCTGCTCAGTTGACCGTCTCTCAAGAAGCGCCTGAAGGCACATTGCCATGGTCTCAGCAATGGAGGATATGATACTACTGCCCTCGCGTACCCTCCTGGCCATCAGGATCACAGCAGTTGTGGGACGTTCAAGGACATGTGCATTGTGCCAGCCATTGGCCTGCACACTCTCCCTCATCAACTGTGCCTCTTGGAGGTGCTGCTGCACTAAGGCAGTTAAGGCATCCTGCCGTTCCTCAATTTAGCAGAGTCAGCTGTCCATTTCCCTGACACTGGGGAAGGGCGGGCGTTGTGGGCTCATGGGGTGTTGAATACTGCCGGCTCATAGCTGCTGTGGTCGCTGGTCTCCTCTGTGTTGTCTCCAGCATTGTCAACTAGGTCCTCAGCATTTGATTGATGGCCACAATCATGTGGCTGCTGTGCTGTTAGTACTACAACAGTGGAGGTTGGCGGGATGAGCACTGCTGTGGTGACAGGGGCAGTTGGTGCTGGCAGGATGTACCCAGCTGTGGGGACTGTGGCAGTTGTGCCACTGGTGGCTGCGGGGTCTTGGGTGGGGGGGTTGAAATAGGGGGGCAGATGCTGGTGGTCCATGCTGTCTGGCGGCAACTGGTGCTGTGCCCCTTGAGGTGCTTGCATGGGCCACATCACTGTCAGATGATGTGCCCGAGGGAGTCAGAAAGGCATGCCGTCAGTGAGCAGTGTGGATGAACCACAGATACATGCATTAGATTGGTCGTGGCTGTGCTATATCAGAGACATAGCGTGGTACATGGCATGGTGCACACATGCTTGTGTTATGCGTACTGAGCTGCAGGATGTGTCATGTTTATGCATGGTAGAGTACTGCACTGGGGATACTGTCGTGGTGTACTGCCACTTGCTGGGTACGGTGTTAAGGAGGTGCTCCCGAAGTGCGTTGTTGGGGTGCGGTATGGATAGGGAAAGCATGGGCTTGCTGCCTGTACCAGTTACAGGGACAGTTGTGCTCAGGCGTCGGGATGGCTGGGACAAGGGACACACATGTCGACTTTGTGCAACAGTGGTCATGTGTGGGTGGAGATGGTGGGTAAGCACTGCTGTGATTTGGTGCCATTGGAGGCACTGCGGGCACACATGCAGTACGCTGTGGCAGGGTGATGTGTGCCTGTGTGGGAGCAGATGCATGGACAGTTGGCAGTACAGGGTGCCAGTGCAGAGTTCAACAAATATTCCTGGCATGGGTCATTGTTAGGTGGTCAGGGTGTATGCCCATGTATGCACCCTGGATGTTTAAAGGTGGGTGTGGGATGGGGGGCTCATGCAGGGTGTTGGGGTTTTATATGCTGCAATTCCCAGTTATGTGTTATGTTGGTACAGTGGTGGGAGCTGGGTGGCCAGGGATGTGGATTATTACATTTGGATTACGTGTACTCACCGGAAATTGTCTGGTGTCACGGCTCCGGCTTCCGCAGCACTGACCCCTTCAAATGACTAAGTGCAGCACACTGCTGCACCTTTCCTCCCATGGCATCAGGCATATTGGTGATGCGCTCCCGCCACCTGTGGCCATGCCCGGTCTCCACTGGGCAGAGAGGGGGTACCGTACCCTCAGGCGCAGGTCATCCCAGCGCTTGTGACAGTCTTGTACTGTGTATGGTGTTGTCCCAACTAACGACCCCTTCTGGGCCACCTCCTCCCAAATGCTCTTCTTCCGCAGCTGGGTTTGCCTGCGCTGGTCATTGCTGAAAAGCTCAATAGCATGCTGGACAATGGTGTCCGCAGGCAGGTTGACCTCGCGCTCAGAGAAGCATGGCTTCTGCTTGCGGGTCTCACACACTAGAAATGACATGATACTGGTGTAATTTGTCTGGTCAGGAGGGGTGGATATTACCTGTGGTTTGAGGACTAAAATGGATTGTGTTTTTGTAATGGCAGCCGGCCAGTTTCCTGTTCCGGCGATCACTTTGGTTCCGGTCACAGTAATTGTGGTACCGCAGTTTCCGGTGCTGCCGAGTCTTGTATTGTGATGCCAGATTCATGGGCACCGGCACCCAGGATGACGGTGTGGTCAGTTTTTTGAGAGTTTTGATGGTGTTTCGATGATGCCGGTACCGCCATTTCCGGGATGCGAGTGCCTGACAACCCTTAATCATTCTGTGATTCCATAATCACGGGTTGCCAGAAACGGTGGCACTGGCATTACAGTTACTAGGAAAATGTACCGGCTATCTCGTAATGAAGCCCAGTGTGTCTGATTTTTACCTCACAAGTTAGATCTCCATCAAAAACATTAACAACGTGGCCAATAGCGTATGGTAACAGGTGACCGCCTCAACTTACTTTAAGACCCTTGCTCTAAAATATAGATAATTAGTCACTACTATGAAACTTGTCTGCCACACTATAAGCCAGCAACTAAGCTTCTTGCTGGCAATAAATGTGTGTTTGGTTTGTTAAATGAACTACATTCATACATTTTGCTGGGCTACTATCTCAACCGGTTTTCAAGTTTTGCGCATGGGCATTCAGACTACATTTTCAATAGGTTTGCAACCGCTGTAACTCGATGCCACCATTTCTGCAGCCGTGGGGCTCCCATACTATCCTCATGAACCCTAGACCAAAGAACTTGTACACGTTTTAAAGTGTGGTCACCTTGTTATACCTGCCAATACCAGCTGTCCTTGTGTCATGCCTTAGTGCTTTAATTCTTAGATTTCTGAATTATTTGGTGACCAATAAAATGTAATTGTCACACTGCTGCCAAAATCGGCTATTTAAAACACGGTCATCTAGAGACGAGGCACACTGTTATAACCAGTATTTTCTTTTTCTCGCAAAGGGGCGCTTTGCTTGATTTCTGAAATCATTTTAGATAAGAATTTCCAGGGTAAATTGAAAACGTTAAGAGAAAGACTTTGCAGTTTTATAAAATACAATTGTATTCAAACAAAACAACTTTGCTAACAGTCAGAATCATATCAATCGTATTGTAAACAATAATAGCAAAATAAAATGGATGTTTAAATTCACTGCAAGCATACATTCTTTTACAGCTCTTTAAAGTGTTGCACATTATTTTTCATTTCTTTAAGGTTTTGCAGATAATGTGGTATGGTTGTTTCCCAATTTCTGCTCAAAAGCGAATGCAAACGATCGGAAGTCCACGTTTTTAGACCATACCCGACATGTTATCGATGTGTGGGCTTTTCCATTATTGCACAGCAAGGGTGGGGTTGTGGGGACCCACTAATTAGTGGGTGGAGTTTTGTGGGAAAGGTTTATGAAAAACGTAATGATAGTCAGAGACAGCAATAGCCTAGGATAGGGATCTGCAAACGTTGGTTCGCCAGTGGTTTTGACTGTCGGAGTTGTAGTCAAAAACATTTAGAGATGCAGTTTGCAGACTCATAGCCTAGGGCATTGCCTGAACAGGTTTCATTAAATAGCAGCAAGTCCTGGTGTCTTAGCCCACAGCAGTGTAAAGGCCCTTGTGTATTAAGAAATTCTTTATGTACAAATAGCAATGTTATTTACAAAAAAGGAGCAACTGCCATGGGAGATTCATTGGGTCCCAACCTGGCAAACGTCTGCATGCCTTATTTTGAAGAAAAAGTCTCCTCAAGCCATCCAGATTTACGCAACATAAAAATACAGAAAAGATGTATAAAGTCAGTATTCAAATTATTATACTGAAATGAGTGCTTAGGCTGCTCTGCATGTTTACCCACTGAGCACCTACCAAAGTTGTGAAGCCTACATCTGAAGTAGTAAACCATTGTGGAGGGATATTTTTTTTTCTTCGAGTTTGATTCACCAACCTACACGACCATACCCAGTTGTTAAAGGGGAGACATTTCCTAAAAGACATTTCTGGAAAACGGAAGAGAACAGTAGGTACATCAGCGTTTGAACACGGAATGCACCAATGTTTCTACTAGATACTAGATTGTGCCCCAAATGATTTACTTTAATTGGTATTAAAATGAAAAAGAACCACTAATGGCAGTGTTAGCTTGTGCAGATACAATGACGGGTTTTGTTGCGAGTCATTAAATATTCCATGTGATCAGCTTGAACTGGATTAAGATATCGTCTCATGGCAAACAGATGAACAGGTGCAGGCACTTGTGAACTGCAATTTAAGGAAGAACGTATCCCCGTGAAGCTCAATTATGCAACAGACCCGAGTCTGGTGTCTGATAATCAGAGTCTTGCATGCACGTTGCCAATAAGCGTTGACTAGCATATGCAGGATGTGCATGGAAAAGTGCAGTAAATTGATATTGATATTTTATTTCTATCGCGCTTGTACACAAGTGTTTCAGAGCGCGACAAGGGAGGGGAGGGGAGGGGAACAGGGGAGAACAAAACAGCGATCTGACTAGGCCCAGTGACATTGAGAACGCGCAAGTGCATGGGAGAAGGGGGAGGGGAAAAGTGCATGGAAGGGGGAAGAGGTGGAAAGTGTGAAGCAGAGGAGAAACAGATAAATAATAAAGGCAACAAACAGTGGTAGTGCAGCCAGCAATAAATGGGAGATGCAAGCAAGCACCAGTTGCAGCATCTTGGATCAAGCAGACAAAGTAGTCTTGGAGGCGAGTAGTGTAGGCATCAAGGAAAATGGCTATGGTACTGAGACGCACAATTTTTTTTTCTTTCTCCAAAAGAAAACGAACAACACTGCGTGCAGTATTCCTACACAAAATATCATTCCCGGTGGTGGATTTTAGATTACCTCTTTTACAAGATGTTTGACTTCAATAAAAAAATAAATTAAAAAACCAAAAAAACCACACACACACGTTATAGCAAGAAACTCTGTAGACACATAACCTTATGTTGAACTCCATTATATATGGTCTGTCTTCAAAAGCAAATAAACATGGCATAGATTAACTTCTTGTCACCCCATGCCCAAAAAGAAAAGTTCAATTTGGGCATCACATAATTCAGTAGAATTTGTCTGTGCAGATGTACATTAAAAAGGCAGGCATAAAATATGCAGTGTTGCAAAGCAATTGGCTATGCAATTCTGTAGGTTTGCTAATTGAATTGGCACGCGTGTACCATAGGGGAGCTATATGAATTACCCCGTTCAATGAAAGCACAGCTGTAAGTGCTCATTCCGCAGCTTTTCTCACGTTTCCTGCAAGTTCTAAGTAGTGAATAGAAAAAGAGTGCAGCAGTAATAATCACTTAAGTGCTAAAGGCCTGTGTGGGAGTGCTTCGCAAGAATTAAAACCAGAAGTAGTTGGGATGATATTAGTATTACGCCAACTATCTTCTGTTTGTCAAAGACCAGTTTGTGTAAAATGTATTTCTTTTTTAAAAACACAGTTCTGCAATTCCATTACTAAAAACATAAGTTGTTACTTAATGCAACATTACAGTATTGCTACTGTAAAACACTGCATGGTCTCCATTTGTTAGTAAAGGTCAGGTTAGTGTATCTAAAATTCCCAGTGTCAACTATATTTTATTTTGTGGAGGGAGGTGCTTCATATTGACGAGTGAACACTTGAAAATGTAAATTATCACACAGCCAAATGCTTTTGGGTGACAAACCTAGTTCTGTAACCTGCTGGTTGCATACATTTATGCAACAGGTGCACCCAACCCATGAGCAGATTTATCTGTTTCTCCGCTGCTCCGTACTTTTCACTTCTTCCCCCACCTTCCATGCATTTTTCCCATCCCCTTCTCCAATGCACTTGCGTGTTCTCAATGTCTCTCGGCCTAGTAAAATCGTGGTTTTGTTCTCCCCCGTACCCCTCCCTTGCCTTGTCGCGCTCTGAAACACTTGTGTACAAGCAGGATAGAAATAAATATCAACATCCAAAACTCCTCGACATTCCATCTCATCACCCAGTTGCTTTATACAAGTTACCCTGAAAGCAAGATGGTCAAACTACAATATCCCCATCTGGTTTGCCCAGTTCTTTGCCTGCTTCGCCATCCACTCTGCTTAGTCTCTTACTTTCTTTCCCCTTTGCATAATGAACACACAAAGCAAACTAGAGGTCTATGCAAAGTAGTGATCAATCGTTCCATCCAGTTTGTACACCTACAGATCTACTGCAATGCCATACACTATAGGCAGCTTTCAGAGCTTGTTTTGCTCTACAATTATGATTGCATTAAATATTACCACCTGCGGAGGCCGGGAACGCAAGTGGAATCTGCAAGTAACAATCCGCATGTCAGGACTCTGCCCAGCCGTCACCCCGTCCTTAGAGGCGGTGCCCCAGGTCAAGTCTTCAATGGAGTGCCACACCTCGATCTCCCTGCCTGCACCATACCACCTTACCTGTGCACCTCCAGGTCCTCGAAACAGTTATTTCCACTCGCAGACATGTGTAATTTCTTTTCAAGGGAAGCATGAAATTGTGCAAACTCTGGTTACCTTTAAAATCCACACAAAAAAAATTATATATCAAAGCCCCAGATGGCAGGCCAGAGTGCTAATAGCGATAAATACTGCTTTCTTGGGTGCAAAGGGTTGGAATGCTGCACTTGGGCCTGCCTGGCTCGGGCTTGAGGGCCTTTAGCAGCACTGGTCTCCCCCAAACGTTGCATTTAATGCTACACTGAAAACAGCCGATATCAATTACAGGCAAGGGCCATCTTGTCCACCCGACGACAATCACGCTGCCTGCCGCAACACACTACTGCGTACTTAGTCTCAGGCTACGAGTTTAACATGGTTAACTTTTGATTCATGTAACTTCTGAACGTCTCCTTACACAGCAAATGATGGGCCAAGCATACAATATATGGACACTGCTCTGTGCAACACAGTCTGCACCCACTGAAAATTCTTTTCATAACCTTTTGATCATATCCATGTGCCCATTCATGCAGATAAGCTTTACATTTTACAGATCCTCATCTCACTAATATAGTTAATCAGCGGTACACAAAAACTGCTTAATATCCTCTGGTGACAAAAAAAATATTGCTGCCAAAATTGCTAATCAAATAAGTAGGTTTGCTAATCAAGAACATTTTAATTAGCAAAAACTAGCAATTAATGTTTCTAAACTAAATGTATGCCTTGTTATGTATAAACTTGTCAGTTTATTTAAGCACCAGTATTTTTTAGGTTTGCCCATATTCAAGTGAAAGGAGGATTTGTTCTTCAGGTGGAGGAGTTGGATGAAAGCATGTGCCACCCAACCCCCAGATGAAGGTTTCTTTAGAGATCATTTGTACAGGTACTGCAACCATGTCCGGTAAAGCGGATTCTACTTCCATTCAGATAAACAGGGCGTGTTTGCTGTTACAACTTTCATAAGACCCTGTAGTCTTATGAAAGTTAAGACACCACAGTGTGCGTGTTTAGAATGAACTGCTTTGACTGCAGTAAATGAACACAAGCTCACTCTAGCACACTGGAGGGGACCTTTGATTTTTGGCAGCAGGGCATTGAATGAAACTAATACATACAATTATTTTTGAAATGTAAAATGAGCAACCTAATGTGCTCCAAAGTAATGCTTTTCAAATGTTTGCCGGCATCCATTTTAGAATGTATAACGAGTTGTATTTTCTTTAGGTATAGCCGTAGTTTACACCAATACAATTCTAGAATGCACCCCTCGTGAAGAATCCTATGGATCCCTAACTGAGACCCTGCCTAAAGTAGCCTCCCAGATGACCAGGGGAAGACAGAGGCTTCCTGATCCTAACCCTCTGGGTGGTGTACAGCTGGAGGATCACCTGGGAGGAGACAGGACCCAGGTTGATGAGGAGATTCCTTGGGATGAGACAGTATTTTTCCTCTTGAAGGAAGAATCTTCCCAAGGTACCAAAAGAGGCGATGGCTTATTGTCATTTTAAATGTCCTTGACTCTCATATTAAATCTAAAATGGTATGTACACAAGTATAGTGCTCTACGGTAGAGCCTCTGATTGTTTACAATCTCATCGATCTGACCGCCAAGAACACTCAACTGTTTGTTGAGAGCCCCCCTGACCTGAGAGGTGGTTTACCAATTGAGGTTCTACCTTAGAGCACTATACGAATTAACTCATTCTGCTGCGCTCATACCCAGGCCTTGAAAAAGACCCCATGTTCGGTCGAAACACGTGTCGGCTAAACTGTGCAATTAAAAATCACCATGATATGCAACATGGAGCGTCTGACTCATTACAATATTCTGCAACAAATAAACCTAAAGAAAACAGCTAACCAACCCAAGCACCATTGTGACACAGGTTCTTAACCCACCCTAACATACATAGCCTACACTGCATGGCAGAGGGAGGTGTTTAGGCGAGTAGACGAGATAGACTTGCGAGTGAATCTTCTCATTGTGCAGTAGCAGCGAGCAATCGTGCCCTCCCCGCACTGCCATTACCATCCTGGTCGTATTTCTTGCTGTGCATCATTACGTCACCATGCTGGAAGTACGGGACTGGGTCGGGTCAGCAGACCATTGAAATTCTTGACTCGCAAAGGGGGAAGGCAACTTGTGGGGGATTGCACATGCAGCCACAATTCGATTTGACATGAACTCACTCACAGGCTAAATTTAGAAAAGGGTCTTCCCCCGCTCAGTTCCTTCTGCTCGGCCATGCAGCAGTGGCTACATGCAGTCATGCAAGCTGCATGGCGTGGAGGGTCAGATGAATCGGTGGTTAACCCCTTGTAATTTCATCAAGATATCAGCTTGTGTGACCATTTTCAATGCTGTTACCCCACTAGCTCAGCCACACTTTGCATTACTTTAATCATGATTATTACACAAGTGGGGTGTCAGGAACCTCGCTAGAATCTTGATTTTTGCAGTTTGTTTATTGATTTTGTATGGCGCGCCAAACCCACAGGTAACAGCGCGCTACAGAGATCAGGAAAAACAAGATTGCTTAAAAACTTACTTACAAGGCACAATATAATCATATACAATACACCAGTTATATGCCAAAGTTTAGTATAAACATATACTTAACATTGCGATAAATCAGATTAAAGAATATACATATGTACAGTATTGGCAGTGGATCCGAGGAGTAGGATTTCGGTTTTATCATCATTCAGGCATAGTCCATGTGTGGCCATCCATGCCTGAATGATGATATATTTTGTTTAGCAAGGCCGAATCGTATCTGTGTGGAAATTGTCCGAAAGGGGAATGAGGATCTGGGTGTCGTCTGCGTACTTAGTGTAGGCGACACCCAGTCTGTCCAATTTGTCAAATAGGGGCTTGGTAAAGATTTTGTATAGAGTTGGCGAGACGCAGGAACCTTGGGATACACCACAGGTTATTTTGATAGGGTCTGCTGATGCCAATGTTGAGAAAAACTCTCATTGTACGGTTGTCCAAGAATGATTGGATCCATGCTATAGCCTCATTTGAAAAGTGGGCAACCGATGCCAGGTGTTTGCACAATACTGCGTGATCCACCAGCTCAAAGGCCACCAATAGATCGAGGAGGAGTAGCAAGGTGGTGTTTCCCTCGTCATCGAGTTCGTCAATCTGTACCTTAAGATCAATTAAGGTGGTTTCTGTGCCATGCTGCCGTCTGTATCCTGATTGGCGGGTGCCTAGGAGTTGGTTAGTTTCAAGGTAGTGCTGGATTTGCAGGTATGCTACTCTGTCTATTATCTTGAGGAGAAATGGTACCGTGGTGATAGGTCTATAGTTAGTGGGAATGGCAGGGTCTAGGGTTTGCTTTTTGAGGAGGGGCAGGACCCAGGACTCTTTTAGGTTACTTGGGATGGTGTTGGATGAGAAGGAGACATTGATCAGTTTGGTTATGAAGGGGGCCAGGTCTCTTGCGGTGTCCTTAATTGGGCTGGGCAGCTGTCTACCTTACAGTTGGGATGGTTTGAGGGAGGCGATGATCTTTTCAGTTTCCAGGATGGATATTTTTTTGAATTTGAAGGGGTTGAAGCTGGGAGCTTTAGTAGTCATAGGGATGATGATGTATCATTGGGAATTAGGGAGTCTTTTTAAGGCAATTTTAGTTTGGAGTGTCTTAATTGTATTTCATTTTATTTACCAGGGCATTTTGGATGCTGGTGCACCATTGTTTGTCTTTGGCAATGTTGTCGGAATGTGGTATGGGAGATTCCAGCTCCCTTAGGATGGTAAATAATTCTCTAGTATTGGAGTTTGCGTTGCAAATTCTTTCATTGAAGAGATTTTTTTTGTGAGTAGGATTTCTTTTTTGTATTTATTGGTGAAAAGTCTAAGTTGCAGTTTATTTTCTTCAGATGGGGGTATGGCGCCATTTACACTCTAGTTTCCTTTTTTTGTATTCTTAATTCTTTTAAATGTGGGGTGAACCAGGCATTTAGGTGGGCTTGTTTACTTTTTTTTTTTTTAAAGTTTTAGAGGAGCAATGGTGTCTAGTGCTATTTGAATAGCATTATTGTAACTTTCTACTAGGAGCTCAGGATGCTGGTCGTTTGGAAGCGCATTGATAGTAGGTAGTTACAGTGGTAGGAGGATGTCTGGAGTTATGTTTCTTAGGCTCTAGTGGGTAGATGGGGTGCCATGATTTTCTCTTTGGTGGTTTGCATATTCAGAGTTAAGGTAAAGTTGACATGGTTGTGGTCAGTCCAATGTTGAGGGGTAGTTTTGGTGATAGCAGCATCACAATTCAGGGTAGCGATCCAATCCAAAGTCCTTCCTTTATTATGGGTTGGGGTGACAACTTTTTGGTTCAAGCCGTGTTCAGCTAGCATAGTAGCTATAGAGTGGGCTGGTTTGTCATCTGGGTCGTTAAAACCTAGGTTAAGGTCGCCTAGTAATAGGATTTGTGACGAGTCTTTGGTGTTATTGGCTAGGAGACTGGATAGATCTTCAAAAGGTCCCAATGGGGCCAGGTGGTCTGTATATTATTAGGTAGATGGCGACTGTGTGGCAGTTAGAGATGGGCAGTTTTGCTATGAGGAGTTTGCATGATTTGAGAGGAGATGAGGCTTATAGTCTAATAGCAAGGTTGGTTTTAGCTATAATAGCTATTCGCCCTCCTTTGCTGTTAGGTCTATCCATTGTAATTAATTGGTAATTTTCAGGGAGAGCAAGGGTGAGCGCTGGACCTGCAGCTTCGTGCAGCCATGATTCAGTGATTGCCAAGAGGTCGAGTTTGTTGGATGATAAGAGTGTCTGCTATTTCAGTGGCGTGGGCTACTAAGGACCTGCCATTGTTCAATGCACTAGATAGTATAGTTACGTTAGGTGTGTTGAGGATTTTTATTGGAATGAGTTTAGGCTGAGCAGTATTGTTGCAGGTTATAGTTAGGTTGTGGTATGGTTTGGTGTACCATGAGGTTAGTTTATGATAGGGGTTAGAAGCCTTGTTGCTATGGCATATAGGCTCATAACGGCAGGGTAGTCTAGCTCGGAGTCTGTTTCTGTCCATGGAGAGACACGGTGCGTATTTATAGGAAGACATAATGATAGAAATGCTAGATATGGTAAGGCACAGCAGGGATGCTATCTGGGTCTTATTAAGGCACATTGTAGTGGGTAGTAAACAGTAGCTGGCAAAGGGCTATGTCAGAAGGGCACGCAGTGCTAGGAGACTTAGCAGAGTCGACCAAGGATCTCAAGTAAGTAACAAAATGCAGCGGCAGGCGTGCAAGGGTCTCAAAATAGGTAGCAAAATAGAGTGGCAGGTGACCAAGGGTCTCAAATAGGTAGCAAAATACAAAATAGGTAGCATAATGCAGTGGCAGGCGACCAAAGGGTCTCAAGTAGGTAGCAAAATGCAGTGGTAGGCGACCAGAGGGTCTCAAATAGGTAACAAAATGCAGTGGCAGGCGACCAATGGTCTCAAGTAGGTAACAAAATAGGTAACAAAATGCAGTGGCAGGCGACCAAGGGTCTCAGGTAAATAACAAATTACATTTACAGCAGTTACATAGTTCCATACAGTTATATTGTGCCATACAGTGGCTAGAGCCTTAATGTAGGGAGTAAATATCAGTGGCATACATTGTTGAGACTTGGTTAGGGTTGACTAGGCAGTAGCTTGATAGCTGTGGCGCTGGCAGGAAAAGAACCGGCAGCAGCTGATGTACATATGAGTGTAGTACGCAACACTAAAGGAGGCAGAGGCATAACAGTAACCATGGGCAGGCAAGTACACCTCTGAACGTCCTTGGTAGGTGCAGGCACTTCCTATGGTTGGCGCTGATGTAGTGTCAAGAATGCGGAACCAAAAAAGGGGATCTGGTGGTACACTGTTGCGTGGGTGCGGGAGGACGCGGCTGCTTAGGGGAATGTACTTACGGGAAGTCAAGGTCCTTCCCCGAGGATAAAGCACAGGAGAAGGTGGGCATCAGGTAGTCCTGTGATTGTAAGGAACCTGGGTCGTGGGTCGGCACAGTTCGGCAAAAAAGGGCCTTATCCCTTTCCCGCGGGACGGCTCCCGCCTACAGTGGCCCGGATTGGTTAAAGGAGGTATGTGTTGCTTAGCAACATGCAAACACAGCCTCACTCATCCCGCGTTTTGTCGGCCATGTTGGAAGTGGCAGTGGCTCAGTCGCAACGTGGGGGATGATGGCGGACAAGGGATTCTGGCCTCAATAATCAAGCAAATAGCCTGCAAAATGCTGGCAAAGGTGGAAACTGGGCAGCTGAAGGGGAAATAGCATGCAGTTATGCTCGATCCGTGCTGGAGTGCGGCGGCTGCATTGCTGGTATCCATCGCCGTGATGAGCTGGGTAAGAGGGGGGGCTCCTGCCCGCTCCTTCGCCGGTCGGTGTTCTTGTCAAACTACAATAACACGCTCAATCGTCTAATTGGGTCTTCTGCACATCTCTGCTAGGGGAGGGCCTGTGCCACGATATATTTCCCCATGCTAAGACACTTCTCTTGACTCAAATACAAATCGTCTTCACTATAGTGGTTTCTTAGCTGCATCAGAGTGTTTAATGAATTGAAACCTTCTACCGGGGGTATTTTGGCACTGCTTCATGCTGCCCGTTGACAATCAATATTGCTTCCTAAGCAGCGGGAGCATCAGTAGTGTTGCCGATATTGCTTCCCCATGAAACTGGCTTCCACAAAGGCTCTTATGCTCACCATTCATCACAGTCTCAACAACAACTGCAAAGTTGCTGCCGCACAAGTCAGAAGGCAATCAAGTACTGGATACAATTCTGGAAGCAGTGAAACCACACAAAAAACTGGCTGCCCTCGAGCCCGTGCTCTTGAAAGAAAGAATTCAGGAATAGAACAAAAAAAAAAAAAAAAGAAAGAATAAAAAAAAGAAATCCTAACCTCGCCATTGCTCTGGGCAACCCTCCAGACAATCGTTCTTCACCTGTCAAGCCATTACAAATGGGGAAAGACCATATGCAAATCAGGCTTGGTCCCACCCCCAAAGGGGTAGAGGTAGTTCAGCCCAAACTGCTAGGTCACATCCCTTCTGCATGAGACCACAAGCATCCCCAGACAAGTTTCAGCCTTGTTGGGCGTCATGAGCGAGTAGTAGCTTGGGTCTAAAAGGGAGCATTCCTGCACATCTAGAAGGCATATTGGCTCATACATAAAATAGACCAAGTTCCATTTTAGAGCTTGTGAGGAGTTAAATTTGCAGCATGCTAGAACACTACCCCCATGCTCCAGATCACAGTTAGGTATTGGATGCTCAGTTTCATTTAACTCCTGCTCATCAAATCTTTATTTCAAACACTGCAGCCGAATTCTCTCAGCAGTTTTATGTAGTTGATCCCCAGTCAAGCTTTCTTAAATTTAAATCTCCAAGCTGGCATTAAGATCATTCTACTGATCAAGAAAAGGCGAGCCCCACGACTCCTAATGCGGCAATACATTGGTTTTGTGATATTTCTTGACTTTCACCTGCAGCTGCAACATGGAACCCAAGAAGCCTAGTGAAAGTCCTTTTGGGGAATCAAGAGTGGATAATACCTTAGACAATGCCAAGACCTCCCACTCGACCATGCGTAGCCAGATCTATCCCACTGGCGACAAGGCCGGTAAGGCCCTGGCTTGGGTGGAGCGGACAGGTAACACCCGCGGACACGTCAGGGCCATCAAGGGGATTGAGGTGTACCTGCTCCATGAGGACGCAGACATAGCAAATGCCTTCACTGCTTTTCTTTTGTCAATAAAAGTCTATAAACCTCCAGGGAAAACTACACCCGCAGGGGCGACGCCACACTACCGCGACGCCATCTAGCTCCCTAGGCTCTCCGGGCCCCAGACTGAAAAGTTGGAAGCAGAGGTCACGGAGGAGGAGGAGGTTGCCGCAGCACTGTGCCAGCCCAAGCCTGGCAAAACCCCAGGCCTGAATGGATTCCCTGGCGGAGAATGGGCGACTCAGTGGTGGGCCATATACACTGCATGCTGCTGCGTTCTTGCACAGATGGAATTCTCCCACATGACCTTAGGCAGGCCACCATCATAATTCCCAAACCCGGGAAACCCCCAGACCTCTATGCTTCATACAGACCCATCTCACTTATCAATGGGAAGGCTAAAATCCTAGCCCGGGTCCTGGCCAACAGAATGCTTCGGGGTCATTTCTTTCCTTGGTCCACCTGGACTAATGTGGGTTCATGCCAACTAAGTCCCCCATAATGAATCTGCGGAGGGCCCAATTTGCAATTAGCCTAGCCTCTAACGTCAAGGAACCTCTTGCACTACTCGCAGTAGACTTCGAAAAAGCTTTCGATTCGGTTGGGTGGACCGCCCTGTGGAATATCATGGACCGCATGGGGTTCGGGCCTAACTTCAAGTTGTGGGTCAGGCTACTATACATTGCCCCCGAAGCGGTCGTTTGGGTGAACTGGATCTCCTCCAGACCTTTCCCAATGGGTAGGGGAAGCAGGCATGGATGCCCCTTCTTCCCCGTCCCATTTATACTGGCTATTGAGCACCTCCCAATTGGGCTCAGGGCGCCCCCCCCAGTGGTCTGGGTTTGTGTGGCCCTGGGGAGGGGAGGATCAGGACGTGGACAACCTGCTCATCTACATGAGCAGGCCCTAAAGTTTCGTGCCCAGAGATCACTGGAATCCTCTCAGATTATCAGGAGTTTTGTGGATTTAAAGTCAACAGGCAGAAGACAATATTTTTCCCCCTCTAGGGTGGGGCCGACGCGATCCCGCGGCACTGTCCTTATTTGGTCTCCATCCAGAGCTTTGTCTACCTTGGCATCAGGGTGACCCCCAACCCAGAGGACTTCCTTCGGCTTAATCTCCAACCAGTGGTGAACAGGCTCGAAACAGACGTCACCCACTGGCAATCCCTCCCCTTGGGCCTGTTGGGGAGGGCCGCCCTTTTTAAAATGCTTCCCCTCCCAAGATTTCTCTACGTCCTGCAGAACGCTCCCATTCACATTCCCTCCGCTACCTTTTCCAACATAGACTCCACCCTTCAGAAACTTCTGTGGGGCGGGAAACAATCCTGCATCACTCTGACCACGCTGCAGCCGTCAGTCTGGGAGGGGTGGCTGGGCACACCCCGTTTTAGGGGATTACTACTGGGCTGCACAACTAGGCATCTCGAATGACTGGCTCCATGCGGACCCTGCTCTCCCACATGTTGGAAACAAGATTAGGAACGCCCCTCTGGGTCCTATATGGAACAGACTCCGACGGCAGCTGATCTGCCTGGGATGATACGACAAATACGATCGGTGTTGAAGGAAGCACTCCAACACATTGGGTGGGGGAGGCGGCCGACATTGAGCCAACCTATGTGGGACAATGGGTATATCCCAGAGGTTATGACAATGGGCCGCTCTCCTGGCTGGGAGGATCGGGGTATAAAGACCTTAACGAAGGTCTTGCAGGACAGACACCTCGAGCCGTTTGCGACATTACGAGGAGTTTGACCTCTCTCCCAGAAACATCTACAGACACACGCCCTATATGCCCAGTTCCTCGTTCTCTCAGATACTACCAAAAGCTCACCGCTTGAGCTAAACTTCCTACACACAAGGATTCCGGCAAAACCCACATCGACACTGTACCAAGTGATTACTGCATTTGGGGCCCAGGACCTAACCAGTCTGTGGGAGAGATTGGTGGCCCCCCTGGAGTGGGTGGAGGCCCCAATGTTACCCTGCGAAATAGGCATAGATGCCAAATAAATGATTATACAGTATAAAATACTTCATCAGGCCTATCAGTCCCAGGCTGCAATGGCCAAGTGGGGACTGAGGGTGGATGCCGATTTCCCTAAATGCCGTCGGGTGCCTGGTACCTTTATCACATGCTCTGGGAATGTGAGGTCATACACAAATTCTGGCACAAGTGTATTCATGAAATTAATGCGGTCCTAGACAATCTGGCTACGCTCGAACCAAAGATTGCACGTCTGGGTATTTGTGGTGAGGTAGACCACAAGAGGAGAGGAAAAAAAAAAAAAAAAAAAAAAACACACACACACCCCATTCCTTGCTGTGGCACTGGGCCTCACTAAAAGACACTTAGCCACCATGCGGGGGGCGCCCGATGGATCCACCCTAAGCAGATGGACAGATGTGCATCCATGGAGAAACGTATATATTCCGCCAGAGGCTGCCCTGGTACATTTCTGAAAGTGTGGGGTAAATGGCCTGGCACTACATGACCGGCGTGGCCATGAGCAACTATTTTGACACTAGCACCGGTGGGACCCCGGACCACCCCTTCCCCCACCCTCCTGATGGAGCTCCCGGCCTTTCTCTTCAGGAACTCTGCACCTGCATGACTGTACTTACGCACTGTATTAGGACCTGGCCTGCCCGCTTGTTCCTTGTTAGCATATATTCTGTTCCTTGCTTTTTTGTTTCACCGATCCACTGACCCAATTAAAGTCAATCTCATTTATTACTGTATGTTTGTGTGACGGGAATGCCAGTCTTGTCATTGTAAATTAATAAAAAATAATTTTGAGTGGATAATACCTTTACATATAGATTCAACCTTTTAGATTTTGAGAGGGTCCAAGCTGGACTCCACTTTGATCATCGTATGGTGTGGTTACTCAAGCCTTTCAGTAAGATAACAGTGCAGAATTCCATGTCCCAGGGGATCCCTGATCTTTTTGTGGGTGGATTTCTGAAATTGTCTACTTTTGGGGCAAGTGAGGCCTTTTAGCCTCCCCATCTGCTCAATTCACGTTTTGGGGAGACTAGTCAAACACAAATGTTGGCAGCACAGGGAGACTTGTTCACTTGGCTACACTTCTGGTTGTTTTTATTTTAGAACACACATCACCTAAAGTGGAGCTTTACTGGTACACTGCCCCCTTTTCTTTTTGTCCAGGAACATGTATATTCCTTTAGTGATGTGGCTAGGACTTTTTATAACTTTTTCCAGTGCATTACTTTGCAACATAATTTTTACTGCCATAATGCTACTTTGGCGTACCATTTACTCAAAATGGCTTCCCGTGTATGTCAAGTCCTGTCCTTTGGCCATCTTGCATTTTAGAAGTCTACCTGGCCCCTCAGGCTGGAAACTCCCAACAGGGGTAAACACTTCACTGGGTCTAAGGCAGTGCTTGGTGTGAACCTGGGCTGTCTGGTCTCAATCTCAATCCACACTTTTTTTCCAGCGAGATGTGGGGGTAGATGGCTGGGCATGACTTGACAGCACAAACCTGTTTGAATGGAGCAGATCCTACCAAATGGAGGTCTGGGGCATTCCCCAGTACAAATATAGGATAAGAAGCAAATGTCTGGAGTCATTCAGAATGTCACATGCTGGTACCAGGAAATCAAGAACAGAAAACATTACTGTGATGGACTGGATTGACAGCTGCTGAAACAAGTATTACCCAAGTGAACTGCTGAGACCCTCTGAGCCTTCTACAGTGACTACCCAAGTGAACTCCCAAGTCTGTGCCTTCCTTCCTCGGACTGGTGGGATCAACTAGTCGCATCCTGCATGGTCATTAGTGCAGACAGTTGTATTCGGTCTCGACCCAGGACCCTTGCGTGGACCGACCATTCCCCGACAAGGCCTCATTGCTGCGACAGACACCGTGCAGAGTTGGAACATGGGACTTTGTTCATGTTTCATTAAGCTCAACCTGCTGGCCCTGCCTGGACTGGTATTTCTACTACGCTCTTTTCAGTTGCTGGATCCGGAGGACCCAAGCTCACCATGGGCATCACAGTAGCTTCAGTTTCAAGTCATCTTGCCTATCCTGCTGCAAGTCATAACAGCACCTGGATCCGAGATCTGAACTGCCTCCTAGCCAGAGCCAGATTCACATGGACTTCAGCCTTTTCCCTCGTGACCCCTGGCCCACCTACACCCGGACCAAAAACATGATACATTTGCCTTAGCGATTCTAACCTGCCAGAGGGTAGGTACTTTGAGGATTAGAGTAATGGGAGAAGTGTACTTACCACCTTTGTTGCCCCTCTGACCCCATAGAGATTGCAAGGGTGTAAACTCTACTCCCTAAACAGGTACATTACCTGGTCAAGGGCAGTGGAGTCCTTGTCAGGGATTTCTTCCTGGGCCCCCATCAATAGTCTGGACTTGGAAGTATGCCCTTACCTTTGCTGGTATTAAGTTTCTTTAAAAGGCGTTGGACTTTTTCTACATAAACTACCAGTCTTCCAGAAGACCCACTGAACTTTCCAAACACGTACTCAGGTACTTATCCATGAACTTGAAATACTTCAACACTAGGTATTTTTCCTACTTGGCTAAGGGAGTGTTGAGGTAATACCTTAAATTGCAAGGTATATGGCAGTAGCAACCATCTCTCAATGTATTTTAGGTTATGTTTTATGGTGTGCACCGCTGCCATGTGCATGGTCTCCGGGTGCTCACATGGCTCTGTAAGGAAATTATGTGCGGTTGTTTAATGAGGGAAGAGGGATAGGATAGAAGTTATGCTCTTCTGATGATGCTTGCAGAACTAGGAGAAACTGGTGTCTGTGCACGTCAGGTTTCTGGGTGTGCTTTGTTGTGTGCACTGGGCTTCTATTCAAAAGGGGTAGCGTTCAGTGTCTGGGTTGTTTGCAACAATTTTGTTTGTGGCGTGGTTAGTGGTGGGTGTGCGTTTGGGTGCCCCATTTTGGGCGCGAGTAGTACGACTCACATGAGGGGCATAAAGGTGTGGAAAAGGGGGGGGTGGTTAGTTGGTTTACGTTTGGTTCTCGGTGTGTGGTGGTTTTATTGTTGGTTATTCGATCCGTATTGTCCAATGTTTGCTTTGGTTCCAGAGTAGGGTTTGTGGGGAGCGCATTTTTATGATAGTCTCCGAGTTGAATAGACAGGTTTTAAGTAGTTTTCTGAAAGTTGGCTGGTCTTCCATCATTATTTTCTTCAGTACATTCCATAGTTTGGCTATAGAATAGGTTAACGCAGTTCCTCCGAATTTCCCATTTCTCGTAGGGTTTCGTTTCTATTTGGACATAGTTGCCGAATTCTAGATTTCTTCCTGGTTGGTAGCGGTTGATTTTAGTTTGAAAAAAAAAGTGTCTCCTTGTCCGTGTAGTGATTTGTGGGCGATGCAGAGGTCTCCGCACTCCAGCTAAGGTTTGTACCAGGCCTTTTTACGCATGAAAATCTTGTAAGTATGACAGCTTTATTGTCTTCCTGTGTACATTTACACACAAGTTTAGAGCAGAGGGCAGTGCAAAGTTCAGGTTACTTGACAGAAACCATAACGTTTCTTTTGATTTTTTTTTTAAATCTACAAGGATGTAATTGCAAGCCATGGAAAACAGCAGCTTCTGAACAAAATGTATTCCACTAAAGCCTTTTAAAAAAAAAGAAACGGCACACTGTGATAAACGGTTTGTTTCCTTTCAGCTTCTGCTGTGTTGTGTGTAGATGCTCATGGTGCTAACAGATGCTCTGCGCATATTTTCCTAGCATTTTAGGATTGCTTAATTTATTAGATGGAAAACTAAAATAGCAATTTGAGTATTAATCATTTGTAACAAATTAAGCTTTTTTTCCAGCGAAAGCAAAAAATTGCACAATTGTATTTTTCAGAGTTCCTGTGCTGTGTGCATAATCAAGTCGAGGCAGATCATTGCAACACTTCTAATTTAATTTACACTCTTATTATAAAAACAGTGGGCAACATTATGGAGTATCTATGGTCTAGCCTACATCCATTCAACCTTACAGTCAATGGGGTACATTACTATAAATGGTCTATGGCAGCAGAGTCTTTGCTCAAAGGTGATCGATTGTCATTACACCAATTGCTGGTGTTATAGCCTCTCAAATCTTCAAGGCTACAATTAACAATTCAAAACCTGACTTGCCAGGAAGTTGAAGTGCTGTTCAAAAACAAATGACAGTTACATTTGTAATTGAAATGGAAACTCAGCAATACAGATAGGCATTTGACGTTATGCAGTTCTTCATACATGGTTCGCCCAACATCTAGGCACTCTGACTATATCTCAGTCGATACTCAGTTTACTGACCTCTGAAGGATGTTAGCCAATAAGATAGCTCAGCCGGTTGAGTGCTCGTTGCTGCGATCTGAAGGTTGCAGGTTCGAATCCCGGCAAGGTCAACTCAGCCTTTCAAGGTTGATAAAGGAGTACCGACTTTGGTTTGGTGATAATTGTGATAAATAGGTCCTATATACAGTACTTTGCCAAAAGTGCTACATAAATAAACCATTTGACCATGAGATTAGGTATAGAATTTAGCATGGAGTCCCTGTCTCGCTGCACTGTTGTATCATGACACTGGCATACCATTAGGTAGTAACAGCTCCAGGAAATTAGAACTTCATTAAACATCAAAAAGACAATTCTGCTATTGAACCTCAAAACACACAATATAATTCATGTTTATTTTACTATGCAATTGGCTAGGTTTAGGTTTTCAACATTTAAATATATAATGAAGAGATCGAATGGCAGGACCTTTGAGAAATAATGAAAAGTGTATTCGGTCACAATGCAGAAAGCATGATAATGATTTCCATACAGTTTTTGCATACGTCAGCTCGATGCCACATACATTTTTCTCTCTTGCAAAGGAGAAAAGTAATTTTTACTCTTGAAATCTCAAAGTTTAAAAATAGGGAAAATAGGGAGCAAAATACGCCCAACTCAAAATCTTATCTAGATCATTGAGAGGGCAAAAAAAAAAAAAAAAAAAAAAAAAAAAAAAAAAAGGTAGAAAAAAAGGTAGAAAAAAAGTAGCCAGTGAATACTTCAGGGCTGGTATGATGTAGTTGCTTCCATTTAGTCTCAGGAGTAGCCTTCCTGCAGTATTTTGGATGTGTTGCCATTTTTCTGTGAGGCGTTCTGACAATCCAAAGTAGGGGCTGTTTGCATAGTGTAGTTAGTCTCAATGGTACCAAAGAGATGATTGCAAGATTCTGTGTGGGAATTTGAGGTAGGGGAGTATCCTTATTAGTCGCAGGAGGTAGAAGCATTTTCTTTTTGCTGTTGCGTTGACTTGCAGTTCTTGAGAAAGTCAGTTGTCCATGAGAATTTTTTTTATTTTTTGCTTTTCACTGACTAGGTCAATGGTTGGGTTCCCAGGCATGGTGGCTAGCTCAAGTATGTTGTTGCATTGACTTCTGGGGAGGAGATCACCATTCCATTTCTGCTTCAGATTGTTGTCTGTCATCCAGTTGTATATGTCTGAGGCATTTGTTGAGGGTGTGGTTTGGATCTTTGGCAGAGGTTATCTCCAAGATGAGTTGGGTATCATCTACGTAGTTGTAGGTGGTCAATCCATGGGGTTGAATGACTTCATCATGGGGGACATGTAGATGATGAAGAGGAGCCAAGAGAGGCTAGATCCATGGGTTATGCCGCAGGTGATTTTAGTGTTAGATGTGAATGCCAGTGTGTTCTCGGTTCTGTTGATGAGGAACAATGTCAGGCATTGTAGTGCAAAGATTTGTCGCATTCCTCCAATCTCTGTATTTGTAACGCTTACCCCGATGTCCTGCGGGGGCATCTAGAAGACTTGTGGAATGTCCCAAAACCTCTTGCACCAGAATCACGTGCTGCACTCTTAAAAGGCACACTGCCTGTTTAGGGTAAAAGGAGTAGGGTTTTTGTTGAAAGAGGATACTCCACTGGGGTGATATGCCTTCCACGGATATCCGCAGTCTTCCTCTGAAACGAGAATGCATGGGCGGTCACTCCAGCAATTGGCTTACTACCTTACTCCCCTCCAGTGTTCTCCAGATTCTACTTAGTGGGAGCTGAACTCACCTTGGGAGTGCTTTAACTGGTTGCAGCTTAAGTGCACTGCTGAACCCAGTTACTTTGGTGGTTCACCCAGGCCTGCTGTAGCTTGAAGTGTAGTTTTGCGGCTTGAGTTTGCTGCTTAAAGTCTTTATAGAAGCCTTTAGTTTGGCTAAATGTTTTTATGGATGCCTTTATTCTTGCATTCCTGTTTTCTTGCAGTTTGCTTTGTATGCTGCTCGTCTTCTGCATGTTTTTTTAATTTTTTTTTTATTTCCGGCATTCCTAGACCTTGCTGCTTGTTATTTATGTTGTTTGTCTTATGTGTGCGTTTCTTTTCCTTACAGGTGCTGAATGCAGCTTGGGATCAGCGGGAAGAATGACTGGTTCACCTAACGTAGAAGGAGAGCGTGCAGAGCCAGATGAGGCTTTATTCCTGGACAAGGAGCAGAGCGCCGACTGCAAGGTTCTCACTGTGTTTGTTTCTACGTGGGTGTTTCGATCACCCACGCAGTTCTTTCGCCACTCAGGAGCCGTGACCACCATTCATTTTCATCGTAGGAGTGGAGATCAAGAGAATATGGCCAAAGTAAGTCTTTCGTTGCTGTTCAAGGGCTTGACAATTTAGTAATAGGTGTCTTAGATTGACTCCTTATTTTGACAAAAACTGGAAGATTTTTCAGTTTGTTTACTCCTTATGGCTACTACCTCTTTAGTCATTAGTAGGTTCAATCTTATTCTCATAAAATGTTCCATTAGATTTTTGTTGGGAAATTTTTGCATGTAATTTGGAGGTTGGTTGATTTTGTTTATCATCAGAGATATTTTCTTTGTCATTTTGTTTCTATTAGCCTGATCTTGTGTTGATATCCAATCGTGAATAAGTAACTCTTTCTTTATTTTGGTCAGGTTTTTCACAACATCCTCCTCTGTGCAGCTGATTTGTCCAAGTCTCACTTGAATATCCGTGACCCATCTAGACATGATCTTGGTGCCGTTTTCCTGAAGTTCCTTGTTAATTAGGTCAAATATATGAGGACTTGCAGGGTCGATTATCTTCCTATATAGCATGATTCTGTTGCGAGCCACTATCGATTAAATAGATTGAAGGCTTAGCTCCCTCCAAATCAATGCTATTGGTGTTGATTGTGGGAGTGACAAGACCCTACACCAAAACTTTCCTTCTAACTTGTCCCATAAAGTTTCAGGGAGATTTGGCATTGCTTCTACACCGTATATCAAGCTTGGTATAATCTTGGCATTGTAAAAGTTCAGGACCGGTATGAAGGAAAATCTTCCGCATTTCCCATTTACAGCTTTAGTCTGTACGATCAGGGATTTCAGTTTTTCTTGGAGAGCATCTTGCATTGGTAGATCCCTTCTATTTGAGCTAAGGGTCATGCCTAAATATTTGAAGCTAGTGACACGGTCTAGCTTTTTCCCCCCTCAATAAACCACTTTGAGTTTTCATTTTTCTTCTTTACAAGTTCAAAAGACATGATCTTGGTTTTGGGGTTGTTTATTTCCAAATCGTTCTCTTTGATGAACGAGGCCAAGTTGTTCAATTTTCTTTGAAGGCCTATTTGAGTCTGGTCGATGATAATGTTGTCTGCGTAGATTAATCACGGTAGGGTTCACCCCCAAAAGTTGGAGGGAAAGCTAGGACTTCAAGTTCACTGATCCTGTAGTCAGCAATGTAAGCGTTATATAAGACCGGGGCCAAGGGGCAGCCTTGCTTAACCCCTCGGGCCGTTTCAATAGGTTTCATTAGTTGACCCGCTCTGCTGAGACATACTTGGATTGTTGTTTCAGAGTATAGGGCTCTAATTTGAGCCAATAATTGCAATGGGAATTTCCAAGAGATGAGTTTGTTCCATAGTTTGGACCGGTTGACCTGGTCAAATGCCTGTACGAGGTCTATGAACCCCCATAAATACTCTTGGTTTGCCTTCCAAGACTTTGTTCTTGAGTATGCTCAGCAGAAGGATGTTTGCTGTTTTTCCTGTAGCTTTAACAAATCAAGACTGCAAGAGATTGTTCATTTTGTTGTCATTGGTCCAAGCTTGAAACTAATCCAGTATAAAAGAGGCGAATATCTTTCCTATTGTGTCAAGTAATGCGATTGGGCGGTAGTGTTTTGGTTTATCCCGTGCTCCCTTCTTAAATATTGGGACGATATTTGCGCATTTTCATGACAGTGGGATTGATCGAGTCCTCTGCGAAGCAGAAGACTAGGTAAAATAACCTAGTCACAGTCTGTTGGTCCCAACCTGGGATGTTGACTTGCAAAAAATATATATATCTCTTTATGACACACTTGTATGGTCATTAAGTATGAAAATAATAAAAAAGGTGCAAATCCTCAAATGATGAGTCTGTGCCTCATTTGTTGTATAAATGATTTATATCCCAAAAATTAGTCACTAATAATTTCTTAGCGAGGAAGCGGCCAACACATTCTTTAAAAATAGACTACATATGCCAATGCATTTCGGAGACGAATCTCCTTCATCAGGGGCAGTCTGTTAAATAATCGAGAGATTACATCACAATCAATACATCAGATGATATCAGAAATTGTAGAAAAAAGGTGTAACATACCATGTGTAGACATTAACAGTTGATTGGATACCGGATAGAAAATAGCAAACAAAAAATAAAAAATCATTTGTAAGAATCCAACAAAATGAATACGGAAGTGATAAAAGAAGAATCACACACTACTTTTCCCCGCTCTTACCTCCACTTGATTTAAGTTGGGTTGATTTCAGTTACTATTCCCGTGTTAAGGTATAGGTTCATTAGTAGTCGGAAGTATGAAGAAGGCATTCAGTGGTTGAAGTGTTTTTTTAAGATGCCCGATCGACATGGGTCACTCGAGCATCGGGCGAGGCTGGGGTCTTATTAGTTTGTTGAAATTTCTTCACTTATACGTTCGAAACAATCGAGTTTTGTGGCGGTCGGTGGAGGACTGGTTTCTGGCAGTTCTAAGGGTGTTTTTGGTAGGGCCACTTGCATCAATTGTCTGTTGTATTGCTTCGGTTTTTGTTCTTCGATGTGTTGTGATGTTGTTACAGGATTGTGATGGTACGATACATTTGTTGCACAAGGTTGGGTTTTTCATTTCCATGATGATTTTGAATGATTATTTTTTGTGGGTTTGTTGCCGATTGAATCAGGGTTCGAAATTGAGGGGAGGTAGAAGCTATTTAGCACCAGTTTGTAGCCAAGAGGAGCCCGATTAGCGTGACAGCGCAGCTACCAGGAGCTACTTTTGGCTAACCCGGCCAACAATGCCAAAGATGCACACCTATATGAAATGAATGGTGTGCATTTCGGTTAATCTAAAAACAAACATTAGGACACATCTATACACAAATTAAGTTAATAAATAATGGACAAAAAAAAACATATGTTTGCATCTTATGTGGAAGTTACATTTGCGGAATGCTATGCACTAGCGCCTCTTTCCCCAGTAGTGGCTCCTGGTCACTGCTGGATACCAGGAGCTCCTGCTTCCCCAATCTCAATATCGAGCCGCGTTCTGCCGATTTGTAAATTCTGGATTGGTTGTCACTATTTGTTTTTTGTCTGATTTATTGTAGCGATTTCTCCATATAGATTTTCCAGTTTGTGATTTGTTTTGAGTTCCATCAGTTCTTGTGTGAACCATCATTGCTGCAATTTTCTTTGGGGTAGGTTTGAATAGTTTTGCAGTTGCCAATTGGTCTAGGGCATCTGATGTTTCTCTTACGCAGAGTTTATTCTATTTAGCTGGGCGGCGTTTGGTCGATTCCAGTAGCTTAGTTAGCGTTTCCAGGTCAAGACTCGTTCAGTTTCTTTTGTTGGTCGTAGGGAGTTTTAGGTTTGTGGGCATCACAGGTTTAGGGGTTTTGATGGTGATCACTCCATACGATTGGTACTGGTGGGAGGGTGGTCGAGAGTCCATCTCTGCAGAAGATTGAATCTAAGGAGTGTCCAGCACTCTGGGTGAGACTGTTTACTATTTGTTTGCAGTGGAGGGTTTCCAGTAGGGTGCTGAGGGAGTTTGTGGTTTCATGTTCTCTTTAGAACCAGATGTTGAAGTCCTCCAGAAAAATGTTGTAGTGGAGAGGTTGGCAATGCCATCAGTGAGATTTGTGGCAAAGATGGGGTTGTATGATGGTGGTCTGTAGATCTCTATGCTGGATTGGTCATTGAGCTGGATGTTGATTAGGAGTGATTTGCAAAAGCTATGTCGGTTGAGGTAGAAATTGTAGTCGGTTTCTTAAATCATAACTACTTAGTCTTTGAAAAAGGTAAACGATGTAGAACCCTGGCATGGTGTCATCTGCAGCAGACATTGTGAATATATCTGGGGGACCTTTAGTGTGTAGTACTGTTGAGTTTTGAATGCACATGAATTCCATTAATAGCATATTCTTAGACACAGGAGTGCTTGACAATTTGTGCGTTGTTAAATGTACCACTACACTATTGAAGTCTAAAACATACTGCTTAGCCTATGTTACCCTGAGTGTTCGGTTAGATCCAAGTGTGAAGCACATTGTCAATTCTACTAATTGGTCTTCCAAAACCGCACACCAGTGGTGGCTCTGAAAATCCCAAAACAAATATTGCGAAGGTTCAATAAAGAAAACGTGCTCTTGTGGGTCCTTTGTTTAACACTCCATTTCAGGCCATCTCCCAATCACTGTCCTCCCACAAACATTTATGAAGTGAAGGCTAATCCGCACCTCATCACCACCCACACCCCATTCAATAGCAATTGGCATGTTCTTGCTCGTAACTATATCAAAATGTATTTTCACATGTGGTTTTATAGTTTTCTACAATCTCTAACATGCCTGCCTGTAGCTCTCCAGTTGGCACAGGTGCTAGCTTCGATCCAGCCCGTTACCAGCGCCACTGCGATTCCTCTGTCATCAAGGGAGCTCCAAGGTTGTAGCATGAGTGAAAGTAAAGTGCTGAGCCTCATTACAGTCATCGACACTCTTGCAGGTACCTCAATGTAAACCTGCACAGCCAGTTCACAGATCTCTCTCTTTGTGCTTGCCTCAGACGTCTCAAAGCAACATACAGCCACTGTGCTACGGTCATGGCAAATAGTTTATAGAGATCTTCATGCTAAGGGAGACATATTTGAACCAGTCAAGCTTAGAATGAACAAGATCCATATTTTAAAGATGGCCGAACTGCAAACTGTTGGCCAAGGAGGGCCGATATTGAATTGGGCTTCCCGAATTGGCCTTATGTGATCCTAGGGAAATAACTGTGCCACAGCTCTTTTATTTACTAAAGATGGTCCCCGTCCTCCGCCTACAGCACTAATGAAGGGAAAGCCACCCAGCGGTAGCTTTGGTTTACTACAGCTGGCTGGCTTTTCCTTCATTAGTGCCGCAAAAGCCAGCACAGGAGGGCCTCCATTTCACAAAATGGATGCGCCCATGTGCTTGCTTTTGCGAATTTTGAGCTTGAATAGCTCAAAATTTTACATAGGAAGGTTTAAAACAGAGAATGCTAGTATTTTTTTTATGTTGCCTATCTATTTTTTAAATAAAAATGTTTACTAGACCATCCCTTTAATTGAAAGAGAAATAAGCAGAAACAATGAAGAAATTGGATGAGAGTCCTGATGATCAATCACTGGAGCCTAAACCTAATCGCATGGAAGACATTTCCACCGGTGTACCTGCGATCGTTGCAAGGTTATGCCAACCGAGGTGGAGAACTGCTGCTGCCGAGAAAACTCTGGATGCTTGGCCTAAATAGCAGAAGACGACGCACCACTTCTATAAATTAGTGAGCTGCATGACTTCAGGGCAGCCTGCCTCACAAGATCTGTGTTGTGTAGGAGGATAATCATTATGAACGAACTTCCAGCAACAGTTCGCCTTCATAATCCAAGTAACGTGTAAATTCACTCTAGATCTGATTTATGTTTGACAACTGAGACCACTAATGTTTGACGTTGTTCTGCTACATCATTGTAACTTCCATCAATCAATGACGATTGTGTTCTTCTGTAAATTTAATACATTTCTCGTACTAGTGTAAAGGCAGAGTATTCATCACTACATTTAACGTCCAAACAATTATCTTTCCTTCACTTTGAACTTCAAAACAACATTGCCCTAGGCCCAAAACTGTTCTAGCTTCAATGGTCCTTCACATTGTACTTTATCGTTACTTCAAATACCAAGTACTTTATTCTGAAAGCTACTTTTTTTAAGGGTAACAATGCCATCGAATGTATGTGGGTGTTTCAGAACAAAGAAACAATCATTTGGTTCATTCATGTGAAATATTTCAGTGTCTCCATCATAGGTGGCGCAGGCTTGTGTGTGGCCCATCGTGCGTTTACATGGTGGATTTATGGAAGGCTCGGATTCTGCGTTCAACGCGTTATTACCGGCTGGTGTCGTTCGAGCCATTTGTGTGAAATTCCCCAGTGAAGAAGGACAGTACAGGGTATTTGTACACAGTACCGCAACTGCATCAATACAATTTGTAGTTTGTTTGTGCCATCAACTTTACCGAAGTCAGTTTAAAAAAAAGTTATATGAATATTTGTTTCCATTTTTTTATTAAGTCTTCAACAAGTCCAATATTCTAGGAGGTTCATGAAAGAAGTTTGGTTGCCCTTTGCCCTTGCCTCATCACTGATGTATTGTGCAATAAAATCCACTGCCTTTTATTACCAACACAAACCCAATGTCTCAGACATCTTTATGGGCAAAACACACCGGGTGGGGTTTTGGGTGTCTTTAGCTACAGTTGCCATCTCTGCTCCACAGCTTGTGTATCCCTTCAACATTGTTCCTGGCCCTTTGCTCTCGCCTCATTTACAGCTATCCCCCACCAGTATCGATGGCAGGTCGCATCTATGACCGTACGTTCCCAAGGGGGATGTGTGGATGGGAAGGCTCAAGGTGCCAAACGCCAAGTACACCTCAAAGGAATCTTCTGCACTGCGACCATTGTCCACATGGCCTCCCCAGAGCCGGTGTCTGCAGACTCCCCTTTGAAGACCATGTCCCCGAAATCATCATGTGTATGTATCGCTTGAAAATGGTTCCGGGCCATTTGCCCTCGTCTCATGCCCATTCTTCCCCCTCCAGTATCAATGGCAGCGCGCAACTATGACCGTGCACTCCCGAGGGAGCAGGGTGGTTGGGACGTTCAAGGTTCCAAACACCATATACCATACCTCATTGTCTGCACCCAAGGGTACCACCCTCGTTTTGGACTATAATGTATCCCTCCCTGTACCTTGCATTACAAATCTTGTCATGTTCTTAGATCTTATGGCCAGCTGGTTTATGGGTGGTGGTCTGGGGTCAACTACTATCGTGGAAATCAGGGGGTCTCAGAACTGGGACAGTTGTAGCTATACCTCATGGTTGGCTGGGTGGGAAAGGGGGGGGGTGTCGGAGGCCTGCTTTGCCCTGCTTTGACAAACATGCACACTAAGGAGCCTTGTACTGGCTCGTGGCCTTGCGGGCACATTCATTCCAAACAGACACATTGGTAGCATACTGTACATCAAAGGAGGGTTTCTTTGGGGGTTGGCAGTGTGATAGGATATGATATGGCATTTATAACGTACACAAGTGTTTTTAGAGCATGGCCCGTCTTGCTATGGTTTGGGCCTGGTCAGGTTTTCCCATGCAACTTCGAAGCCTGTATCCAGGGTGCTGGATGCCCTGTGGCATGCTTTGGCTATATTTAAAAATAAAAATGGTGTTTGCTTGCATGCATACACTAGGTCTACTACAAAAAAGGTAGCAGGCGCCCCTCTCTCGAAAGAACACAGCATGATAACCTGTTCAGTGACTATTAACCACTTTGAGAGTTTGCAGCCATCTGCTTTTTACCCACTGTACCTTTCACAGATAGGAAATATACATTTGCATATAAGTCTTTGTCCCGCCCACATGGGCAGTCCAGCACCGAAATGCTATGGTCTACAATGATGATAATATTTGTGGTTGTGCAGGGATATTACAGTGTCCACCTCCCCCAAGCCGCCTGGTCCCTTACAAGTCTCTTAATGGGGGTCATCTCACTCTGAAGCGCCTAGGTGGGTGGGTCGGGTTCAACCCCTTCCCCAACAATGGTAATTGTATATATGGGGACTAAGCACGAACAACTGTGCTAAAGACACTCGATGCACTTTACAATTATTGTACATATAGCACACATTGTTCTAAACCTTGATGCGAAGTTCAAATAATGGAAGCATAGGTAAACGTGTGGAAATTCATCTGTGGATTATGGTGATGCAGAGGTAATAAGTATGAGCAGTAATTGTTTTTTTTAATCATCTGTACGAAGTGGAGGTGCTTACCTCCGAGACTAAAGGTTTTCAGAAAGTGCCATGGAAAGTGGTGAAAAGGATGGCATCCCAGATGCGCACATTCAGAATGTCTGAAAGTCAAACACTTCTCCAAGCAGAGGGTGGGGTCTCTCCTTGCCTGGTGCCCATTTTTGGAACAGCTTTTCTGACCCGCCCAGACTTGAGCCGCACCGCTCAAAACTCTGCTCTTCTCTACCACTTTCCCTTCACTGCTAAATCACCCCATGGACGCTGTGACCAGTGGCTTGATCACCATAGATCTCACAGGATACCATGTCCATCCTCCAAGTCAATACCGGCACCTCTCGCCCAATGCACTGCCCTGCGGGCCCCTGCTCGATATACCTCTGAGAACCGCCTGTACTAGCACTGAGACCAAGGTTCTCCTCCGTGGCTCAGATTGGCACCTCCCTCTAGGGCCCTTCATCTCCAGTTGTCCACCCCTATGCTCTTGCCATTGTTATTTTTACCCAAGTTCCGTTCTCAAGAAGCATTGTTGCGCTTCGAAACATAATTCTGTTGTATAAAGCAACTTACAAATGCTCAATAAAAGGATAAATATGCCACATTGAAATTCCTGATGGCAGAAGAGGTCACTTCCAGTGTGCCAAAAGGCTACAGACAAATTATGCATGAGTACACAGTGTTCTAAAGCCTCACCTTGTGGTGCGTGTGGCTACTTGGCATGAGAATAAACACACGGATGACATATGCAGCGTGAGCACGCAATCTCAACCAGTTTCACCCGATGATACACAGGGCTGCTTCCGGCGCGCATGTGAGCATGACTGGACATGCAGGAATTATAATAACAGGCTTTCAATATATGCCAGAAATGTTGGTTGCGAACAAACAAATGAAAGGCAGAATTGGGACTTAGTAATGAAGGTCGGTAGGCTTGCAGGAGACTAGGAGGAGAGGTATGCTTTGGGCCGTGAGAGAGTGCGCGACGAGCGAGAAGGGGGTATGGATCTCCTTTTCTTACAGTGCAAAAATAGTGCCAGATGGAACAGCAATATATACTTTTCTGGTGTATTATCACTTTCCTCTTGCGGCACATATTGATTGTTGTTTTTAACCGTCCTTCGTTTTGCAAACCATGTGTCTGAAGCAAGGTCTTCTGCTGTCTGCATTTTTTGGTGGCATTCTGTCTCCAAAACGTAACCTTCCCCGCTCTGGCTTAGCTCACTAGATGCAGAATGGCATTATTATTTACTTGTCCTTGAATGAAACGCACTAACAGTTCGAAAGACACAATGTGTTGAATACCCACATAGAATTGATAACATTGACTATATTGAAAGTGGACAAAAGAAACTTTAGTTTCTATTTCTGAGAAGTTGGTCAGCGCGACATCGAGAGAATGGAACACTGTGAAATTATATAAACGTAACTTTATATAATATTTTGGTGTTTGAAAATGGCATGTGTGCTGTGCACTTGAGGACTTAACTGTGTGACGGACAAATGAACTTTTTGATGAAAAGAAAGCACATTGTACGTCATGTTAAGATGAAGGATATTTATATTGCGCACTATAACCGCCTGAGTGTTGCACTTTAGGTGTTTGCCTTGCTCAATCTTATATACTGAAATTTTAACGTAACTTGGTTAGCTAACATTTCAATGTGTATATAAAATAAAGTACGGCTACTGAAATATATGCTTTTATTCTTTCAATTTCATAGCTACATTCTACGCATGTCATAGTTGCCAGCTCCCATCTGATGGATTCTTCAATCAACATTGGAGATAATCATCAATGGCGCTTCTTTAATAACTATTACGTGCGGCGATCGACAGGAACCAATCTGTCCTTAAGCGGTAGCGGCAAGAAGACAACATTTATGATGTAAAAATGAGCTGATGTGAAAGCGGTGTGTTTGAAAGTGAAACGACTTATGGAACATAGAAGACATGAAACATATGGATTAATCGATCGCTGAGCATAATCAGCGTTTCATGAGGAACTTGCATAAAACATTCAAAGCATGCAATGTTCGCTAGCTATAACATCAATTGGAAAACGATATCAATGTTTTCATGGACAGAATCTCCTATTTTGAGCATTATGTGAAAAATAAAAGTACTTGTTACATTGCAGATTATTGCCGTTTTCTTCAAAATAATGTTTTTTTCATCCGATTTGTGAAAAGAAAAAATGTTCACGCTGTGAAGAGTGTGCGTGTTTTTATCTTCCTGGTTCTGCGTTCGGTAACGTTATGGCGTGGGTGATGACATGGTACGTTTGGCTACGCTGGCCATAAACGTCATGAAAATAGGTGGAGCACATTGTGATGTCAGCTTGAGGGGCGGGTGATATTTAGTCCCGCAAGGGCACTTGAACTTAGGGCGATGCATCAACGGATAAGATTAACACAAGATGGCCGTGACCAACCTGTTTTCGCATGTGTAAATGTGATAAAAAGGAAAAATGCATTGGATTTTTTTTTTTTTTACAATAGATTATATATGGGGGAAAAATTGCCTGATCGATCGGACAATAACATTTCTGAACTAACTTTTCCTTTAAGTAACAGTTCCCAAGTACTGACACGCATTTCTCTTCTACAAGCAGTTCCATTTATTCTCCAAACATGGAGTAAACTACTAACAAAATGTTCACTGACTGTTCATTTCGCCAATTTACATTTTGTGCACGCTATATATGCACAGATACGGTTTTGTAAATGTTAAATAAGAGAAGGCATTGTGAAAGCAGTATGCTTGCTTAGTCAATGCCTTTCTTTTAGAGTAGAGAGAGTGCAGGGCCGTCTCGTGGAGTGGTTTGTGCAACCAGACAACTCAAACAATATACGCATGCTTTAAATCTTTAAAAAACTGAATTAAAAAAGGAAATACACGCAGCATGAAGATGTGGACACATTTAGCCAAGCAAAAATTCGAATTTTTGTTGTTGGGCACACATCATGAAGAAACACAGACACACGGTTTTAGAGAAGGAGCCAATGTGCCCTTTGGTGCTTGACTTGCGCTGTGAGATAAGTCAAGGTATATGATGGCAAAATTAATACGGATTGCCGAACCAACAGAAAACACTTCAGCTAGCGACTGCTGCTCAAAAGAATCACGAATATGCGTGAACACGAAGGCATACAGCTTAATCACAAGATATTTCACGCTTTAACGTAGACCACCTCACAAATACATCTGGATATATTAGTCGTACACCCGTTGCGTGTTGCTCGCAGTGCAAAGCAACACGTGGATATATGTAACTAAAGCTTACTGTCTGTTGTAGGGGGTGGCGACCCTCCGCAATAGCTCAAGCGTTACTCCTATGAGAGGCTATGCCAGAAGATATATTTTCACAAGTGTGGGAAGCGTGGTTTGTGAGATCACAAGCCAACTCTGGACTAACTTTCAAACTGAGACAGGAGCTCCAAGAGCCACAGCTCCTCTGGTGATTAAAAAGACTTCTAGGCATGAAACTATTTTTTGGTTCCTTCATGGAGCTGGCCTGTAGCCATGCGGGACGGGGGGCATACTCTGCAGGGCACAGATGGCTAGGTGAGCAGGTGACTATCCATTTTGGCCGGTAGCCATGGGGGACGGGAGGCATACTCTGCAGGGCACAGATGGTTAGGTGAGCAGGTTACTATCCATTTTAGCAAGACATTCTAGAAGCTCTCCGAACACTCTACTGCCTCACGGTCACACACAAGACCAGATTGAAAAACCTTTCTAGCGTCCACTGATCATTCCACAGTAGGTCCCCAGAGTACACCAAGAAGAAATGCATCCACTACTTCAACTGACAATGCCCAAGAAGACCATCTTCATTAATTCTATAAACCAAGCTATGGAACTTGATACACAGGAGTCTCTGCACAGAGGACCATCACTTGGTCTTCAGAAAATCTCTGAAACGCGTTCTGTCCACAAGACAACAGCACCTTCCTAAGACCAGAGCAAATAGCATCTCACAACATATTAGCCATCTCGGACTGTGGCACAAAGGTGCACCAAAACCAAAGACGAATTAACAGAGACACAACTCTCAAAGACCAGCCACTAGGACCTTTGCAACTGAATAGTCATTACGGATTTGGACTCAAAGGCCAACCAGAGAACCAACCATAGATTAGGCCGATTTGGTGCAGGTCTCACTAATACACACAAATAGGTCAAGGCCCAACATGATTGAAAACACTCCTCAAGATCGGACTCAGTCAGGTCGGTCACCCCAATATTTTTCCCCAACAGACCACAAGACTTAAACACCATCTTTACAATAATTTCAAATGGAAACTAGAAAACCAACAATACTGCCATCTCGATAAATAATAGCAGATTATTCACTGGTAGACCAACAGCAGACTCCACTCTACTGATCAGCCGATCCTTGAACTCCAATAATCGGATTGCTCAAAAGCTTCCCTTTCTACCACTGCCTCCTCTAACAAACTAACACACCTTTAAATCTACTAGCATTTTACACTATATATACTGACACAACACCGACACAGTAGCTTTACACCTGTTAGCACCAGCACATCAATCTCAGAGTCCACAACATCCACAGCTTTATCCAATAACATTCCTCCAGGCCAACTAATCTCCTGTCCCAGAGTATACAGCTAATAGATTGGTTCTGGTTCTCTGCTTCTGATGAAATATTCAACTAGTTCCGTCTGGCGCTCATCACCATCACAGGTTTCACACCTGCCTTTCCTTCTAACCCGTCCTCAGATGTTTGCAGAACCAGGCACCATGAGGCCACCAAAATGGCAGCCATTTGCTAATAAATAGCATTTTAAATTACACTGTAGTTAAGAAATAGCTCCAATTTACAATGATAAAAGCATACATGGGTTGGTGTACTTGAATTACTAAACCTGCCCCACTGGCAGGTTGGTTGTAAACAAATCCAACAGCAATAAACGGGTGAATATAGTAACAGTCATTTACATAGAACTCTTACATACCGTACAGTGGCTCGACATTTGAAGGAGCGCCATGTCATTTTTCAGAGCCGTTTTATAACAAGTATGTTATCCAACAATGGAACAGAAACTAAACAATGTCAATTTTAGTATAATGCTCATGAAACAAAAATACAAGCATATACAAACTACAGGATGCACATGCAAGGCTATATGTTAGTCATCGCACTTCAGGCGTTTGAAAATAGTCATCATGAAAATGAAGTGCATCCAACGTGACAATAAGATCTATCCGATACGGGTTATACGATTTAGGTCTACTTGGTCGCAAATATTTAACTTTTCCACATTTTACCGAATTTGTGGGGTCTTTTTTGGTTTAAAAAAAATTGGGGAGGAAGAGACCCCTGCAACCCTCTCCCCTATTCCCTTACCCCACCGCTATATATATTTAAATGTTACCGAATTTCGACCAAGAAAATTATCAAAAAAATTCAGTCAAAAGTAAAAGGTCAAATGTTTTTCGAACAAGTAAGCTAATACCGGTTAAACATCAGTTATCCTTACCACAGCTGCTTCCACCACGACAGTTGCTGTTGAAGTCATAAATGGTTCTAAGTAGAGTCATCTCCATAACCTTTATAGTGAAGCGTTTGGTCATGGCAGTTTCACTGTTGCCTATAATCAATTTCTTCTTTCTTATAATCAAGGAATCCTGCAGTGATAAAAACTCTACAGCTCTGCAGGAGAACGGGGCTGAGGAGTGGCTGAAGTGCCTACTCAGACCCACACTACGTCTAAACCAGCAGTTACTGCAATTATAAAGATGAAACCAGTACAGCACAACAGGTCTATTATCGTCATCTTTTTTTGTAACATGGGCCAAAGGCAGGTTATACTCTTGATGAGAGGTGTGCGCTAGAACAGAAGCAACACAAAACAACGATAGTATGGGGTACCAATGTCCAACCAAGGTTCTTTTTAAATAGGATACTTAATTAAACTAACAAAAATGTGAACAACTAGTACAAACACTACTGGCCCACACCTGTAAGGGGACCCAGACTTTAGAATAAAGGGGCACTGGGATCGTAGACAAAGATGTTCAGGCAAAGATTTCAGCAAAAAAATAAATAAATAAATAGATTAGAGAAGCAGTTTAAAAATAAGTCAGTAACTCCGTTAAGGTGGACCAGGGGGACAGGGTCTCTTAAAATGCTTATACTTCCTTGTTTATGGGTCTAAACAGCATTGAACCAAGATTCTAGGTCCTTTACTGCAGATTAGCCTGCGTGGAGACAGTTCGGGGCAAGGGCTCCAGATGATAAGGTTAGGCGATCGAGATGGTTTATATCTAGATATTCTGCCAGCAGACTCCTGGGGTACACAATTATGATATTTTAATTGTTAACAAGCCACCTCTGCCTGTAGGAATTTTGTGTTCTAGTAGCTGTGTTCAGGAAAGCACATGTAACCTTTAAACCTACACTGCTGCCACTGTAGAAAAACACAAAAGGTGATGGCTGGAAGATTTAGAATTAATCTTAACCTCTGGCATTGCTCTGGACAACCCTCCAGACCATCATTCTTCGCCAGCCAAGACATTCCGAGAAGGGGAAAAACCATATGCAAATCAGACCTGGTCTCAACCCAAAAGGGGCAGTCCAACCTAAATTGCTAGATTGTATCCCTCCTGCACAAGACCACAAGCATTACCAGACTTGTGTCGACCTTGTTGAGCCTCATCAGTGAGGAGTAGCTTGGGTCTCTAGGCCCAGCGGGCACGGGACCCACATCTAGGCATAGCCATCTGACTCAGGGCGACTATAGCATGTAGGGCAGCCCCATGTGATGTCAGAAGGCTATTGTCACAAAGTGCATTATGAATGTGTCTGGTCAGCAGATCCCACTTTCAGAAACAAAAATGACCCAAATAATCATTGCATTTCTTTTTAAAAGCATATATATATATATATATATATATATATATATATATATATATATATATATAGGCGGGGGGGCAAAGGGGCGCCACATTTTTTTTTTTTAAATACTCGCGCTCCGGCCGGGAGTTAATCACTGGAATAGAGTGCTTATACTCATGTATGAGCGCCCTATTCCAATGAAAAACCGCCTGGCTCCAACGTTGACGTTGGAGCGGGAAGGTAATCATCTGAATAGGGTGCTGAAGCAAAGCATCAGCACCCTATTGTTATTAAATGCACACCGCTGCTGCATTTAATAAAAGGGTGCCTGCCGCACCTTCTCCCACTGCGCTTGAAGGACCCCCCCCCCGAGCTGGCACAGTGGGGGGCTGATGGCACCCTGAGGGGCATTGACCCCCAGGTGGTCACCCAGCCCGCCCTGCCCCAGTGTTTCACTCTGTGCGAATACTGGCCTATAATTACACCATCAGTAGTGCCACTCAGCCTGACAAAGCCTCTTAGAGGTCCTATTTGAGGAGACGTCCCATGAGCCTGCTACCGTGAAGATAGCTAGTCAGTGGCTTTTCATCAGCTCCTGAGGAGGCGGCAAACTCTAGGGGTGGATGAAGAGGCACCAGAGAAATTGTTACCTTTATGTAAGGATCATGTGCAAGACCATCAAGAGTGTTGGGAGTCATGTACTCCCATGCACAATGAAGTGGTCTCTCCCTGTCTGGGTATGAATGTACATGCCAATTTGGGGTGTTATAATTGTTCTTTTATAACACGCTACCAGCAAGTGGTTACGAAGTGCGGGATCTGGATTCGAAACTAGGCTGCGCTTGGTTCGTTGCCCCTGAGCTATCCTTCCTTATGTCTACATGTTTAGGAGGGTGAGCGGCCAGACCCCAGCACCATGGAAAGGACCCCTCAAAGAATATAGGTAACATCAGACCTGTTACTAGTTTAAGTTGCGGGAGGAATAAAGCAAACGTGGACTAGGCTCTGTGGGCAGTTGATGGACCATATGCATTGGCGCAAACAGCATCGATGGAGCATCTATGGTTCTTGAGTGTGTATGGGTGATACAAAGTGTGACCAGAGAGGTGATACTTAAGTAACTCGAGCATTTGTTTTCGGATGTGTTAGTGGTACGGTCGAACCCAAAAGCACTAAGAGGTGGATCTCTTAGGACAACGACCTACCAGCATTATATCAATGTATGTGGAAGTACTATTGACCCAGTAGCAACACAGGAACTCTGGGGTGTGCCGCCTAGCGCAGATATACAGAAAGCAAAGGCAGCGTACGCGAAGGGAAGATCCTAAACAGCACAGAAAGTTGGTCTGCGATGTGGCTTCTGATTGGAAGCAAACCTTCACTTCAAAGAGGGTCGTCGATGCCTGTCATCAGCTCCCGTGTATGGGTGGGACGTCCTTAACTTGATAAACGCGTGCTCCGATATCGGTCTTTAGCTGGGGGTGAAGACACCCACAAATACACAGAGGGATTCTATGATTTATCGCGTGTCTGAGAACTGCTGGTGACTGCAGCTCAGACCTTCAAAGCACAACGCTATCTAGAACCTGCCAACCCAGAACAGACTGGTGCCGATGACAAGCGTGACTGTGTTTGTCTGAGAGGTATGGCCTGATATACACATACCAAGTGTCACATATAGTGGTCTCCTG